>NC_087174.1:15690905-16002155 GCF_035594125.1 Scylla paramamosain | reverse complement strand
AGGAGTATGGAAAGTTCCATGGTGTGTGTGTGACGTAGGGTGGCGTGATCATATCCGCCCCACCCTTATGCGCCAACACCCACTATTTAAACTTATGCATATATGTATACATACACTTATATTGCTAATCAGGCAAGACATTATAAATACAATACAGATTATTATTAATTATGTGACACCGTTACACACGAGTTTTTGCGTTTTTTGCCTTGTGGTTCTTTTGAACTATAAAACATTTATTATACAATTTTCTCGCAATGTCCCTTTGTTTCCCAATATAGACTGCTTTGTATCAATTTTCGCGTTTTTTTGTAACAAACTGAAAAACACTCAAAATATACCTTTTTGGTAATGTTTTTCTACTTCTTGATATTGATTGGTTTCCATCCGTTTTAGCGTTTTTCTACGTAAAACACTGAGAAGACACGTTTTCAGTAAATTTTGTTTTGGTTTGCCATATAGAGTGAGTTCCTTATTATTTATCGTTTAGGTGCCTAACATGCTGAAAAACACTCAAAACACAGATTTCTGGTAAGGTCGTTTAATTTCCTCATATGGGAGGCTTTGCATGCACTTTAGTGTTTGGTACGTAACATTCCGAAAAAAAGTTAATATCAATTTTTTTTTTTAATATTCTCTTATCATATAATTGCCCTGATTTTTCGCAGAATTTTGGCATCTCGATACCTATGAAGGTGAATAACAAAAAAAAAAAGAAAGGAAAATCCTTTTATTTACTTATTTTTTTTTTTATTTATTTATTTTTTTCTAAATAACAAGTGTTATTTGTGGAGTTTAGCTTTTTTGTAGTTAAGGAACTTAAAAAAACTCATAATTCACGTTTCTCGTAATGTCCTTACGTTTTCCAAACATAAGGTTCTTTGCATGTATTTAAACGTTTTTATAGATAATATTATCAAAAACATTCAAATACATGTTTTTGGTAATGTTATTCTGTTTCTCCATAAAGTTTGTTTTCCATGCGTTTTAGCGGTTTGGTATGTAAGGAGCTCAAAAACACATATTGGCAAAATCTTGGTAAAAGTTGGTTTTATTCCCATGTAATGTGATTGCCCTGCTTTTTAGTACTTCATTGCCTAACACGCTCAAAAACAATTAAGACACTTCTGGTAATGTCATTTTTTTCTCTCATAAAGCTAGTTTTGCATGCTATTTTGGGTATTGCCAACTAGGAATATGAAAAACACTCAAAATACAGGCATTTGTTAAGGTTGTTTTGTTTCTCAATTAAGATTGTTATTCATGAGTTTCAGCATTTTGGTATCTAAGAAACTTCTTTATATTTCTGCGTTTTTCTACGTAAAACACTGAGAAGATACATTTTCAGTAATTTTGTTTTGCATTCCCATATAGAGTGAGTTCCTTATTATTTATTGTTTTGGTGCCTATCATGCTGAAAACACTCAAAAGACAGGTTTCTGGTAAGGTCGTTTAGTTTCCTCATATAGGAGGTTTTGAATGCACTTTAGGGTTTAAGAACATAAGAAATAAGGGAAGCTGTAAGAAGCGACCAGGCTTACACGTGGCAGTCCCTGTATGAAACACATCTACCTATTTCCATCTGCTATCCCCATCCATAAACTTGTCTAATCTTCTCTTAAAGCTCTCTAGTGTCCTAGCACTAACTACATGATTATTGAGTCCGTTCCACTCGTCTACCACTCTATTTGAGAACCAATTTTTTCCTATCTCCTTCATAAACCTAAATTTTTCAAGCTTGAACCCGTTATTTCTTGTTCTACCCTGGTTGCTGATCCTAAGAATTTTGCTTACATCTCCCTTGTTATAACCCTTATACCACTTAAAGACTTCTATCAGGTCCCCTCTTAACCTACGTTTCTCTAAAGAATGTAAATTCAACAGCTTCAACCTCGCCTCGTAAGGAATACTCCTCATCCCCTGTATCCTTTTAGTCATTCTCCTCTGTACTGATTCTAATAGACCTATATCTTTCCTGTAATGTGGGGACCAGAACTGCACCGCGTAGTCTAGATGAGGTCTGACCAGCGCCAAGTATAACTTTAATATTACTCCCGGCCTTCTACTTTTAACACTCCTAAAAATGAATCCTAGTACCCTATTTGCCTTGTTTCTGGCTTCTATGCATTGCTTCCCTAGACGGAGTTCAGAGCTAACTATAACTCCTAAATTTTTCTCGTACCCTGTACCTAACGGAGTTTGGTTGTCTAATGTGTACCTATTGTGTGGGTTTCCTCCACCTACGCTAAGCACTTTGCATTTATTAATATTAAATTGCATTTGTCATTTATCCGTCCATTCATTCATTCTATCTAAGTCTGCCTGCAAGGCGATGGCATCCGATTCGGGACCTATCTTTGTGTCATCCGCAAATTTAAAGTTTGGTACATAACAGTCCCAAAAAAAAAAAAAAACTAAAAATAACCTTTTAGATAATATTCTTTTGTTCATATAATTTTCCTGGATTTTCCCAGAGTTTTGGATTTCGGTACCTATGAAGATAAAAAAAAAAATCCTATTTTTTTTTTTTTTCGAAATAAAGGTTGTTATTTGTGGATTTTAGCTTTTTGGTACTTAAGGAACTTAAAAAAAAAACACTCATAATACACCTTTCTCGTAATGTCCTTTTCTTTCCCAAACATAATGTTCTTTGCATGTATTTAAGCGTTTCTATAGATAACATAATCAAAAAACACCCAAATTACATGTTTTTGGTAATGTTATTCTATTTCTCCATAAAGTTTGTTTCGCATGCGTTTTAGCAGTTTGGTATATAAGAAGCTGAAAAACATTTAAAGGCAAGTTCTTGGTAAAAATTGGTTTTATTCCAATGAAAAGTGATTGACCTGCTTTTAAGTGCTTTATTGCCTATCACGCTCAAAAACACTTGAAAGACATTTTTCTGGAAATGTCATGTTTTCCCACATAAATCTGGTTTCGCTTGAAATTTGGGTTTTTGGTAACGAAGAATATGAAAAACACTAAATTACACAAATTTGGTAAGGTTGTTCTGTTCCTCAATTAAGAGTGTCATTCATGATTTTCAGCATTTTGGTATCTAGGAAACTTCTCCATATACACGAGTTTTTGCGTTTTTTGCCTTGTTGTTCTTTTGAACTATACTACACTTATTATACACTTTTCTCGCAATGTCCCTTTGTTTCCAAATATAGAGTGCTTTTTTTGTAGGTAACAAGCTCAAGAACATTCAAAATATACCTTTTTGGTAATGTTTTTTTCTATTTCTTAATATTGGTTGATTTTGGATCATTTTATGGTTTTTCTACGTAAAACATTAGGAAGACACGTTTTCAGTAATTTTGTTTTGGATTCCTGTATAAAGTGAGTTCCTTATTATTTATCATTTTGGTGCCTAACATGCTGAAAAACACTCAAAAGACAGATTTCTGGTAAGGTCGTTTAGTTTCCTTATATAGGAGGCTTTTGCATGCAGTTTAGGGTTTGGTACATAATAGTCCGAAAAAAAGCTAAAATCAATTTTTTTGATAATATTCTCTTATCATATAATTGCCTTCAATTTTCCCAGAATTTTGGCATTTCGGGACCTCTAAAGATGAATAACAAAAAAAAAAAAAAATGCTATTTTTTAATTTTTTTATTTATTTATTTTTTCTAAATAAAAAGTGGGTTTTAAGTTTTTGGCACCTAACAACCTAAAAAAACACTCATAATATACGTTTTTCGTAATGTCCTTTTGTTTCCCAAAAATAAAGTTCTTTTCATGTATTAAAGCGTTTTTTATTGATAACATGATAAAAAAAACACTCAAAATACATGTTTTTGGTAATTTTATTCTGTTTCTCCATAAAGTTTGCTTTGCATGCGTTTTAGCGATTTAGTATATAAGGAGCTCAAAAGCACTTAAAGGCAAGTTCTTGATTAAAATTGATTTTATTTAAATGTTATGTGATTGCCCTGCTTTTAAGTGCTTTATTGCCTATCAGGCTCAAAAACACTCAAAAGACATTTTTCTGATAATGTCATTTTTTCTCACATAAAGCTGGTTTCGCATGCAATTTGGGTTTGGGTAACTAAGAATGTGAAAAGCTCTCAAAATACACGCATTTAGTAAGGTTGTTCTGTTTCTGAATTTGGAATGTTATTTCATGAGTTTTAGCATTTTGGTATGTAAGAAACTTCTCTATATACACGAGTTTTTGCGTTTTTTGTCTTGTGGTTCTTGTGAAACTATAAAACAATCATTATGCACGTTCCTATAAATGTCCTTTTCCTTCCCAATATAGAGTGCTTTTACATCCATTTTCGCGTTTTTTGAAGGTAAAAAGCTAAAAAACACTTTTTGGTAATGTTATTTTATTTTTTCATATTCGTTACTTTGCATCCGTTTTAGCCTTTTTTTCTACGTAAAACACTGAAAAGACACGTTTTCAGTAATTTTGTTTTGGATTAACATATTGACTGACTTCCATATTATTTATCGTTTTGGTGTCTAACATGCTGAAAAACACTGAAAAGACATGTTTCTGGTAAAGTCGTTTAATTTCCTCATATAGGTGGCTTTGTATGCACTTTAGGGTTTGGTAAATAACAATCCGAAAAAATCTATAATTAACTTTTTTTATAATGTTCTTTTTTCCACATAAATTCCCTGAATTTTGGCAGAATTTTGGCATCTCGGTACTTATGAAAATGAATAAAAAAATGCTATTTTTATATTCATTTATTTTTTTTTCTCTTTAAAGAGTGTTATTTGTGGGTTTTAACCTTTTAATACTTAAGGAACTTAAACAATACATAATACACGTTTCTCGTTATGTCCTTTCGTTTCCTTTCGGTTTTAACCTTTTAATACTTAAGGAACTTAAATAATACATAATACACGTTTCTCGTAATGTCCTTTCGTTTCCCAAAGATAGGGTTCTTTGCATGCATTTAAGCGTTTTTATACGTAACAGATCGAAAACACTGAAAATTCATGTTTTTCGTAATGTTATTTTCTTTCTCCATAAAGGGTGTTTTGCATGCATTTTAGCGTTTTGGTATGTAAGGAGCTGAAAAACACTTAAAGACAAGTTTTTGGTAAATGTTGGTTTTATTCCCATGTAATGTCATTGCCCTGCTTTTTTGTGCTTTATTGCCTAACACGCGCAAAAACACTCAAAAGATACTTTTTTTCTGGTAATGTCATTTATTTCCCATATAAAGCTAGTTTCGCCTGTAATTTCGGGTTTTGGTAACTAAGAATGTGAAAAACACCCAAAATACACGCATTTGGTAAGGTTGTTCTGTTTCTCAATTAAGAGTGTTATTCATGAATTTCAGCATTTTGGTATCTAAGAAACATCTCCATATACACGAGTTTTTGCTTGTTTTGCCTTGTGGTTCTTGTGAAACTACTCGTATAAAACACGCATTATAAACGTTTCTCGTAATGTCCTTTTGTTTCCCAATATAGAGAGATTTGCATCCATTTTCGCTCAATAACACAAAAAATACCTTTTTGGTAATATTATTCTATTTCATGATATTGGTTGATTTGCAGTCGTTTTCGCGTTTTTCTACGTAAAACACTGAAAAGACACGTTTTCAGTAATTTTGTTTTGGATTCCTATACAGAGTGATTTCCATATTATTTATTGTTTTGGTGCCTAACCTACTGAAAAACAGGCAAAAGACAGGTTTCAGGTAAAGTCGTTTAATTTCCCCATATAGGTGGCTCTACATGCACTTTAGGGTTAGTTATATAACGGTCTGAAAAAAAGCTAAAATTAACTTTTTTGATATTCTTTTTTCACATAATTTTCCTGAATTTTGCCAGACTTTTGGCATCTCGGTACCTATGAAGATCAATAACAAAAAAAAAAAATGCTATTTTTTTTCATTTATTTATTTATTTTTTTTCTCTATAAAGAGTGTTATTTGTGGGTTTAAGCTTTTTTGGTACTTAAGGAACGTAAAAACACTCATAATACTTGTTTCTCATAATGTCCTTTGCATGTATTTAAGCGTTTTTATAGGTAACATGATCAAAAACACTCAAAATATACCTTTTTGGTAATGTTATTCTATTTCTTCATAATGGTTGGTTTCCATTTGCTTTAGCATTTTTCTACGTAAAACACAGAAAAGACACGTTTTCTGTAATTTTGTTTTCGATTCCCATATAGAGTGACTTCCATGTTATTTATCGTTTTGATGCCTAACATGCTGAAAATCAGTCAAAAGACAGGTTTCTTGTAAAGTCGTTTAATTTCCCAATATAGGTGGCTTTGCATACACTTTAGAGTTTGGTAGATAGCAGTCCGAAAAAAAGCTAAAATTAACCTTTTTCATATTCTTTTTTCACGTAATTTTCCTTAATTTTGCCAGAATTTTGGCATCTCGGTACCTATAAAGATCAATAAAAAAAGCTATTTTTTCTTTTTTTTTTTTCTTTTTCTTTTTCTTTTTCTTTTTTGTTATTTGTGGGTTTTAGCTTTTTGGTACTTAAGGAACTTATAAACACTCATAATACACATTTCTCGTAATGTCCATTTATTCCCAAAAATAGGGTTCTTTGCATGTATTTAAGCGTTTTTATTGGTAACAAGCTCTAAAACACTCAAAATACATGCTTTTGATAATGTTATTCTGTTTTTCCATACAGGGTGTTTTGCATGGGTTTTAGCGTTTTGGTAAGTAAGGAGCTCAAAAAAACTTAAAAGCAAATTCCTGGTAAAAGTTGGTTTTATTTCCCTGTAATGTGATTGCCCTACTTTTTAGTGCTCCATTGCCTAACACGCTGAAAAACACTAAAAAGACACTTTCTAGTAATTTCTTTTTTTTCCACAGTTTCGCATGTAATTTGGGGTTGGACCACTAAGAATGTGAAAAAAAACACTCAAAATACACTCATTTCCTAAGATTGTTCTGTTTCTCAATTAAGAGTGTTATTCATGAGTTTTAGCATTTTGGTATCCAAGAAACTTCTCCATATATACGAGTTTTTGCGTTTTTTGCCTTATGGTTCTTGATAACTATTAAAACATTCATTATACGATTTTCTTGTAATATCCTTTTGTTTCCCAATATAGACTGCTTTGCATTCGTTTTTGCTGTTTTTGTAGGTAACAAGCTAAAAAACACAACTTTTTTTGTAATATTATTCTATTTCTTCATATTGGTTGGTTTGCATCCGTTTTAGTGTTCTACGCTAAAACTGAAAAGACACGTTTTCTGTAATATTGTTGAAATTGCTGAAAACACCCAAAGACACGGTTCTTGTAAAGTCGTGTAATTTCCCCATATAGGTGACTTTGCATGCAGTTCTGGGTTTCGTACATAACTCCGGAAAAGCTAAAATTATCTTTTTTTTTCACATAATTTCCCTGAATTTTCTCAGAATTTTGGCATCTCGGTACCTATGAAGATGAATAACAAAAAAAAATTTATTTTTTTATTTTTTTTATTTAGAGTGTTATTTGTGGGTTTTAGATTTTTGGTACTTAAGGAACTTAAAAATACTCATAATACACGATTTTCGGAATGTCCTTTCGTTTCACAAACATAGGGTTCTTTGCATGTATTTAAGCGATTTTATAGGTAACATAATCAAAAACACTCAAAATGCATGTTTTTGGTAATGTTTTTCTGTTTCTCCATAAAGGTTGTTTTGCATACGTTTAGTGTTTTGGTATGTAAGGAGTTAAAAAAAACACTTAAAGGCAAGTTCTTCGTAAAATTTGGTTTTATTCCAATGTAATGTGATTGAACTGCTTTTTAGTGTTTTGTTGCATATAACGCTCAAAAACACCCAAAAGACACTTTTCTTGTAATGTCTTTTATTTCCCACATAAAGCTAGTTTTGCATGTAATTTGGGATTTTCGTAACTAAGAATGTGAAAAAACACTCAAAATACACGCATTTGGTAAGGTAGTTCTGTTTTTTAATTAAAAGTGTTATTCGTGAGTTTTAGCGTTTTGGTATGTAAGAAACTTCTATATATACACGAGTTTTTGCGTTTTTTGCCTTGTGGTTCTTGTGAAACTATAAAACACTCATTATACACGTTTTCATAATGTCCTTTTTCTTCCAAATATAGAGTGCTTTCCATCCATTTGCGCGTTTTTTGTAGGTAAAAAGCTCAAAATAACTTTTTGTAATGTTATTCTATTTCTTCATATTTGTTGGTTTGCATCCGTTTTAGCATTTTTCTACGTAAAATACTGAAAAGACACGTTTTCAATAATTTTGTTTTGGATTTACATATTGACTGACTTCCATATTATTTATCGTTTTGGTGCCGAACATGCTGAAAAACACTGAAAAGACAGGTTTCTGGTAAAGTCGTTTAAATTCTTTATATATGTGGCATGCACTTTAGAGTTTGGTACATAAAAATCCGAAAAGAGCTATAATTAACTTTTTTGATAATGTTCTTTTTTTCCACATAAATTCCCTGAATTTTGGCAGAATTTTTGCATCTTGGTACCTATGAAAAATCAATATAAAAAAAAGCTATTTTTATTTATTTTATTTTTTTCTCTATAAAGAGTGTTATTTGTGGGTTTTAACGTTATGGTACTTAAGGAACTTAAAAACGGTCCTAATACACCTCTCTCGTAATGTCCTTTCGTTTCCCAAGCATGTCTTTAAGCCTTTTCATAGGTAACATGATTAAAAACATTTAAAACTCATATTTTTAGTAATGTTATTCTGCATCTCCATCAAGGAGTTTTTTGCATGCGTTTTAGCGTTTTAGTTTGTAAGGAGGTCAAAAACACTTCAAGGCAAGTTCTTGGTAAAAGTTGGTTTTATTCCCATGTAATGTGATTACCCTGTTTTTTTTTTATGATTTATTGCCTAACACGCTCAAAAACACTCAAAAGACACTTCTGTTAATGTCATTTTTTTTCCAACATAGTTTCGCGTGCTATTTTGGGTTTTGCTAAGAATGTGAAAAAAAACACTCAAAATACACGCATTTGGTAAGGTTGTTCTGTTTCTCAATTAATATCGTTTTTCAAGGGTTTCAGCATTTTCGTATCTAAGAAACTCCTTTATATACACGAGTTTTTTGCGTTTTATGCTTTGTGGTTCTTGTGAACCACAAGTTCTTTTGCTCAAAAATAATAAGACACTCATTATACACGTTTCTCGTAATGTCCTTTTGTTTCCCAATAGGGAGTGCTTTGCATCCATTTCCGCGTTTTTTGTAGGTAACAAGCTCAAAAACACTCAAAATGTACCTTTTCGGTAATGTTATTTTATTTCTTCTTATTGGTTGGATTGCATCCGTTTTAGCGTTTTTCTACGTAAAACACAGAAAAGACACGTTTTCAGTAATTTTGTTTTAGATTCCCATACTGAGTGACTTGCATGTTATTTACCGTTATGGTGCCTAACAAGCTGAAAAACATTCATAACACAATTTTCTGGCAAAGACGTTTAATTTCTCCATATAGGTGGCTTTGCATGTACTTTAGGGTTTGGTACATAACTGTAGGAAAAAAAAGCTAAAATTAACTTTTTTGATACTTGACTCATAATTTCCTGAATTTTGCCCAAATTTTGGCATCTCGGTACCTGTGAAGATGAAAAAGAAAGAAAAAAGTATCGTATTTTTTTCATTTATTTATTTATTTTTTCTCAATAAAGAATGTTATATATGGCTTTTAGCTTTTTGGTAAATAATGATCTTAAAAACACTCATAATACACGTTTCTCGTAATGTCTTTTCATTTCCCCCAAAAAATAGGGTTCCTTGCATGTATTTAAGCGTTTTTATTGGTAACATGATCTAAAACACTCAAAATATATGTTTTTGGTAATGCTATTCTCTTTCTCCATAAAAGTGTGTTTTGCATGTGTTTTAGCGTTTTGGGATATAAGGAGCTCAAAACACTTAAAGGTAAGTTCTTAGTAAAAAATTGATTTTATTGCCATGTAAAGTGATTCCCCTGCTTTTTAGTGCTTTATTGCCTATCACGCTCAAAAACACTCAAAAGACACTCTTCTGGTAATGTCATTTTTTTCCCATATAAAGCTAGTTTCGCATGCAATTTGACATTTTGGTAACTAAGAATGTGAAAAGCACTCAAAATACACGCATGAAGTAAAGTTGTTCTTTTTCTCAATTAAGAGTGTTATTCAGGAGTTTCATCATTTTTGTATCTAGGAAACTTCTCCATATACAAGAGTTTTTGCGTTTTTTGCCTTGTGGTTCTTTTAAACTATAAAACATTCATTATATACTTTTCTTGCAATGCCCCTTTGTTTTCCAATATAGAGTGCTCTGTATCAATTTTCGCGTTTGTTTTTTGTAGGTAACAACCTCTAAAACACTCAAAATATACCTTTTTGGTAATGTTTTTCTACTTGATATTGGTTGGTTTCCATCCGTTTTAGCGTTTTTCTACGTAAAACACTGAGAAGACACGTTTTCAGTAATTTTGTTTTGGTTTGCCATATAGAGTGAGTTCCGTATTATTTATCGTTTTGGTGCCTAACATGCTGAAAAACACTCAAAACACAGATTTCTGGTAAGGTTGTTTAATTTCCTCATATGGGAGGCTTTGAGTGCAATTTAGTGTTTGGTGCATAACAGTCCGAAAAAAAGCTAATATTAACTTTTTTTTTTATAGTATTGTCTTATCATATAATTGCCCTAATTTTTCCCAGAATTTTGGCATCTCGGTACCTATCAAGGTGAATAACAAAAAGAAAAGAAAAACCTTTCATTTATTTTATTTCATTTTTTTTCTAAACAACAAGTGTTATTTGTGGGTTTTAGCTTTTTGGTAGTTAAGGAACTTAAAAAGACTCATAAGACACGTTTCTCGTAATGTCCTTACGTTTCCCAAACATAAGGTTCTTTGCATGTATTTAAGCTTTTTTATAGGTAACATTTGTTTCCCAATATAGAGTGCTTTGTATCAATTTTAGCGTTTTTTTTTTTTAGGTAACAAGCTCAAAAACACTCAAAATATACCTTTTTGGTAATGTTTTTTTTCTATTTCTTGATATTGGTTGGTTTGCATCCATTTTAGCGTTTTTCTACGTAAAACACTGGGAAGACACGTTTTCAGTATTTTTGTTTTGGATTCCCCTATAAAGTGAGTTCCTTATTATTTATCATTTTGGTGCCTAACATGTTGAAAAGCACTCAAAAGACAGATTTCTGGTAAGATCGCTTAATTTCCTTATATAAAAGGCTTTGCATGCAGTTTAGGGTTTGGTACATAAGAGTCCGAAAAAAAAAGCTAAAATCAACTTTTTTTTATAATATTCTCTTATTATATAATTGTCTTGAATTTTCCCAGAATGTTGGCATTTTGGTACCTATGAAGATGATTAACAAAAAAAAATCCTATTTTTTTTATTTTTTTTTATATATTTACTTATTTTTCTAAATAAAGAGTGGGTTTTAGGTTTTTGGTACTTAACAAACTTAAAAACACTCATAATATATGTTTCTCGTAATGTCTTTTTGTTTCCCAAACATAAGGTTCTTTTCATGAATTTAAGCGTTTTTATAGATAACATGATCAAAAACACTGAAAATACATCTTTATGGTAATTTCATTCTGTTTCTCCATAAAGTATGTTTTGCATGCGTTTTAGCGGTTTTGTATATAAGGAGCTCTAAAACACTAAAAGGCAAGTTCTTGATAAAAATTGGTTTAATTCAAATGTAATGTGATTGACCTACTTTTTAGTGCTTTATTGCCTATCAGGCTCAAAAACACTCAAAAGACATTTTTCTCGTAATGTAATTTTTTTCTCACATAAAGCTGGTTTCGCATGCAATTTGAGGTTTTGGTAACTAAGAATGTGAAAAGCTCTCAAAATACACGCATTTAGTAAGGTTGTTCTGTTTCTCATTTAAGAATGTTATTCTTGAGTTTCAGCATTTTGGTATCTAAGAAACTTCTCCATATCCACAAGTTTTTGCGTTTTTTGCCTTTTGTTTTTTTTGAACAATAAAACACTCATTATATAAATTTCTTGCAATGTCCTTTTATTTTCTAATATAGAGTGTTTTGCATCAATTTTTTGCGTTTTTTTTTATAGGTAATAAGCTCAAAGACAGTCAAAATGTACATTTTTGGAAATGTTTTTCTATTTTTTTATATTGGTTGGTTTGCATCCGTTTTAGCGTTTTTCTACGTAAAACACTGAGAAGACACGTTTTCAATAGTTTTGTTTTGGATTCCTATATAGAGTGAGTTACTTATTTATTTATCACTTTGGTGCCTAACATTCTGAAAAACACTGAAAAGACATTTCTTTAAAGGTCGTTTAATTTCCTCATATGCATGCACTTTAGGGTTTGGTACATAACAGTTCAAAAAAAAAAAAAAAAAAAAACTGAAATTAACTTTTTTGATAATATTCTTTTATCACATAATTGCCCTGAATTTTCCCAGAAATTTGGCATCTCGATACCTATGAATATGAATAACAAAAAAAAAAAAAAATCCTATTTATTTTATTTTATTTATTTTTTTTTATTTCTAAATAAAGAGTGTTATTTGTGGGTTTTAGCTTTTTGGTACTTAAGGAACTTAAAAAAAAACACTCATAATACACGTTTCTCGTAATGTCCTTTTGTTTCCTAAACATAATGTTCTTTCAATGTACTTAAGCGGTTTTATAGATAACATGATCAAAGACACTCAAAATACATGTTTTTGGTAATGTTATTCTGTTTCTCCATAAAGTTTTTTTGCATGCGTTTGAGCGGTTTGGTATATAAGGGGTTAATAAACACTTAAAGGCAAATTCTTCGTAAAAGTTGGTTTTATTCACATGTAATGTGATCGTTCTGCTTTTTAGTGCTTTGTTGCATATCACGCTGAAAAACACTCAAAAGACACTTTTCTGGTAATGTCATTTTTTTTTTTTTATCAAATGATGCTAGTTTCGCATATAATTTGGCATTTTCGTAACTAAGAATGTGAAAAACACTCAAAATACACAATTTGGTAAGGTAGTTCTGTTTATTGATTAAAAGTGTTATTCATGCATTTATTCATTATGGTATGTAAGAAATTTCTCTATATACACGAGTTTTTGCGTTTATTGCCTTGTGGTTCTTTTGAAACTTTAAAACACTTATTATACACGTTTTTCGTAATGTCCTTTTGTTTCCTAATATAAAGTGCTTTACATTCATTTTTACATTTTTTGTAGGTAACAAGCTCAAAAACACTCAAAATATGTCTTTTTGGTAATGTTATTCTATTTCTTCATATAGGATGGTTTTTATCCGCTTTATCGTTTTTCTAAGTAAAACACAGAAAAGACACGTTTCCAGTAATTTTCTTTTGGATTCACATATTGACTGACTTCCATATTATTTATCGTTTTGGTGCCTAACATGCTAAAAAAACACTGAAAAGACAAGTTTCTGATAAAGTCATTTAACTTCCTTATATAGGTGGCTTTGCATGCACTTTAGGGTATGGTATATAACAATCCGAAAAAAAAGCTATAATTAACTTTTATGATAATATACTTTTTTCCACATAAATTCCCTGAATTATGGCAGAATTTTAGCATCTTGGTGCCTATGAAGATGAATAATCCCCCCCCCAAAAAAAATCCCATTTTTTATTTTATTTTATTTTATTTATTTTATTATTTTTATTTATTTTATTTTTTTTTCTAAAGAGTGTTATTTGTGGGTTTTAGCTTTCTGGTACTGAAGGAACTTAAAAATCACTCATAATACACGTTTCTCGTAATGTTCTTTCGTTTCCTAAAGATAAGGTTCTTTGCATGTATTTAAGCGTTTTTATAGATAACATGATCAAAACACTCAAAATACATGTATTTGGTAATATTATTCTGTTTCTCCATAAAATGTATTTTGCATGCGTTTTGATATGTAACGAGCTCAAAAACACTTAAAGGTAAGTTCATGGTAAAATTTGGTTTTATTCCCATGTAATGTGATTGCCCTCACTTTTAAGGCTTTATTGCGTAACACGCTCATAAACACTGAAAAGACATGCAAAGCCTCCCATATGAGGAAATTAAAGACCTTACCAGAAATCTGTCTTTTGAGTGTTTTTCAGCATGTTAGGCACCAAAACGATAAATAATAAGGAACTCACTCTATGTGGGAATCCAAAACAAAATTACTGAAAACGTGTCTTCTCAGTGTTTTTTTTTTCGTAGAAAAACGCTAAAACTGATATAAACCAACCAATATCAAGAAGCAGAAAAACATTAACAAAAATGTATATTTTGAGTGTTTTTGAGTTTGTTACCTACAAAAAAAAAACGCGAAAATTGATACAAGGCACTCTATATTTGGAAAGAAAAGGACATTGCGAGAAAAGTGTATAAAGAATGTTTTATAATAAAAAAAAAACCACAAGGCAAAAAACGCAAAAACTCGTGTATATGGAGAAGTTTCCTATATACCAAAATGCTGAAACATATGAATAACACTCTAAATTGAAAAACAGTGTCAAAAACACTAAAAGGCAAGTTCTTCGTAAAAGTTGGTTTTATTCCCATGTAATGTGATTGCCCCGCTTTTTAGTGGTTTATTGCGTAACACGCTCAAAAACACTCAAAGATACTTTTCTGGTAATGTCATTTTTTTCCCACATAAAGCTAGTTTGGATGGAATTTGGGGTTTTGGTAACTATGAATGTAAACACTATGAATGTAACTATGAATGTAAAACACTCAAAATACACGCATTTAGTAAGGTTTCTTAGGTTAGGTTAGAGTTCTTTGCATGAATTTAAGCGTTTTTATTGGTAACATGATAAAAAAAAACACTCAAAATACATGTTTTTGGTAATGTTCTTCTGTTTCACCATAAAGTCTATTTTGCATGCGTTTTAGTGTTTTCGTATATAAGGAGCTCAAAAACACTTAGAGGCAAGTTCTTGTTAAAAATTGATTTTATTCCAATGTAATGTGTTTGCCCTGCTTTTTAGTGCTTTTAATACGCTCAAAAAACACTCAAAAGACATTTTTCTGGTAATGTCATAAAGCTGGTTTCGCATGCAATTTGGGGTTTTGGTTAATAAGAATGTGAAAAGCACTCAAAATTAACGCATTTAGTAAGATTGTTCTGTTTCTCAATTAAGAGTGTTGTTCCAGAGTTTCAGCATTTTAGAATGTAAGAAACTTCTTTATTTACACAAGTTTTTGCGTTTTTTGCCTTGTAGTTCATGTGAAACTATAAAACACTCATTATACACGTTTCTCGTAATGTCCTTTTCCTTCCCAATATAGAGTGCTTTCCATCCATTTTCGCGTTTTTTGTAGGTAACAATTTCAAAAACACTCAAAATATACCTTTTTCGTAATGTTATTTTATTTCTTTATATTGGTTGGTTTGCATCCGTTTTAGCGTTTTTCTACGTAAAAAACCGAAAAGACACGTTTTTAGTAATTCTGTTTTGGATTCCCATATAGGTTGAATTCCATATTATTTATTGTGTTGGTTCCTAAGATGCTGAAAAACACTCATAAGACCGTTTTCTGGCAAAGACGTTTAATTTCCCTTTATAGGTGGCTTTGCATGCACTTTAGGGGGTTTTGTACATAACAGTCCAAAAAAAAGCTAAATTTAACTTTTTTCATAATGTTCTTATTTCATATAATTTCTTGAATTTTTCCCGAATTTTGGCATATCGGTACCTGTGAAGATCAATAAGAAAGAAAAAAAAATGTTTTTTTTTTTTATTTATTTATTGTTTCTCAAGAAAGAGTGTTATTTGTGGCTTTTAGCTTTTTGGTAATTAATAAACTTAAAGACACTCATAATACACGTTTCTCGTAATCTCCTTTCGTTTCTAAAAAAAATAGTGTAACATGATCAAAAACACTCAAAATACATGTTTTTGGTAATTTTATTCTGTTTGACCATAAATTGTGTTTTGCATGCGTTTTAGTGTTTTGGTATATAAGGACCTCAAAACACTTAAAGGCAAGTTCTTGGTAAAAATTCTTTTTACTCCAACGTAATGTGATTACCTTCCTTTTTAGTGCTTTATTGCCTGTCACGCTCAAAAATACTCAAAAGACACTTTTCTAGTAAAATCTTTTTTTTTCCCCACAATCTATTTTCGCATGCAATTTGGGGTTTTGGTAACTAAGAATACACTCAAAATACACTCAAAATACATGCATTTAGTAAGGTTGTTCTGTTTCTCAATTAAGAGTGTTATACATGAGTTTTAGCATTTTGGTATCTAGGAAACCTCTCCATATACACGAGATTTTGCGTTTTTTGCCTTGTGGTTCTTTTGAACTATAAAACACTCATTATACACTTTTCTTCCAATGTCCTTTTGTTTCCCAATATAGAGTGCTTTGCATCAATTTTCACGTGTTTTGTAGGTAACCAGCTCAAAAACACTCAAAATATACCTTTTTAGTAACGTTTTTCTATTTCTTGATATTGGTTGCTTTGCATCCGTTTTAGCGTTTTTCTACGTAAAACACCGAGAAGACACGTTTTCAGTAAATTTGTTTTGTTTCTGGTAATGTCATTTTTTTTTTTTTTTTAAAAAGGTGGTTTCCCATGCAATTTGGGGTTTTGGTAACTAAGAATGTGAAAAGCACTCCAAATACACGCATTTAGTATGGTTGTTCTGTTTTTTTTTTTTTTTATTAAGAGTGTTATTCATGAGTTTCAGCATTTTGGTATTTAGGATATATCTCCATATACACGAGTTTTTGCGTTTTTTGCTTTGTGGTTCTTTTGAACTATAAAACGCTTATTATACACTTTTCTTGCAATGTCCTTTTGATTCCCAATATAGAGAGTTTTGCATCAATTTTCGCGTTTTTTGTAGGTAAATAGCTCAAAAACACTCAAAATATACCTTTTTGGTAACGTTTTTCTATTTCTTGATATTTGTTGGTTTCCATCCGTTTTAACGTTTTTTCAACTTTTTTATAATATTCTTTTATCACATAATTGCCCTGAATTTTTCCCTGAATTTTGGCATATCGGTACCTAAGAATATGAATAATAAAAAACCCTCTATTTTATTTTTTTCATTTTTTTCCATTTTTTTTTTAAATAAAGAGTGTTATTTGTGTGTTTTAGCTTTTTGGTACTGAAGGAATTAAAAAAAACACTCATATTACACGTTTCACTTAATGTCCTTTTGTTTCCCAAACATAATGTTCTTTGCATGTACTTAAGCGTTTTTAACAACATGATCAAAAATACTCAAAATACATGTTTTTGGTAATGTTATTCTGTTTGTCCATAAAGTTTCTTTTGCATGCGTTTTAGCGGTTTTGTATATAAGGGGTTAAAAAATATTTAAAGGCAAATTCTTCGTAAAAGATGCTTTTATTCCCATGTAATGTGATCGTTGTGGTTTTTAGTGCTTTGTTCCATATCACGCTGAAAAACACCCAAAAGACACTTTTCTGGTAATGTCATTTTTTTCCCCACAGGAAGCTAGTTTCGCATGTAATTTGGCATTTTTGTATTTAAGAATGTGAAAAACACTCAAAATACACAATTTGGTAAGGTAGTTCTGTTTTTTGATTAAAAGTGTTATTCATGCATTTATTCATTTTTTCATGTAAGAAATTTCTCTATATACACGAGTTTTTTGCGTTTATTGCCTTGTGGTTCTTATAAAACTATAAAACACTCATTGTACACGTTTCTTGTAATGTCCTTTTGTTTCCTAATATAGAGTGCTTTACATGCATTTTTGCACTTTTTGTAGATAAGCTCAAAAACATTTAAAATGTATCTTTTTGGTAATGTTATTTTATTTTTTTTTCATATAGGATGGTTTTATCCGCTTTAGCGTTTTTCTACGTAAAACACTGAAAAAACACGTTTTCAGTAATTTTCTTTTGGATTCACATATTGACTGACTTCCAAATTATTTATTCTTTTGGTGCCTAACATGCTGAAAAACATTGAAAAGACAGCTTTCTGGTAAAGTCGTTTAACTTCCCTATATAGGTGGCTTTGCATGCACTTTAGGGTTTGGTACATAATAATCCGAAAAACAAGCTATAATTAACTTTTATGATAATGTTATTTTTTCCACATAAATTCCCTGAATTTTGGCAGAATTTTGGCATCTCGGTACCTATGAAGATGAATAACCAGAAAAAAAAATCCCATTTTCTTATTTTTCATTCATTTTTTTTTTTCTAAACAGTTTTATTTGTGGGTTTTAGATTTTTGGTACAAAAGGAATTAAAAAAAAACACTCATAATACACGTTTTTCGTAATGTCCTTTTTGTTTTCCAAACATAAGATTCTTTGCATGTATTTAAGCGTTTTTATAGATAATATGATAAAAAACACTCAAAATACATGTATTTGGTAATGTTATTTTGTTTCTCCATAAAATGTATTTTGCATGCGTTTTAGCGTTTTTGTATGTAAGGACCTCAAAAACACTTAAAGGCAAGTTCTTGGTAAAATTTGGTTTTATTCCCATGTAATGTGATTGCCCTGGCTTTTAGTGCTTTATTCCGTAACACGCTCAAAAACACTGAAAAGACATGCAAAGCCTCCCATATCAGGAAATTAAAGACCTTACCAGAAATCTGTCTTTTGAGTTTTTTTTTCAGCATTTTAGGCACCAAAACGATAAATAATAAGGAACTCACTCTATGTAAGAATCCAAAAGAATATTACTAAAAACGTGTCTTCTCAGTGTTTTACGTAGAAAACATTGCAAGAAAAATGTATAATGAATGTTTTATAATTCAAAAAATCCACAAGGCAAAAAACGCAAAAACTCGTGTAAATGCTGAAACTCATGAATAACACAGAAACAGAGCAACCTTACTAAATGCGTGTCAAAAACACTAAAAGGCAAGTTCTTCGTAAAAGTTGGTTTTATTCCCTTGTAATGTGATTGCCCTGCTTTTTAGTGCTTTATTGCCTAACACGCTCAAAAACACTCAAAGACACTTTTCTGGTAATGTCATTTTTTTCCCACATAAAGCTAGTTTCGCATGGAATTTGGGATTCTGGTAACTAAGAATGTAAAAAAACACTCAAAATACACGCATTTAGTATGGTTGTTCTGTTTCTTGATTAAGAGTGTTATTCATGTGTTTCAGTATTTTGCTATCTTAGAAACTTTTTAGAAGTCCTTTTGATTTCTAATATAGAGTGCTTTGCATCAATTTTTCCGTTTTTTGTAGGTAACAAGCTCAAAAACACTCAAAATATACCTTTTTTGTAATGTTTCTCGTAATGTCCTTTCGTTTCCCAAATATGAGGTTCTTTGCATGTATTTAAGCATTTTTGTAAATAACATGATCAAAAACACTGAAAATATATGTATTTGGTAATGTTTTTCTGTTTCTCAATAAAATGTATTTTGCATGCGTTTTAGCGTTTTGGTATATAAGGAGCTCAAAAACACTTAAAGGCAAGTTCTTGGTAAAATTTGGTTTTATTCCCATGTAATGTGATTCCCCTGGCTTTTAGTGCTTTATTGCATAACACGCTCATAAAACACTGAAAAGACATGCAAAGCCTCCCATATGAGGAAATTAAAGACCTTACCAGAAATCTGTCTTTTGAGTGTTTTTCAGCTTGTTAGGCACCGAAACGATAAATAATAAGGAACTCACTCTATGTGGGAATCCAAAAGAAAATTACTGAAAATGTGTCTTCTCAGTGTTTTACGTAGACAAACGATAAAACTGATGCAAACCAACCAATATCAAGAAGCAGAAAAACATTACCAAAAATGTATATTTTGAGTGTTTTTGAGCTTGTTACCTAAAAAAAAAACGCAAAAAATTGATACAAATCACTCTATATTGGGAAACAAAGGGATATTGCGAGAAAAGTGTATAATGAATATTTTATAGTTAAAAAAAACACAAAACAAAAAACGCAAAAACTCGTGTATATGGAGAACTTTCCTAGATACCAAAATGCTGAAACTCATGAATGACACTCTTAATTAAGAAACAGAACAACCTTACTAAATGCGTGTCAAAAACACTAAAAGGCAAGTTCTTCGTAAAAGTTAGTTTTATTCTCATGTAATGTGATTGCCCTGCTTTTTAGTGCTTTATTGCCTAACACGCTCAAAAACACTCAAAGACACTTTTCTGGTAATGTCATTTTTTTTCCCACCTAAAGCTAGTTTCGCATGGAATTTGGGATTCTGGTAACTAAGAATGTAAAAAACACTCAAAATACACGCATTCAGTAATGTTGCTCTGTTTCTTCATTAAGAAAGTTTTTCATGAGTTTTCAGCATTTTGGTATCTTGGAAACTTCTCCACACATACGAGTTTTTGCGTTTTTTGCGTTGTGATTTGATTCTGGTGAAATATAAAACACTCATTATACACGTTTCTCGTTATGTCTTTTTTTTTTTCCTAATATACAGTGCTTTGCATCCATTTTTGCGTTTTTTTTTTATGTAACGTTCAAAAACACACAAAATTTTCTTTTCTGGTAATATTATTCTATTTTTTTCATATTGGTAGGTTTGCATCCAATTTAGCGTTTTTCTACGTAAATCTTTTAAAAGACACGTTTTCAGTAATTTTGTTTTGGATTTCCATATAGAGTGACTTTCATATTATCTATCGTTTTGGTGCCAAACATGCGAAAAAAAACACTAAAAAGACAGGTTTCTTGTAAAGTCGTTAAATTTTCCCAAATAGGTGGCTTTGCATACACTTTATGGTTTCGTACATTACTCTGAAAAAAGGTAAAATTATCTTTTTCGATGATGATCTTTTTTCCACATAATTTCCATGAATTTTGGCAGAATTTTGGCATCTTGGTACCTATGAACATTAATAACAAAAAAATAAAAATGCAAATTTTTTATTTTTTTTTTCTCTATAAAGAGTGTTATTTGTAGGTTTTAACGTTTTGGTACTTAAGGAACTTAAAAATATTCATAATACACATTTCTCGTAATGTCCTTTCGTTTTCCAAATATAGGGATCTTTCCATATATTTAAGTGTTTTTATAGGTAACATGATAAAAAAACACTCAAAAACACTTGTTTTTGGTTGTGTAAGGAGCTGAAAAACACTTCAAGGCAAGTTCTTCGTAAAAGTTGGTTTTATTCCAATATAATATATTTGCCCTGATTTTTAGTGTATTATTGCCTAACACGCTGAAAAACACTCAAAAGACACTTCTGGTAATGTCAGTTTTTTTCACACATAAAGCTAGGTTCGCATACTATTTGAGGTTTTGCTAAGAATGTGAAAAAAAAACACTCAAAATACACGCATTTGGTAATGTTGTTCTGTTTCTCAATTAAGATTGTTATTTATGAGTTTCAGCATTTTGGTATCTAAGAAACTTCTTTATATACACGAGTTTTTGCAATTTTTGCCTTGTGGTTCTTGTGAACCACAAGTTCTTTTGCCGGAAAATAATAAGACAGTCATTATACACGTTACTCGTAATGTCCTTTTCTTTCCCAATATTGAGTGCTTTGCATCCATTTTCGCGTTTTTTGTAGGTAACAAGCTCAAAAACACTCAAAATATACCTTTTTGGTAATGTTATTCTATTTCTTCATATTGGTTAGTTTGCATCCGTTTTAGCGTTTTTCTACGTAAAACAACGAAAAGACACGTTTTCAGTAATTTTGTTTTCGATTCCCAAAGAAAATTGCCAGAATTTTGGCATCTTAGTACCTATGAAGATGAATAAAAAAAAATTATTTCATTTTTTTTCCTCTATAGTGTTATTTGTGAGTTTTAGCTTTTTAGGTACTTAAGGAACTTAAAAACACTCATAAAACACGTTTCTCGTAATGTCCTTTCTTTTCCCAAACATAAGGTTCTTTGCATGTATTTAAGCGTTTTTATAAATAACATGATCAAAAACACTCGAAATACATGTTTCTCCATAAAGGGTGTTTTGCATGCGTTTTAGCGTTTTGGTATGTAAGGAGTTAAAAAAAACACTTAAAGGCAACTTCTTCGTAAAAGTTGGTTTTATTCCCATGTAATGTGATTGTTCTGCTTTTTAGTACTTTGTTGCACATCACGCTCAAAAACACTCAAAACACCCTTTTCTGGTAGTATCTTTTTTTTTTCCCACATAAAGCTAGTTTCGCATGTAATTTGGGATTTTCATAACTAAGAATGTGAAAAACACTCAAAATACACACATTTGGTAAAGTAGTCCCGTTTCTCAATTAAAAGTGTTATTCATGCATTTCAGCTTTTTGGTATGTAAGAAACTCATCTATATACACGAGTTTTTGCTTTTTTTGCCTTGTGATTCCTGTGAAATTATAAAACACTCATTATACAAGTTTCTCGTAATGTTCTTTTTTTTCCCAATATAGAGTGTTTTCCATCCATTTTCGCATTTTTTGTAGGTAACAAGCTGAAAAACACTCAAAATATATCTTTTTCGTAATGTTATTCAATTTCTTCATATTGGTTGGTTTGCATCCGTTTTAGCGTTTTTCTTCGTAAATCATTGAAAAGACACGTTTTCAGTAATATTGTTGAAATTGCTGAAAAAACACTCAAAAGACAGATTTCTGGTAAAGTCGTGTAATTTTCCCATAAGGTGGTTTTGCATGCACTTCTGGGTTTGGTACATAATTCCGGAAAAAAGCTAAATTTTTTTTATAATGTTTTTTTTTTACATAATTTCGCAAAATTTTTCCTGAATTTTAGCATCTTCATACCTATGTAGATGAATAACAAAAAAAAATCTATTTTTTTGTTATTTATTTTTTCTCTATTTGTGGTTTTTAGTTTTTTGGTACTTAAGGAACTTAAAAACAATCATAATACATGATTTTCGTAATATCCTTTCGTTTCAAAGACATAGGGTTCTTTGCATGTATTTAAGCGTTTTTATAGGTAACATGATCAAAAACACTTAAAATACATGTTTGGTAATGTTATTCTGTTTCTCCATAAATGGTGTTTTGCATGCGTTTTAGCGTTTTCTTATGTAAGGAGTTAAAAAAACTTAAAGGCAAGTTCTTCGTAAAAGTTGGTTTTATTCCTATATAATGTGATTATTCTGCTTTTTACTGCTTTGTTACATATCACGCTCAAAAACACTCAAAAGACACTTTTCAGATGTCATTTTTTTTCCCACATAAAGCTAGTTTCACATGTAATTTGGGATTTTTGTAACTAAGAATGTGAAAAACACTTAAAATACACACATTTGGTAAGGTAGTTCTCTTTCTCGATTAAAAGTGTTATTCATGAGTTTTTTTTTTTTTTTTGGTAAGAAACATTTTGGTATGTAAGAAACTTTTTTATATACACTCGTTTTTGCGTTTTTTGTCTTGTGGTTCTTGTGAAACTATAAAACAATCATTATACACGTTTTTCTAAATGTCGTTTTGCTTCCCAATATAGAGTGCTTTCCATCCATTTGCGCGTTTTTTTTTTGTAGGTAAAAAGTTCAAAAACACTTTTTGGTAGTGTTATTCTATTTCTTCATATTTGTTGGTTTGCATCCGTTTTAGCGTTTTTCTACGTAAAACACTGAAAAGACACGTTTTCAGTAATTTTGTTTTGGATTCACATATTGACTGACTTCCATATTATTTATCGTTTTGGTGCCTAACATGCTGAAAAACACTGAAAAGACAGGTTTCTGGTAAAGTCGTTTAACTTCCTTATATAGGTGGCATGCACTTTAGAGTTTGGTACATAAAAATCCGAAAAAGAGCTATAATTAACTTTTTTTGATAATGTTCTTTTTTCCAGATAAATTCCCTGAATTTTGGCAGAATATTGGCATCTTGGTACCTATGAAAATCAATATAAAAAAAACTATTTTTATTTATTTATTTTTTTTTCTCTATAAATAGTATTATTTGTGGGTTTTAACGTTTTGGTACTTAAGGAACTTAAAAACGGTCCTAATACACGTTTTTTCGTAATGTCCTTTCGTTTCCCAAACATAGGGTTCTTTGCATGTATTTAAGAGTTTTTGTAGGTAACATGATCAAAAACACTTAAAACACATGTTTTTAGTAATGTTGTTCTGCATCTCCATAAAGGAGTTTTTTAGCGTTTTGGTTAGCGTTTTGGTTTGTAAGGAGGTCAAAAACACTTCAAGGCAAGTTCTTGGTAAAAGTTGGTTTTATTCCCATGTAATGTGATTGCCCTGTTTTTTTATTTTTTGTGATTTATTGCCTAACACGCTCAAAAACACTCAAAAGACACTTCTGTTAATGTCATTTTTTTTCCAACATACTTTCGCGTGCTCTTTGGGGTTTTGCTAACTATGAATGTGAAAAAACACTCAAAATACACGCATTTGGTAAGGTTGTTCTGTTTCTCAATTAATATTGTTATTCAGGAGTTTCAGCATTTTGGTATCTAAGAAATTTCTTTATATACACGAGTTTTTGCGTTTTTTTGCCTTGTGGTTCTTGTCAACCACAAGTTCTTTTGCTCAAAAATAATAAGACGCTCATTATACACGTTTCTCGTAATGTTCTTTTGTTTCCCAATAGCGAGTTCTTTGCATCCATTTTCGCGTTTTTTGCAGGTAACAAGCTCGAAAACACTCAAAATGTACCTTTTTGGTAATGTTATTTTGTTTCTTTTTATTGATTGGTTTGCATCCGTTTTAGCAATTTTCTACGTAAAACACCGAAGGGACACGTTTTCAGTAATTTTGTTTTAGATTCCCATATAGAATGACTTGCATGTTATTTACCGTTATGGTGCCTAACAAGTTGAAAACATTCATAACACAGTTTTCTGGCAAAGACGTTTAATTTCCCCATATAGGTGGCTTTGCATGCACTTTAGGGTTTGGTACATAACAGTACGAAAAAAAAAGCTAAAATTAACTTTTTTGATAATTGACTCATAATTTCCTGAATTTTGCCCAAATTTTGGCATCTCGGTACCTGTGAAGATGAAAAAGAAAGAAAAAAATATCATATTTTTTTTATTTATTTATTTATTTTTTCTCAAAAAAGAGTGTTATTTGTGGCTTTTAGCTTTTTGGTAAATAATGATTTTAAAAACACTCGTAATACACGTTGCTCGCAATGTCCTTTCATTTCCCAAAAATAGTGTTCTTTGCATGCATTTAAGCGTTTTTAACATGATCAAAAACACTCAAAATATATATTTTTGGTAATGCTATTCTCTTTTTTCATAAAGTTTGTTTTGCATGCGTTTTAGCGTTTTGGTATATAAGGAGCTCAAAACACTTAAAGGCAAGTTCATCGTAAAAATTTATTTTATTGCAATGTAAAGTGATTCCCCTTCTTTTTAGTGCTTTATTGCCTATCACGCTCAAAAACATTCAAAAGACACTTTTCTTGTAATGTCATATTTTTCCCACATAAAGCTGGTTTCGCATGCAATTTGGGATTTTGGTAACTAAGAATGTGAAAAGCAGTCAAAATACACGCATTTAGTAAAGTTGTTCTGTTTCTCAATTAAGATTGTTATTCAGGAGTTTCAGCATTTTGGTATCTATGAAACCTCCATATACACGAGTTTTTGCGTTTTTTGCCTTGTGGTTCTTTTGAACTATAAAACATTTATAATACAATTTTCTCGCAATGTCCCTTTGTTTCCCAATATAGACTGCTTTGTATCAATTTTCGCGTTTTTTTTGTAACAAACTGAAAAACACTCAAAATATACCTTTTTGGTAATGTTTTTATACTTCTTGATATTGATTGGTTTCCATCCGTTTTAGCGTTTTTCTACGTAAAACACTGAGAAGACACGTTTTCAGTAAATTTTGTTTTGGTTTGCCATATAGAATGAGTTCCTTATTATTTATCGTTTAGGTGCCTAACATGCTGAAAAACATTCAAAACACAGATTTCTGGTAAGGTCGTTTAATTTCCTCATATGGGAGGCTTTGCATGCACCTTAGTGTTTGGTACGTAACATTCCGAAAAAAAGTTAATATCAATTTTTTTTTATAATATTCTCTTATCATATAATTGCCCTGATTTTTCGCAGAATTTTGGCATCTCGATACCTATGAAGGTGAATAACAAAAAAAAAGAAAGGAAAATCCTTTTATTTCCTTATTTTTTTATCTTATTTATTTATTTTTTTCTTAATAACAAGTGTTACTTGTGGAGTTTAGCTTTTTTGTAGTTAAGGAACTTAAAAACACTCATAATTCACGTTTCTCGTAATGTCCTTACGTTTTCCAAACATAAGGTTCTTTGCATGTATTTAAACGTTTTTATAGATAATATTATCAAAAACATTCAAATACATGTTTTTGGTAATGTTATTCTGTTTCTCCATAAAGTTTGTTTTCCATGCGTTTTAGCGGTTTGGTATGTAAGGAGCTCAAAAACACATATTGGCAAAATCTTGGTAAAAGTTGGTTTTATTCCCATGTAATGTGATTGCCCTGCTTTTTAGTACTTCATTGCCTAACACGCTCAAAAACAATTAAGACACTTCTGGTAATGTCATTTTTTTCTCTCATAAAGCTAGTTTTGTATGCTATTTTGGGTATTGCTAACTAGGGATATGAAAAACACTCAAAATACAGGCATTTGTTAAGGTTGTTTTGTTTCTCAATTAAGATTGTTATTCATGAGTTTCAGCATTTTGGTATCTAAGAAACTTCTTTATATACACGAGTTTTTGCGTTTTTCTACGTAAAACACTGAGAAGATACATTTTCAGTAATTTTGTTTTGCATTCCCATATAGAGTGAGTTCCTTATTATTTATTGTTTTGGTGCCTAACATGCTGAAAAACACTCAAAAGACAGTTTTCTGGTAAGGTCGTTTAGTTTCCTCATATAGGAGGTTTTGCATGCACTTTAGGGTTTAAGAACATAAGAAATAAGGGAAGCTGTAAGAAGCGACCAGGCTTACACGTGGCAGTCCCTGTATGAAACACATCTACCTATTTCCATCTGCTATCCCCATCCATAAACTTGTCTAATCTTCTCTTAAAGCTCTCTAGTGTCCTAGCACTAACTACATGATTATTGAGTCCGTTCCACTCGTCTACCACTTTATTTGAGAACCAATTTTTTCCTATCTCCTTCATAAAACTAAATTTTTCAAGCTTGAACCCGTTATTTCTTGTTCTACCCTGGTTGCTGATCCTAAGAATTTTGCTTACATCTCCCTTGTTATAACCCTTATACCACTTAAAGACTTCTATCAGGTCCCCTCTTAACCTACGTCTCTCTAAAGAATGTAAATTCAACAGCTTCAACCTCGCCTCGTAAGGAATACTCCTCATCCCCTGTATCCTTTAAGTCATTCTCCTCTGTACTGATTCTAATAGACCTATATCTTTCCTGTAATGTGGGGACCAGAACTGCACCGCGTAGTCTAGATGAGGTCTGACCAGCGCCAAGTATAACTTTAATATTACTCCCGGCCTTCTACTTTTAACACTCCTAAAAATGAATCCTAGTACCTTATTTGCCTTGTTTCTGGCTTCTATGCATTGCTTCCCTAGACGGAGTTGAGAGCTAACTATAACTCCTAAATCTTTCTCGTACCCTGTACCTACCGGAGTTTGGTTGTCTAATGTGTACCTATTGTGTGGGTTTCCTCCACCTACGCTAAGCACTTTGCATTTATTGATATTAAATTGCATTTGCCATCTATCCGTCCATTCATTCATTCTATCAAAGTCTGCCTGCAAGGCGATGGCATCCGATTCGGGACCTATCTTTGTGTCATCCGCAAATTTAAAGTTTGGTACATAACAGTCCGAAAAAAAAAAACTAAAATTAACCTTTTAGATAATATTCTTTTGTTCATATAATTTTCCTGAATTTTCCCAGAATTTTGGATTTCGGTACCTATGAAGATAAAAAAAAAATTCCTATTTTTTTTTTTTTTTCGAAATAGTGTTATTTGTGGATTTTAGCTTTTTGGTACTTAAGGAACTTAAAAAAAAAACACTCATAATACACCTTTCTCGTAATGTCCTTTTCTTTCCCAAACATAATGTTCTTTGCATGTATTTAAGCGTTTTTATAGATAACATGATCAAAAAAACACCCAAATTACATGTTTTTGGTAATGTTATTCTGTTTCTCCATAAAGTTTGTTTCGCATGCGTTTTAGCGGTTTGGTATATAAGGAGCTGAAAAACATATAAAGGCAAGTTCTTGGTAAAAATTGGTTTTATTCCAATGAAAAGTGATTGACCTGCTTTTAAGTGCTTTATTGCCTATCACGCTCAAAAACACTTGAAAGACATTTTTTTTGGAAATGTCATGTTTTCCCACATAAATCTGGTTTCGCTTGAAATTTGGGTTTTTGGTAACGAAGAATATGAAAAACACTAAATTACACAAATTTGGTATGGTTGTTCTGTTCCTCAATTAAGAGTGTCATTCATGATTTTCAGCATTTTGGTATCTAGGAAACTTCTCCATATACACGAGTTTTTGCGTTTTTTGCCTTGTTGTTCTTTTGAACTATAATACACTTATTATACACTTTTCTCGCAATGTCACTTTGTTTCCAAATATAGAGTGCTTTGTATTAATTTTAGCGTTTTTTTGTAGGTAACAAGCTCAAGAACATTCAAAATATACCTTTTTGGTAATGTTTTTTTCTATTTCTTAATATTGGTTGATTTTGCATCACTTTATGGTTTTTCTACGTAAAACATTAGGAAGACACGTTTTCAGTAATTTTGTTTTGGATTCCTATAAAAAATGAGTTCCTTATTATTTATCATTTTGGTGCCTAACATGCTGAAAAACACTCAAAAGACAGATTTCTGGTAAGGTCGTTTAGTTTCCTTATATAGGAGGCTTTTGCATGCAGTTTAGGGTTTGGTACATAATAGTCCGAAAAAAAGCTAAAATCAATTTTTTTTGATAATATTCTCTTATCATATAATTGCCTTCAATTTTCCCAGAATTTTGGCATTTCGGGACCTCTAAAGATGAATAACAGAAAAAAAATGCTATTTTTTATTTTTTTTATTTATTTATTTTTTCTAAATAAAAAGTGGGTTTTAAGTTTTTGGTACCTAACAACCTAAAAAAACACTCATAATATACGTTTTTCGTAATGTCCTTTTGTTTCCCAAAAATAAAGTTCTTTTCATGTATTAAAGCGTTTTTATTGATAACATGATAAAAAAACACTCAAAATACATGTTTTTGGTAATTTTATTCTGTTTCTCCATAAAGTTTGCTTTGCATGCGTTTTAGCGATTTAGTATATAAGGAGCTCAAAAGCACTTAAAGGCAAGTTCTTGATTAAAATTGGTTTTATTTAAATGTTATGTGATTACCCTGCTTTTAAGTGCTTTATTGCCTATCAGGCTCAAAAACACTCAAAGACATTTTTCTGATAATGTCATTTTTTCTCACATAAAGCTGGTTTCGCATGTAATTTGGGTTTGGGTAACTAAGAATGTGAAAAGCTCTCAAAATACACGCATTTAGTAAGGTTGTTCTGTTTCTGAATTTGGAATGTTATTTCATGAGTTTTAGTATTTTGGTATGTAAGAAACTTCTCTATATACACGAGTTTTTGCGTTTTTTGTCTTGTGGTTCTTGTGAAACTATAAAACAATCATTATGCACGTTCCTATAAATGTCCTTTTGCTTCCCAATATAGAGTGCTTTTACATCCATTTTCGCATTTTTTGAAGGTAAAAAGCTAAAAAACACTTTTTGGTAATGTTATTTTATTTTTTCATATTCGTTACTTTGCATCCGTTTTAGCCTTTTTTTCTACGTAAAACACTGAAAAGACACGTTTTCAGTAATTTTGTTTTGGATTAACATATTGACTGACTTCCATATTATTTATCGTTTTGGTGCCTAACATGCTGAAAAACACTGAAAAGACATGTTTCTGGTAAAGTCGTTTAATTTCCTCATATAGGTGGCTTTGTATGCACTTTAGGGTTTCGTAAATAACAATCCGAAAAAAAGCTATAATTAACTTTTTTTATAATGTTCTTTTTTCCACATAAATTCCCTGAATTTTGGCAGAATTTTGGCATCTCGGTACTTATGAAAATGAATAAAAAAATGCTATTTTTATATTTATTTATTTTTTTCTCTTTAAAGAGTGTTATTTGTGGGTTTTAACCTTTTAATACTTAAGGAACTTAAATAATACATAATACACGTTTCTCGTAATGTCCTTTCGTTTCCTTTCGGTTTTAACCTTTTAATACTTAAGGAACTTAAATAATACATAATACACGTTTCTCGTAATGTCCTTTCGTTTCCCAAAGATAGGGTTCTTTGTATGCATTTAAGCGTTTTTATACGTAACAGATCGAAAACACTGAAAATTCATGTTTTTCGTAATGTTATTTTCTTTCTCCATAAAGGTTGTTTTGCATGCATTTTAGCGTTTTGGTATGTAAGGAGCTGAAAAACACTTAAAGACAAGTTTTTGGTAAATGTTGGTTTTATTCCCATGTAATGTCATTGCCCTGCTTTTTTGTGCTTTATTGCCTAACACGCGCAAAAACACTCAAAAGACACTTTTTTTCTGGTAATGTCATTTATTTCCCATATAAAGCTAGTTTCGCCTGTAATTTCGGGTTTTGGTAACTAAGAATGTGAAAAACACCCAAAATACACGCATTTGGTAAGGTTGTTCTGTTTCTCAATTAAGAGTGTTATTCATGAATTTCAGCATTTTGGTATCTAAGAAACATCTCCATATACACGAGTTTTTGCTTGTTTTGCCTTGTGGTTCTTGTGAAACTATAAAACACGCATTATAAACGTTTCTCGTAATGTCCTTTTGTTTCCCAATATAGAGAGATTTGCATCCATTTTCGCTCAAAAACACAAAAAAAAACTTTTTGGTAATATTATTCTATTTCATGATATTGGTTGATTTGCAGTCGTTTTCGCATTTTTCTACGTAAAACACAGAAAAGACACGTTTTCTGTAATTTTGTTTTGGATTCCCATATAGAGTGACTTCCATGTTATTGATCGTTTTGATGCCTAACATGATGAAAATCACTCAAAAGACAGGTTTCTTGTAAAGTCGTTTAATTTCCCAATATAGGTGGCTTTGCATACACTTTAGAGTTTGGTAGATAACAGTCCGAAAAAAAGCTAAAATTAACCTTTTTCATAATATTCTTTTTTCACGTAATTTTCCTGAATTTTGTCAGAATTTTGGCATCTCGGTACCTATAAAGATCAATAAAAAAAAATGTTATTATTTTTTTTTTTTTCTTTTTTTTTTTTGTTATTTGTGGGTTTTAGCTTTTTGGTACTTAAGGAACTTATAAACATTCATAATACACATTTCTCGTAATGTCCATTTATTCCCAAAAATTTGGTTCTTTGCATGTATTTAAGCGTTTTTATTGGTAACAAGCTCTAAAACACTCAAAATACATGCTTTTCATAATGTTATTCTGTTTTTCCATACAGGGTGTTTTGCATGGGTTTTAGCGTTTTGGTAAGTAAGGAGTTCAAAAAAACTTAAAAGCAAATTCCTGGTAAAAGTTGGTTATATTTCCCTGTAATGTGATTGCCCTGCTTTTTAGTGCTCCATTGCCTAACACGCTGAAAAACACTAAAAAGACACTTTCTAGTAATTTTTTTTTTTTCCACAGTTTCGCATGTAATTTGGGGTTGGACCACTAAGAATGTGAAAAAACACTCAAAATACACTCATTTCCTAAGATTGTTCTGTTTCTCAATTAAGAGTGTTATTCATGAGTTTTAGCATTTTGGTATCTAAGAAACTTCTCCATATATACGAGTTTTTGCGTTTTTTGCCTTATGGTTCTTGATAACTATTAAAACATTCATTATACAATTTTCTTGTAATATCCTTTTGTTTCCCAATATAGACTGCTTTGCATTCGTTTTTGCTTTTTTTGTAGGTAACAAGCTGAAAAACACAACTTTTTTGTAATATTATTCTATTTCTTCATATTGGTTGGTTTGCATCCGTTTTAGTGTTCTACGCTAAAACTGAAAAGACACGTTTTCTGTAATATTGTTGAAATTGCTGAAAACACCCAAAGACACGGTTCTTGTAAAGTCGTGTAATTTCCCCATATAGGTGACTTTGCATGCAGTTCTGGGTTTCGTACATAACTCCGGAAAAGCTAAAATTATCTTTTTTTTTCACATAATTTCCCTGAATTTTCTCAGAATTTTGGCATCTCGGTACCTATGAAGATGAATAACAAAAAAAAATTTATTTTTTATTTTTTTTTATTTAGAGTGTTATTTGTGGGTTTTAGATTTTTGGTACTTAAGGAACTTAAATATACTCATAATACACGATTTTCGGAATGTCCTTTCGTTTCACAAACATAGGGTTCTTTGCATTTATTTAAGTGATTTTATAGGTAACAATCAAAAACACTCAAAATGCATATTTTTGGTAATGTTTTTCTGTTTCTCCATAAAGGTTGTTTTGCATACGTTTAGTGTTTTGGTATGTAAGGAGTTAAAAAAAACACTTAAAGGCAAGTTCTTCGTATAATTTGGTTTTATTCCAATGTAATGTGATTGATCTGCTTTTTAGTGTTTTGTTGCATATAACGCTCAAAAACACCCAAAAGACACTTTTCTTGTAATGTCTTTTATTTCCCACATAAAGCTAGTTTTGCATGTAATTTGGGATTTTCGTAGCTAAGAATGTGAAAAACACTCAAAATACACACATTTGGTAAGGTAGTTCTGTTTTTTAATTAAAAGTGTTATTCATGAGTTTTAGCGTTTTGGTATGTAAGAAACTTCTATATATACACGAGTTTTTGCGTTTTTTGCCTTGTGGTTCTTGTGAAACTATAAAACACTCATTATACACGATTCCCGTAATGTCCTTTTTCTTCCCAATATAGAGTGCTTTCCATCCATTTGCGCGTTCTTTGTAGGTAAAAAGCTCAAAATAACTTTTTGGTAATGTTATTCTATTTCTTCATATTTGTTGGTTTGCATCCGTTTTAGCATTTTTCTACGTAAAATACTGAAAAGACACGTTTTCAATAATTTTGTTTTGGATTTACATATTGACTGACTTCCATATTATTTATCGTTTTGGTGCCGAACATGCTGAAAAACACTGAAAAGACAGGTTTCTGGTAAAGTCGTTTAAATTCCTTATATATGTGGCATGCACTTTAGAGTTTGGTACATAAAAATCCGAAAAAGAGCTATAATTAACTTTTTTGATAATGTTCTTTTTTTCCACATAAATTCCCTGAATTTTGGCAGAATTTTGGCATCTTGGTACCTATGAAAAATCAATATAAAAAAAAGCTATTTTTATTTATTTATTTTTTTTCTCTATAAAGAGTGTTATTTGTGGGTTTTAACGTTATGGTACTTAAGGAACTTAAAAACGGTCCTAATACACCTCTTTCGTAATGTCCTTTCGTTTCCCAAGCATAGGGTTCTTTGCATGTCTTTAAGCCTTTTCATAGGTAACATGATTAAAAACATTTAAAACACATATTTTTAGTAATGTTATTCTGCATCTCCATCAAGGAGTTTTTTGCATGCGTTTTAGCGTTTTAGTTTGTAAGGAGGTCAAAAACACTTCAAGGCAAGTTCTTGCTAAAAGTTGGTTTTATTCCCATGTAATGTGATTACCCTGTTTTTTTTTTTTTTTTATTTATTGCCTAACACGCTCAAAAACACTCAAAAGACACTTCTGTTAATGTCATTTTATTTTCAACATAGTTTCGCGTGCTATTTTGGGTTTTGCTAAGAATGTGAAAAAAACACTCAAAATACACGCATTTGGTAAGGTTGTTCTGTTTCTCAATTAATATTGTTTTTCAAGGGTTTCAGCATTTTCGTATCTAAGAAACTCCTTTATATACACGAGTTTTTGCGTTTTTTGCTTTGTGGTTCTTGTGAACCACAAGTTTCCATAATTGTTTCCCAATAGGGAGTGCTTTGCATCCATTTCCTCGTTTTTTGTAGGTAACAAGCTCAAAAACACTCAAAATGTACCTTTTCAGTAATGTTATTTTATTTCTTCTTATTGGTTGGTTTGCATCCGTTTTAGCGTTTTTCTACGTAAAACACAGAAAAGACACGTTTTCAGTAATTTTGTTTTAGATTCCCATATAGAGTGACTTGCATGTTATTTACCGTTATGGTGCCTAACAAGCTGAAAAACATTCATAACACAATTTTCTGGCAAAGACGTTTAATTTCCCCATATAGGTGGCTTTGCATGTACTTTAGGGTTTGGTACATAACAGTAGGAAAAAAAAGCTAAAATTAACTTTTTTGATACTTGACTCATAATTTCCTGAATTTTGCCCAAATTTTGGCATCTCGGTACCTGTGAAGATGAAAAAGAAAGAAAAAATATCGTATTTTTTTCATTTATTTATTTATTTTTTCTCAATAAAGAATGTTATATATGGCTTTTAGGTTTTTGGTAAATAATGATCTTAAAAACACTCATAATACACGTTTCTCGTAATGTCTTTTCATTTCCCCCCAAAAATAGGGTTCCTTGCATGTATTTAAGCGTTTTTATTGGTAACATGATCTAAAACACTCAAAATATATGTTTTTGGTAATGCTATTCTCTTTCTCCATAAAAGTGTGTTTTGCATGTGTTTTAGCGTTTTGGGATATAAGGAGCTCAAAACACTTAAAGGTAAGTTCTTAGTAAAAATTTGATTTTATTGCCATGTAAAGTGATTTCCTTGCTTTTTAGTGCTTTATTGCCTATCACCCTCAAAAACACTCAAAAGACACTCTTCTGGTAATGTAATTTTTTTTCCCATATAAAGCTAGTTTCGCATGCAATTTGGCATTTTGGTAACTAAGAATGTGAAAAGCACTCAAAATACACGCATGAAGTAAAGTTGTTCTTTTTCTCAATTAAGAGTGTTATTCAGGAGTTTCAGCATTTTTGTATCTAGGAAACTTCTCCATATACAAGAGTTTTTGCGTTTTTTGCCTTGTGGTTCTTTTAAACTATAAAACATTCATTATATACTTTTCTCGCAATGCCCCTTTTTTTTCCAATATAGAGTGCTTTGTATCAATTTTCGCGTTTTTTTTTTGTAGGTAACAACCTCTAAAACACTCAAAATATACCTTTTTGGTAATGTTTTTCTGCTTCTTGATATTGGTTGGTTTCCATCCGTTTTAGCGTTTTTCTACGTAAAACACTGAGAAGACACGTTTTCAGTAATTTTGTTTTGGTTTGCCATATAGAGTGAGTTCCGTATTATTTATCGGTTTTGTGGCTAACATGCTGAAAAACACTCAAAACACAGATTTCTGGTAAGGTCGTTTAATGTCCTCATATGGGAGGCTTTGAGTGCAATTTAGTGTTTGGTGCATAACAGTCCGAAAAAAAGCTAATATTAACTTTTTTTTTTTTTTTTAATATTGTCTTATCATATAATTGCCCTAATTTTTCCCAGAATTTTGGCATCTCGGTACCTATCAAGGTGAATAACAAAAAGAAAAGAAAACCTTTCATTTATTTTATTTTATTTTTTTTTCTAAACAACGAGTGTTATTTGTGGGTTTTAGCTTTTTGGTAGTTAAGGAACTTAAAAACACTCATAAGACACGTTTCTCGTAATGTCCTTAAGTTTCCCAAACATAAGGTTCTTTGCATGTATTTAAGCTTTTTTATAGGTAACATTTGTTTCCCAATATAGAGTGCTTTGTATCAATTTTAGCGTTTTTTTTTTGTAGGTAACAAGCTCAAAAACACTCAAAATATACCTTTTTGGTAATGTTTTTTTCTATTTCTTGATATTGGTTGGTTTGCATCCATTTTAGCGTTTTTCTACGTAAAACACTGGGAAGACACGTTTTCAGTATTTTTGTTTTGGATTCCCCTATAAAGTGAGTTCCTTATTATTTATCATTTTGGTGCCATGCTGAAAAACACTCAAAAGACAGATTTCTGGTAAGATCGCTTAATTTCCTTATATAAAAGGCTTTGCATGCAGTTTAGGGTTTGGTACATAAGAGTCCGAAAAAAAAAGCTAAAATCAACTTTTTTTATATAATATTCTCTTATTATATAATTGTCTTGACTTTTCCCAGAATTTTGGCATTTTGGTACCTATGAAGATGATTAACAAAAAAAAAATCCTATTTTTTTATTTTTTTTTATATATTTACTTATTTTTCTAAATAAAGAGTGGGTTTTAGGTTTTTGGTACATAACAAACTTAAAAACACTCATAATATATGTTTCTCGTAATGTCTTTTTGTTTTCCAAACATAAGGTTCTTTTCATGAATTTAAGCGTTTTTATAGATAACATGATCAAAAACACTGAAAATACATCTTTATGGTAATTTCATTCTGTTTCTCCATAAAGTATGTTTTGCATGCGTTTTAGCGGTTTTGTATAATATAAGGAGCTCTAAAACACTTAAAGGCAAGTTCTTGACAAAAATTGGTTTAATTCAAATGTAATGTGATTGCCCTACTTTTTAGTGCTTTATTGCCTATTAGGCTCAAAAACACTCAAAAGACATTTTTCTCGTAATGTAATTTTTTTCTCACATAAAGCTGGTTTCGCATGCAATTTGAGGTTTTGGTAACTAAGAATGTGAAAAGCTCTCAAAATACACGGATTTAGTTAGGTTGTTCTGTTTCTCATTTAGGAATGTTATTCATGAGTTTCAGCATTTTGGTATCTAAGAAACTTCTCCATATCCACAAGTTTTTGCGTTTTTTGCCTTTTGTTTTTTTTGAACAACAAAACACTCATATAAATTTCTTGCAATGTCCTTTTATTTCCTAATATAGAGTGTTTTGCATCAATTTTTTGCGTTTTTTTATAGGTAATAAGCTCAAAGACAGTCAAAATGTACATTTTTGGTAATGTTTTTCTATTTTTTTTATATTGGTTGGTTTGCATCCGTTTTAGCGTCTTTCTACGTAAAACACTGAGAAGACACGTTTTCAATAGTTTTGTTTTGGATTCCTATATAGAGTGAGTTACTTATTTATTTATCGTTTTGGTGCCTAACATTCTGAAAAACACTGAAAAGACATTTCTTTTAAGGTCTTTTTATATCCTCATATGCATGCACTTTAGGGTTTGGTACATAACAGTTCCAAAAAAAAAAAAACTGAAATTAACTTTTTTGATAATATTCTTTTATCACATAATTTCCCTGAAATTTCCCAGAAATTTGGCATCTCGGTACCTATGAATATGAATAACAAAAAAAAAATCCTATTTATTTTATTTTATTTATTTTTTTATTTATTTCTAAATAAAGAGTGTTATTTGTGGGTTTTAGCTTTTTGGTACTTAAGGAACTTAAAAAAAACACTCATAATACACGTTTCTCGTAATGTCCTTTTGTTTCCCAAACATAATGTTCTTTCAATGTACTTAAGCGTTTTTATAGATAACATGATCAAAGACACTCAAAATACATGTTTTTGGTAATGTTATTCTGTTTCTCCATAAAGTTTGTTTTGCATGCGTTTTAGCGGTTTGGTATATAAGGGGTTAATAAACACTTAAAGGCAAATTCTTCGTAAAAGTTGGTTTTATTCACATGTAATGTGATCGTTCTGCTTTTTAGTGCTTTGTTGCATATCACGCTGAAAAACACTCAAAAGACACTTTTCTGGTAATGTCATTTTTTTTTTTTTTTTTTTATAAAATGATGCTAGTTTCGCATGTAATTTGGCATTTTCGTAACTAAGAATGTGAAAAACACTCAAAATACACAATTTGGTAAGGTAGTTCTGTTTATTGATTAAAAGTGTTATTCATGCATTTATTCATTATGGTATGTAAGAAATTTCTCTATATACACGAGTTTTTGCGTTTATTGCCTTGTGATTCTTTTAAAACTTTAAAGCACTTATTATACACGTTTTTCGTAATGTCCTTTTTGTTTCCTAATATAAAGTGCTTTACATTCATTTTTGCATTTTTTGTAGGTAACAAGCTCAAAAACACTCAAAATATGTCTTTTTGGTAATGTTATTCTATTTCTTCATATAGGATGGTTTCTATCCGCTTTATCGTTTTTATAAGTAAAACACAGAAAAGACACGTTTTCAGTAATTTTCTTTTGGATTCACATATTGACTGACTTCCATATTATTTATCGTTTTGGTGCCTAACATGCTGAAAAACACTGAAAAGACAAGTTTCTGGTAAAGTCCTTTAACTTCCTTATATAGGTGGCTTTGCATGCACTTTAGGGTATGGTATATAACAATCCGAAAAAAAAGCTATAATTAACTTTTATGATAATATACTTTTTTCCACATAAATTCCCTGAATTATGGCAGAATTTTAGCATCTTGGTGCCTATGAAGATGAATAATCCCCCCCCCAAAAAAATCCCCTTTTTTAATTTATTTTATTTTATTTATTTTATTATTTTTATTTATTTTTTTTTTTTTTCTAAAGAGTGTTATTTGTGGGTTTTAGCTTTCTGGTACTGAAGGAACTTAAAAATCACTCATAATACACGTTTCTCGTAATGTTCTTTCGTTTCCTAAAGATAAGGTTTTTTGCATGTATTTAAGGGTTTTTATAGATAACATGATCAAAAACACTCAAAATACATGTATTTGGTAATATTATTCTGTTTTTCCATAAAATGTATTTTGCATGCGTTTTGATATGTAACGACCTCAAAAACATTTAAAGGTAAGTTCATGGTAAAATTTGGTTTTATTCCCATGTAATGTGATTGCCCTCACTTTTAAGGCTTTATTGCGTAACACGCTCATAAACACTGAAAAGACATGCAAAGCCTCCCATATGAGGAAATTAAAGACCTTACCAGAAATCTGTCTTTTGAGTGTTTTTCAGCATGTTAGGCACCAAAACGATAAATAATAAGGAACTCACTCTATGTGGGAATCCAAAACAAAATTACTGAAAACGTGTCTTCTCAGTGTTTTTTTTTTTCGTAGAAAAACGCTAAAACTGATATAAACCAAGAAGCAGAAAAACTTTAACAAAAATGTATATTTTGAGTGTTTTTGCGTTTGTTACCTACAAAAAAAAACGCGAAAATTGATACAAGTCACTCTATATTTGGAAAGAAAAGGACATTGCGAAAAATGTGTATAATGAATGTTTCATAATTCAAAAAATAAAAAAAACACAAGGCAAAAAACGCAAAAACTCGTGTATATGGAGAAGTTTCCTATATACCAAAATGCTGAAACATATAAATAACACTCTAAATTGAAAAACAGTGTCAAAAACACTAAAAGGCAAGTTCTTCGTAAAAGTTGGTTTTATTCCCATGTAATGTGATCGCCCTGCTTTTTAGTGCTTTATTGCCTAACATGCTCAAAAACACTCAAAGACACTTTTCTAGTAAAAAATTTTTTTTTTCCCACAATCTATTTTCGCATGCAATTTGGGGTTTTGGTAACTAATAATGATAAAAGCACTCAAAATACATGCATTTAGTAAGGTTGTTCTGTTTCTCAATTAAGAGTGTTATACATGAGTTTTAGCATTTTGGTATCTAGGAAACCTCTCCATATACACGAGATTTTGCGTTTTTTGCCTTGTGGTTTTTTTGAACTATAAAACACTCATTATACACTTTTCTTCCAATGTCCTTTTTTTTTTCCCAATATAGAGTGCTTTGCATCAATTTTTACGTGTTTTGTAGGTAACCAGCTCAAAAACACTCAAAATATACCTTTTTAGTAACGTTTTTCTATTTCTTGATATTGGTTGCTTTGCATCCGTTTTAGCGTTTTTCTACGTAAAACACTGAGAAGACACGTTTTCAGTAACTTTGTTTTGTTTCTGGTAATGTCATTTTTTTTTTCAAAAAAAGGTGGTTTTCCATGCAATTTGAGGTTTTGGTAACTAAGAATGTAAAAAGCACTCCAAATACACGCATTTAGTATGGTTGTTCTGTTTTTTTTTTTTTTTTTTTAATTAAGAGTGTTATTCATGAGTTTCAGCATTTTGGTATTTAGGATATATCTCCATATACACGAGTTTTTGCGTTTTTTGCTTTGTGGTTCTTTTGAACTATAAAACACTCATTATACACTTTTCTTGCAATGTCCTTTTGTTTCCCAATGTAGAGAGTTTTGCATCAATTTTCGCGTTTTTTGTAGGTAAAAAGCTCAAAAACACTCAAAATATACCTTTTTGGTAACGTTTTTCTATTTCTTGATATTGGTTGGTTTCCATCCGTTTTAACGTTTTTTCAATTTTTTTTATAATATTCTTTTATCACATAATTGCCCTGAATTTTCCCTGAATTTTGGCATCTCGGTACCTAAGAATATAAATAAAAAAAAAACCCTCTATCTTATTTTTTCATTTTCTTCCATTTTCTTTTAAATAAAGAGTGTTATTTGTGTGTTTTAGCTTTTTGGTATTGAATGAATTAAAAAAAACCACTCATATTACACGTTTCTCTTAATGTCCTTTTGTTTCCCAAACATAATGTTCTTTGCATGTACTTAAGCGTTTTTATAGATAACATGATCAAAAATGCTCAAAATACATGTTTTTGGTAATGTTATTCTGTTTGTCCATAAAGTTTCTTTTGCATGCGTTTTAGTGGTTTTGTATATAAGGGGATAAAAAATATTTAAAGGCAAATTCTTCGTAAAAGATGCTTTTATTCCCATGTAATGTGATCGTTGTGGTTTTTAGTGCTTTGTTCCATATCACGCTGAAAAACACCCAAAAGACACTTTTCTGGTAATGTCATTTTTTTCCCACAGGAAGCTAGTTTCGCATGTAATTTGGCATTTTTGTATTTAAGAATGTGAAAAACACTCAAAATACACAATTTGGTAAGGTAGTTCTGTTTTTCGATTAAAAGTGTTATTCATGCATTTATTCATTTTTTATGTAAGATATTTCTCTATATACACGAGTTTTTTTGCGTTTATTGCCTTGTGGTTCTTTTAAAACTATAAAACACTCGTTGTACACGTTTCTCGTAATGTCCTTTTGTTTCCTAATATAGAGTGCTTTACATCCATTTTTGCATTTTTTGTAGATAAGCTCAAAAACATCTAAAATGTATCTTTTTGGTAATGTTATTTGATTTTTTTTTCATATAGGATGGTTTTATCCGCTTTAGCGTTTTTCTACGTAAAACACTGAAAAGACACGTTTTCAGTAATTTTCTTTTGGATTCACATATTGACTGACTTCCAAATTATTTATCGTTTTGGCGCCTAACATGCTGAAAAACATTGAAAAGACAGGTATCTGGTAAAGTCGTTTAACTTCCCTATATAGGTGGCTTTGCATGCACTTTAGGGTTTGGTACATAATAATCCGAAAAACAAGCTATAATTAACTTTTATGATAATGTTCTTTTTTCCACATAAATTCCCTGAATTTTGGCAGAATTTTGGCATCTCGTTACCTATGAAGATGAATAACCAAAAAAAAAAAAAATCCTATTTTCTTATTTTTCATTCATTTTTTTTTTCTAAACAGTTTTATTTGTGGGTTTTAGATTTTTGGTACAAAAGGAATTAAAAAAAACACTCATAATACACGTTTTTCGTAATGTCCTTTTTGTTTTCCAAACATAAGATTCTTTGCATGTATTTAAGCGTTTTTATAGATAATATGATAAAAAACACTCAAAATACATGTATTTGGTAATGTTATTCTGTTTTTCCATAAAATGTATTTTGCATGCGTTTTAGCGTTTTTGTATGTAAGGACCTCAAAAACACTTAAAGGCAAGTTCTTGGTAAAATCTTGTTTTATTCCCATGTAATGTGATTGCCCTGGCTTTTAGTGCTTTTTTCCGTAACACGCTCAAAAACACTGAAAAGACATGCAAAGCGTCCCATATCAGGAAATTAAAGACCTTACCAGAAATCTGTCTTTTGAGTTTTTTTTCAGCATGTTAGGCACCAAAACGATAAATGATAAGGAACTCACTCTATGTGGGAATCCAAAAGAATATTACTAAAAACGTGTCTTCTCAGTGTTTTACGTAGAAAACATTGCGAAAAAAATGTATAATGAATGTTTTATAATTCAAAATATCCACAAGGCAAAAAACGCAAAAACTCGTGTAAATGCTGAAACTCATGAATAACACAGAAACAGAGCAACCTTACTAAATGCGTGTCAAAAACACTAAAAGGCAAGTTTTTCGTAAAAGTTGGTTTTATTCCCATGTAATGTGATTGCCCTGCTTTTTAGTGCTTTATTGCCTAACACGCTCAAAAACACTCAAAGACACTTTTCTGGTAATGTCATTTTTTTCCCACATAAAGCTAGTTTCGCATGGAATTTGGGGTTTTGGTAACTAAGAATGTAAAAAAAACACTCAAAATACACGCATTTAGTAAGGTTGTTCTGTTTCTTGATTAAGAGTGTTATTCATGTGTTTCAGTGTTTTGGTATCTTAGAAACTTTTTAGAAGTCCTTTTGATTTCTAATATAGAGTGCTTTGCATCAATTTTTCCGTTTTTTTGTAGGTAACAAGCTCAAAAACACTCAAAATATACCTTTTTTGTAATGTTTTTCTCTTTCTTGATATTGGTTGGTTTGCATCCGTTTTAGCGTTTTTCTACGTAAAACAATAAAAAGACACGTTTTCAGCAATTTTGTTTTGGATTCTCATATAGAGTGAGTTCCTTATTATTTATCGTTTTCGTTCCTAACATGCTGATAAACACTCAAAAAACAGATTTCTGGTAAGGTAGTTTAATTTCCTCATATAGGAGTTTTTGGATGCACTTTAGGGTTTGGTATATAAGTCCGAAAAAAAAGCTAAAATTATCTTTTTGGATAATTTTCTTTTATCATATAATAGCCCTGAATTTTGGCATCTCGGTAAATATGAAGATGAATAACAAATAAAATCCTATTTTTTAAATTTCTTACTTTTTTTTCTAAATAAAGAGTGTTATTTGTGGGTTTTAACTTTTTGGTACTTAAGGAACTTAAAAACACTTATAATACACATTTCTCGTAATGTCCTTTCGTTTCGCAAACATAATGTTCTTAGTATGTATTTAAGCGTTTTTATAGATAACATGATCAAAACCCTCAAAAAATATGTTTTTGGTAATTTTATTCTGTTTCTCCATAAAAGGTATTTTCCATGCATTTTAGCGTTTTGGTATGTAATGAGCTAAAAAACAAAGGCAAGTTCTTGGTAAAAGTTGTTTTTATTTCCATGTAATGTGATTACCCTTCTTTTTATTGCTTTATTGCTTAACACGCTCAGAAACACTCAAAAGACACTTTTCTGGTAATATAATTTTTTCTTTTCTCACATAAAGCTAGTTTTGCATGGAATTTGGGGTTTTGGTATCTAAGAATGTGAAAAAAAAACTCAAAACACAGGCATTTAGTAAGGTTGTTGTATTTCTCAATTAAAAGTGTTATTCATGAGTTCCAGCATTTTGGTAAGAAACTTTTCTAATACACACATTTGGTAAGGTATTTCTGTTTCAAAATTAAAAGTGCTATTTATGATTTTCAGCTTTTTGGTATGTAAGAAACTTCTTTATGTACACCAGATTTTCAGCTTTTACCTTGTGGTTCTTGTCAAACTATAAAACACTTATACACGTAATGTCCTTTTCTTTTCCAATATAAAGTGCTTTCCATCCATTTTTGCATTTTTTGTAGGTAACAAGCTCAAAAACACATTAAAATATATCTTTTTGGTAATATTATTCTATTTCTTCATATTTTTGGTTTACATCCGTTTTAGCGTTTTTCAACGTAAATCACTGAAAAGACACGTTTTCAGTAATATTGTTGAAATATCTGAAAAAAAAAAAAACACTCAAGAGAAAGGTTTCTGGTAAATTCGTGTAATTTCCCCATATAGGTGGATTTGCATACATTTAAGAACTTTGGAAAAAAGCTAAAATTATTGTTTTTTTTTGTTTTTTTTTTTACAAAATTTCCATGAATTTTGTCAGAATTTTGGCATCTCGGTACCTATGAAGATGAATAAGAAAAAAAAAATTATCTCTATAAAGAGTGTTATTTGTGGGTTTTAGCTTTTTGGAACTTAAATAACATAAAAACACTCATAATACACGATTTTCGTGATGTCCTTTTGTTATACAAACATAGGGTTCTTTACATATATTTAAGCGTTTTTATAGTTTACATGATCAAAAACACTCAAAATACATGTTTTTGGTAATGCTATTCTGTTTCTCCATAAAGTGTGTTTTCCATGCGTTTTAGAGATTTGATATGTAAGGAGTTCAAAAACACTTAAAGATAAGTTCTTCTTAAAAGTTGGCTTTATTCCCATGTAATGTGATTGTTCTGCTTTTTAGTGCTTTGTTGCATATCACGCTCAAAAACACTAAAAAGACACTTTTTTGGTAACGTCATTTTTTTTCCCACATGAAGGTAGTTTCGCATGTAATTTGGCATTTTCGTAACTAAGAATGTGAAAAACACTCAAAATACACAATTTGGTAAGGTAGTTCTGTTTATCGATTAAAAGTGTTATTCATGCATTTCATCATTTCGGTATGAAAGAAATTTTTCTATATATACGAGTTTTTGCGTTTATTGCCTTGTGGTTCTTTTAAAACTATAAAAAAAAATTTCATTATACACGTTTCTCGTAATGTCCTTTTGTTTCCTAATATAGAGTACTTTACATCCATTTTCGCATTTTTTTTTGTTGGTAACAAGCTCAAAAACACTCAAAATATATCTTTTTCGTAATGTTATTCTATTTCATCATATAGGTTGGTTTGCATCCGCTTTAGCGTTTTTCTACGTAAAACACTGAAAAGACTCGTTTTCAGTAATTTTGTTTTGGATTCACATATTGACTTACTTCCATATTATTTATCGTTTTGGTGCGTAACATGCTGAAAAACACTGAAAAGACAGGTTTCTGTTAAAATCGTTTAACTTCCCTATATAGGTGTCTTTGCATGCACTTTAGTGTTTGGTATATCCGAAAAAAAGCTATAATTAACTTTTTGGGTAATGTTCTTTTTTCCACAAAAATTCCCTAAATTTTGGTAGAATTTATGCATCTCGGTACCTATAAGGATGAATAACAAAAAAAAATCTCATTTTTTATTTTTTAGTTCTTTTTTTTTCTAAATAAAGAGTGTTATTTGTGGGTTTTAGCTTTTAGGTACTGAAGGAACTTAAAAAACACTCATAATACACGTTTCTCGTAATGTACTTTCCTTTCCCAAACATAAGGTTCTTTGCATGTATTTAGGCGTTTTTATAGATAATATGATCAAAAACACTCGAAATACATGTATTTAGTAATATTATTCTGTTTCTCCATAAAATGTATTTTACATGCGTTTTAGCGTTTTGGTATGTAAGGAGCTCAAAAACACTTAAAGGCAAGTTCTTGGTAAAATTTAGTTTTATTCCCATGTAATGTGATTGCCCTTCTTTTTAGTGCTTTATTGCGTGACAGGCTCAAAAACACTCAAAGGACATGCAAGGCCTCGCATATGAGGAAATTAGAGACCTTACCAGAAATCTGTCTTTTGAGTGTTTTTGAGCATGTTAGGCAACAAAACGATAAATAATAAGGAACTCACTCTATGTGGGAATCCAAAAGAAAATTACTGAAAATGTATCTTCTCAGTGTTTTACGTAAAACTGATGCAAACCAACCAATATCAAGAAGCAGAAAAACATTACCAAAAATGTATATTTCGAGTGATTGTTACCTACAAAAAAACGCAAAAATGGATACAAAGCACTCTATATTCGGAAACAAAAGGACATTGCGAGAAAAGTGTATAATGAACGTTTTATAGTTCAAAAAAAAAAAAGAGAGAAACACAAGGCAAAAAACGCAAAAAACTCGTGTATATGGAGAAGTTTCCTATATAACAAAATGCTGAAACTCATGAAAAACACTCTTAATTGAGAAACAGAGCAACCTTACTAAATGCGTGTCAAAAACACTAAAAGGCAAGTTTTTCGTAAAAGTTGGTTTTACTCCCATGTAATGTGATCGCCCTGCTTTTTTGTGCTTTATTGCCTAACATGCTCAAAAACACTCAAAGACACTTTTCTGGTAATGTCATTTTTTTCCCACATAAAGCTAGTTTTGCATGAAATTTGGAGTTTTTGTGTCTAAGAATGTAAAAAAAACACTCAAAATACACGCATTTAGTAATGTTCTGTTTTTTCATTAAGAGTGATATTCATGAGTTTCAGTATTTTGGTATCTTAGAAACTTCTCCATATAGTCGAGTTTTTGCATTTTTTGCCTTGTGATTCTGGTGAAACTATAAAACACTCATTATACACGTTTCTCGTTGTGTCCTTTTTTTTCCTTATATAGAGTGCTTTGCATCCATTTTCGCGTTTTTTTTTATGTAACAAGCTCAAAAACACACAAAATATACTTTCTTGGTAATGTTATTCTACTTTATATTTTTTGGTTTACATCTGTTTTAGCGTTTTTCTACGTAAATCTTTTAAAAGACACGTTTTCAGGAATTTTGTTTTGGATTTCCATATAGAATGACTTTCATATTATTTATCGTTTTGGTGCCTAACATGCTTTTAGTTGCCTTTTGCTTCACAATATAGAGTGCTTTCCATCCATTTTCGCGTTTTTTGTAGGTAACAATTTCAAAAACTCTCAAAATATACCTTTTTGGTAATGTTATTCTATTTCTTCATTTTGGTTGGTTTGCATCCGTTTTAGCGTTTTCTACGTAAAACACCGAAAAGTGTTTAGTAATTTTGTTTTGGATTCCCATATAAATTGACTTCCTTAGGTTTTATCGTGTTGGTTCCTAACATGCTGGAAAACACTCATAAGACAGTTTTTTGGCAAAGACGTTTAATTTCGCAATATAGGTGGCTTTCCATGCAATTTAGGGGTTTGGTACATAACAGTCCGAAAAAAAACTCAATTTAACTTTTTGATAATATTCTTATTTCATATAATTTCCTGAACTTTGCAAAAATTTTGGCACCTCGTTACCTTTGAAGATGAATAAGAATGAAAAAAAATCGTATTTTTTTAATTTTTTTTTTCTCAATAAAGAGTGTAATTTCTGGCTTTTAGCTTTTTCGTACTTAATGAACTTAAAAACACTCATAATACACGTTTCTCGTAATGTCCTTTCGTTTCCCAAAAATAGGGTTCTTTGCATGTATTTAAGCGTTTTTAATGGTAACATGATCAAAAACACTCAAAATGTATGTTCTTGGTAATGTTATTCTTTTTCACCATAAAGTGTATTTTGCATGCATTTTAGTGTTTTGGTATATAAGGAGCTCAAATACACTTAAAGGCAAGTTCTTGTTAAAAATTGGTTTTATTCCAATGTAATATGATTGCCCTGCTTTTATAGTGCTTTTTTGCCTAACACGCTTTGGAAGTTTTTAAATTTATATTGTACCAAAACGATAAGACATGCAAAACACCCTTCCTGCAGAAACAAAAACATTACCAAAAACGAGCATTTTGGGCGATTTTTCAGCTTTTTATGTACAAAAGCGTCAAAATGCATATAAAGTACCCAAATAAGAAAACGAAAAGATATTAAGAGAAACCATTATTATCAGTTTTTTTTTATTTTTTTTACCTTTTAAGGTACCGAAACGATAAAACGCACGATTTGCCTTCTGTATGGAGAAAACGTGCATTTTAAGTGTATTTAGCTTTGTTAGGTATCAAAACGCCAAAATGCATGCAAAGCACCCGATATTGGGAAAATAAACGACATTTCCAGAAACATGTCTTTTGAGAGTTTATGAGTGTGTTAGGCACAAAAAGCTCTTTAAAAGCTTGGAAAGTGTCATAAATGAGAAAACATCAGGTGTTTTGAGGTAGTTACATAACAAACCGCCAAAACGGTTGCAAACACACTTTATGGAGAAACTCAACAGCTTTACCAAAAACATGCATTTTGAGAGGTTTTGCGGCTGTTACGTACAAAAACGATAAAATACTCGTACATGCAAATAACCCTAAATGGGGAAAATAAAACATTAAAAGAAACGTATATTTTGAGTGGTATTGAGCTTCATAGGTACCAGAACACTAAAACGTATGAATAATACTCTATATGGAAAAACGGAACACGATTAACCAACCCTTGTGTTTTAAGGCTTTTTTCACTTTATTAGGTACCGCAACGCGAAAATGCATGCAAAGCATACTATATGGGGGAAAGGAAACATTTCCAGAAACATGTCCTTTCACTGTTTATGAACATGTTAGGTACCAAGAAGCTAAAAACCAAGGAAAGCACCCTATAAGAGAACACAAAAGATTACAAAAACTTTTAATTTCAGTGCTTATGAGCTACTTACATACAAAAACACTTAAACGTATGCAAAACACTTTGGAAAAAGTGATTAACATTACCAAAAAATCGTGTAATTTCAATGTTTTGAGCTTGTTACGCAAAAAAAAAAATAACCAACGACATTATGAGAAACTTAAATAAAGAGCGTTTTTGAGCTTCTCAGGTACCAAAACGCGAAAATGCATAAATAATACTCTAGAGAAACAAAACAATATTAGATACCAAAACGCTAAAAAGCAACGAAAGCTCCCTATTTGGAAAAGCAAAATATTACCAAAAGCGTGTCTTTTGAGAGTTTTTACAGCTACTTACGTACCAAAACGCTAAAATGCATGCAAAGCACATTTTATGGAAAAACAGAATAACATTACCAGAAACGTGCATTTTGAGTTTTTTTTTTATCTTACATATAAAAAAAAAAGCAAAAATGCATGCAAAACTTCCTAAATGACGATACGAAAAGAAATAAAAAGACACTTCATTTATCAGTGTTTTTGAGATTCTTAGGTAGCAAAATGCAGAAACGCATGTATAACATTATATATGAAAAAACAGATTACCGAAAAAGTATATTTTGAATGTTTTTTTCACATTGTTACGTAACAAAAACGCCAAAATGCATGGATATCACCCAATATGGATAAAATAAAGGACATTACGAGAAAGATGCCATTAGTGTTTTTGAGCGTCTTAGGTACCAAACGCGAAAACTATTTAGTACCACTGTATATGGAAAAACAGAACATTACCAAAAACGTTTATTTTGTGTTTTTCACAATTTTATGTACCAAAACGTCAAAATGACTCCAGAGCACCATCTATGGTGAGATGAAACGATATTTCCAGAAACGTCTTTTGAGTGTCGATAGTTGTTGTTAGGTACCAAAGTTATAAAAAGCATAGAAAGAAAAAGTCAACCAAAAATTTATCTTTTGGGTATTTTCAGCTACTTACATACCATAACGCTGAGATGTATGCAAAACACCCTTTATTACCATAAACAATTTTTTTTCTTTTTACATATAAAAAGAAACATAAATGCATGCAAAATACTTTGCATGAGGAAACGAAAAGACATTAGAAGAAACTTTTATAATAAGTGTTTTTCTTATTTTTTATTTCTTAGGTACCAAGATCTATTTGACGCATTGAAGAACAATCTATATGGAGAAAAGAACAAGATTACTAAAAATGTGTTTTTTGAGTGTTTTCACATTGTTAGGTACGAAAACACTCTATAAAGAGTGTTATTTGTGGGTTTTAGCTTTCTCATACTTAACGAACTTAAAAAAAACTCATAATACACGTTTCTCGTAACGTCCTTTCATTTTCCAAACATAGGGTTCTTTCCATGTATTTTAGCTTTTTTTATAGGTAACATGATGAAAAACACTCAAAATCCATGTTTTTTGGTAATATTATTGTTTCTCCATAAAGGGTGTTTTGCGTGCGTTTTAGCGTTTGGTATGTAAGGAGCTCAAAAACACTTAAAGGCAAGTTCTTGGTAAAAGTTCGTTTTATTCCCATGTAATGTGATTCCCGTGCTTTTTACTGTTTTATTGCCTATCACGCTCAAAAACTATTTGTTAATGTCCTTTTTTTTCCCACACAAAGCTAGTTTCGCATGCAATTTGGGGTTTTGGTAACTAAGAATGTGAAAAGCACTCAAAATACACGCATTTGGTAAAGTTGTTCTGTATTCTTAATTAAGAGTGTTATTCCTGAGTTTCAGCATTTTTGGTATCTAAGAAAATTCTTTATATACACGAGTTTTGCCATCTCGGTACCTATGAAGATGAATAACAAAAAAAAAATCCTTTTTTTTTACTTATTTTTTTTCTCTATAAAGAGTGTTATTTGTGGGTTTTTGCTTTTTGGTACTTAAGGAACTTAAAAAACACTCATATTACACGTTTCTCGAAATGTTTTTTCGTTTCTAAAACATAAGGTTCTTTGCATGTACTTAAGTGCTTTTATTTGTAACATGATCAAAAACACTCAAAATACATGTTTTTGGTAATATTATGATGTTTCTTCATGTAGGGTGTTTTGCATGCTTTTTTTTAGCGTTTTGGTATATAAGGAGCTCAAAAACACTTAAAGGGAAATTCTTGCTAAAAGTTGGTTTTATTCCTATGTAATGTGATTACCCTGCTTTTTATTGCTTTATTGCCAATCATGCTAAAAAAAACACTTAAAAGAGACTTTTCTGGTAATGTCATTTTTTTTTCCCACATAAAGCTACTTTTACATGCAATTTTGGGTTTTGGTAACTAAGAATGTGAAAAACACTCAAAATACACGCATTTGGTAAGGTTGTTCTGTTTTTCAATTAAGAGTGTTATTCAGGAGTTTCTGCATTTTGGTATCTAAGAAATTTCTTCATATATACGAGTTTTTGCGTTTTTTGCTTTGTGGTTCTTCAGAATCTATAAAACATTCATTATAAACTTTTTTCGCAATATCCCTTTGTTTCCAAATATAGAGTGCTTTGCATCAATTTTTGCATTTTTTTGTAGGTAAGAAGCTCAAAACACTCAAAATATACCTTTTTGGTAATGTTTTTCTACTTCTTGATATTAGTTGATTTGCATCCGTTTTAGCGTTTTTCTACGTAAAACATTGAGAAGACACGTTTTCAGTAATTTTGTTTTGGTTTGACATATGGAGTGAGTTCCTCATTATTTATCGTTTTGGTGCCTAGGATGCTGAAAACACTCAAAACACAGATTTCTGGTAAAGTCGTTTAATTTCCTCATATGGGAGGCTTTGCATGCACTTTAGTGTTTGGTACATAACAGTCCGAAAAAAAAGCTAATAACAATCTTTTTGATAATATTCTCTTATCATATAATTGCCCTAATTTTTCCCAGAATTTTGGCATCTCGGTACCTATGAAGATGAAGAACAAAAAAAAAAATTGTTGTATTGATTTTTTTTTTTTCCCCTATAAAGAGTGTTATTTGTGTGTTTTAGCTTTTTGGTACTTAAGGATCCTAAAAACTCTCATAATACACAATTTTTTTGTAATATCATTTCGTTTTACAAACATAGGGTTCTTTGCATGTATTTAAGCGTTTTTATAAGTAACATGATCAAAAACACTTAAAATTCATGTTTTTGGTAATGTTATTTTGTTTCTCCATAAAGGGTGTTTTGTATGCGTTTTAGCGTTTTGTTATGTAAGGAGTTAAAAACACTTAAAGGCATGTTTTTGGTAAAAGTTGGTTTAATTCCCATGTAATGTGATTGTTCTGCTTTTTAGTGCTTTGTTGCATATCACGCTCTAAAACACTCAAAAGACACTTTTCTGGTAATGTCATTTTTTCCCACATAAAACTAGTTTTGCTTGTAATTTCGGATTTTCGTAACTAAGAATGTGAAAAAAAACTCAAAATACTCACATTTGGGAAGATGTTTCTCAATCTGTTTCTCAATTAAAAGTCTTATTCATGAGTTTCAGCACTTTGGAATGTAAGAAACTTCTTTATATACACGAGTTTTTGCGTTTTTTGCCTTGTGGTTCTTGGAAAACTATAAAACACTCATTATACACGTTTCTCCTAATGTCCTTTTGCTTCCCCATATAGAGTGCTTTCCATCCATTTTCGCGTTTTTTGTAGGTAACAATTTCAAAAACACTCAAAATATTCCTTTTTGGTAATGTTATTCTATTTTTTCATTTTGGTTGGTTTGCATCTGTTTTAGAGTTTTTGTAAGTAAAACATCGAAAAGACACCTTTTCAGTAATTGTGTTTCGGATTCCCATATAGATTGACTTCCTTGGGTTTTATCGTGTTTGTTCCTAACATGCTGAAAAACTTTCATAAGCCAGTTTTCTTGCAAAGAGGTTTAATTTTCCCATATAGGTAGCTTTGCAGGCACTTTAGGGGTTTGGTACGTAACAGTTCGAAAAAAAAAGCTGAATTTAACTTTTTTGATAATGTTCTTATTTTATATAATTTCCTGAACTTTGCCCGAATTTTGGCACCTCGTTACCTGTGAATATGAATAAGAATGAAAAAAATATGGTATTTTTTATTTATTTATTTATTTTTTCTCAATAATGAGTGTAATTTGTGGCTTTTAGCTTTTTCGTACTTAAAAACACTCATAATACACGTTTCTCGTAATGTCCTTTCGTTCCTCCAAAATAGGGTTCTTTGCATGTATTACAGTGGTTTTATTGGTAACATGATAAAAAACACTCAAAATACATGTTTTTGGTAATGTTCTATTTCACCATAAAGTGTATTTTGCATTCGTTTTAGTGTTTTGGTATATAAGGAGCTCAAAAACACTTAAAGGCAAGTTCTTGTTAAAAATTGGTTTTATTCCAATGAAAAGTGTTTGCCCTGCTTTTTAGTGCTTTACTGCCTAACATGTTCAAAAACACTCAAAAGACATTTTTCTGGTAATATCATTTTTTTCCCACATAAAGCTGGTTTCGCATGCAATTTTGGGTTTTGGTAACTAAGAATGTGGAAAGAAATTAAAATACACGCATTTAGTAAGATTGTTCTGTTTCTCAATTAAGAGGTTTGTTCCAGAGTTTCAGCATTTTTTAATGTAAGAAACTTCTCTATATATATACGAGTTTTTGCGTTTTTTGCCTTGTAGGTCTTGTGAAACTATAAAACACGTTTCTCATAATGTCCTTTTGCTTCCCAATATAGAGTGCTTTTAATCGCGTTTTTTGTAGGTAACAATTTAAAAAACACTAAAAATATACCTCATTGGTAATGTTATTTTATTTCTTCATATTGGTTGGTTTGCATCCGTTTTAGAGTTTTTCTACGTAAAACACCGAAAAGACACGTTTTTAGTAATTTTGTTTTGGATTCCCATATAGATTGACTTTCATGTTATTTATCGTGTTGGTTCCTAACATGCTGAAAAACACTCATAAGACCGTTTTCTGGCAAAGACGTTAATTTCCCCTTATAGGTGGCTTTCCATGCACTTTAGGGGTTTGGTACATAAGAGTCCGAAAAAAAAAGCTAAATTTATTTTTTTTTATAATGTTCTTATTTCACATAATTTCCTGAATTTTTCCCGAATTTTGGCATATCGTTACCTGTGAAGATGAATTAGAAAGAAAAAAAATATCGTATTTGTTTTATCTATTTATTGTTTCTCAATAAAGAGTGTTATTTGTGGCTTTTAGCTTTTTGGTAATTAATAAACTTAAAAACACTCATAATACACGTTTCTCGTAATCTCCTTCCGTTTCCCAAAAATACTGTTCTTTGCATGTATTTAAGCGTCTTTATTGGTAACATGATCAAAAACACTCAAAATACATGTTTTTGGTAAAGTTATTCTGTTTCACCATAAAGAGTGTTTTGCATGCGTTTTAGTGTTTTGGTATATAAGGAACTCAAAAACACTTAAAGGCAAGTTCTTCGTAAAAGTTGGTTTTATTTCTATATAATGTGATTATTCTGCTTTTAAGTCCTTTGTTACATATCACGCTCTAAAACACTCAAAAGACACTTTAATGATAATGTTATTTTTTTCCCACATAAAGCTAGTTTCGCATGTAATTTGGGATTTTCGTAACTAAGAATGTGAAAACACTCAAAATACACACATTTGGTAAGGTAGTTCTGTTTCTCAATTAAAATTGTTATTCATGAGTTTTAGCATTTTTGTATATAAGAAACTTCTCTTTATACACGAGTTTTTGCGTTTTTTGTCTTGTGGTTCTTGTGAAACTATAAAACAATCATTATACACGTTTCTCTAAATGTCCTTTTTTCTTCCAAATATAGAGTGCTTTTACATCCATTTTCGCGTTTTTTGTAGGTAAGAAGCTCAAAAACACTTTTTTTTTATATTCGTTGCTTTGCTTCCGTTTTAGCGTTTTTTCTATGTAAAACACTGAAAAGACACGTTTTCAGTAATTATGTTTTGGATTCACATATTGACTGATTTCCATATTATTTATCGGTTTGGTGTCCAACATGCTGGAAAACACTGAAAAGACAGGTTTCTGGTAAAGTCGTTTAAATTCTCTATATAGGTGGCTTTGGATGCACTTTAGGGTTTGGTAAATAACAATCCGAAAAAAAGCTATAATTAACTTTTTTCATAATATTTTTTCCACATAAATTCCCTGAATTTTGGCAGAATTTTTTTATTATTTTTTTTCTTTTTCTCTTTAAAGAGTGTTATTTGTGGGTTTAAATGTTTCGGTACTTAAGGAACTTAAAGAACAGTCATAATACACGTTTCTCGTAATGTCTTTTCCTTTCCCAAAGATAGGGTTCTTTGCATGTATTTAGGCGTTTTTATAGGTAACATGATCAAAAACACTTAAAACACATGTTTTTTCTAATGTTTTTCTGCTTCTCTATAAAGGAGTGTTTTGGTATGTAAGGAGCTCAAAAACACATAATGGCAAGTTTTTGGTCAAAGTTTGTTTTATTCCCATGTAATGTGATTGCCCTGCTTTCTAGTGCTTTATTGCCTAACACGCTCAAAAACACTCAAAAGACACTTCTTGTAATGTCATTTTTTTTTCCCACATAAAGCTAGTTTTGCATGCTTTTTGGGATTTTGCTAACTAAGAATGTGAAAAACACTGAAAATACACGCTTTTGGTAAGATTGTTCTGTTTCTCAATTAAGAATGTTATTCAGGAGTTTCAGCATTTTGGTATCTAAGAAACTTCTTTATATACACGAATTTTTTCGATTTTTGCTTTGTGTTTCTAATGAAATACAAGTTCTTTTCTTTGAAAATGATAAGACACTCATTATACACGTTTCTCGTAATGTCCCTTTGTTTCCCAATAGGGAGTGCTTTGCATCCAATTTCACCTTTTTTTGTAGGTAACAAGCTCAAGAACACTTAAAGACAAGTTTTTGGTTAACATTGATTTTATTCCCATGTAATGTGATTGCCCTTCTTTTTAGTGCTTTACTGCCTATCACGCTCAAAAACACTCAACAGACACTCTTCTGAAAATGTCGTTTTTTTTTTTTACCACATAAAGCTAGTTTCGCAATCAATTTGGGTTTTGGGTAGCTAAGAATATGAAAGGCACTCAAAATACACGCATTTAGCAAGGTTGTTCTGTTTCTCAATTAAGAGTTTTATTCATGAGTTTGAGCACTTTGGTATCTAGTAAACTAGCTAGTTTTGCATGTAATTTGGGATTTTCGTAACTAAGAATATGAAAAACACTCAAAATACACACATTTTGTAAGATAATTCTGTTTCTCAATTAAAAGTGTTATTTATAAGTTTCATCATTTTGGTATCTAAGAAACTTCTCTAGGTACACGAGTTTTTGCGTTTTTTTTTTGCCTTTTGGTTCTTGTGGAACTATAAAACACTCATTATACACGTTTCTCAGAATGTCCTTTTGTTTTGCAATACTTTACATCCATTTTTGCATTTTTTTTAGGTAACAAGCTCAAAAACATTCAAAATATACATTTTTGGTAATGTTATTCTATTTCTTCATATTGGTTGGTTTGCACCCTTTTTAGCGTTTTTCTACGTAAAACACTGAAAAGACACGTTTTCAGTAATTTTGTTTTGGATTCCAATATTGAGTGACTTCCATGCTATTATCGTTTTGATACCTAACATACTGAAAAACACTCAAAAGTAAGGTTTCTCGTAAAGTTGTTTAATTTTCTCATGTAGGTGGCTTTGCATTCACTTAAGAGTTTGGTACATAACATTCCGGAAAAAAAAGCTAAAATTAACTTTTTTGATAATATTTTTTTTTTATCACATAATTGCCCAGAATTTTCCCAGAATTTTGACATGTCGGTACCTATGAAGATGAATAAAAAAAAATTGCTGTTTTTTATATATATTTATTTTTTTCTTTATAAAGAGTGTTTTTTGTGGGTTTTAGTGTTTTGGTTCTTAAAGAACTTAAAAACACTCATAATACACGTTTCTCGTAATGTCCTTTCGTTTCCGAAACATAGGGTTCTTTGCATGTATTTTCGCGTTTTTATAGGTAGCATAATCAAAAACAATCAAAATACATGTTTTTTGTAATGTTATTCTAATTCTCCATAAAAGGTGTTTTGCATTAGTTTTAGCGTTTTGGTATGTAAGGAGCTCAAAAAAACTCAAAAAGGCAAGTTCTTGGTAAAATTTGGTTTTATTCCCATGTAATGTTATTGCACTGCTTTATAGTGCCTAACACACTCAAAAACACCCAAAGTAACTTTTCTGGTAATGTCATTTCTTACCAACATAAGGCTAGTTTTGCTTGCAATTTGGGGTTTTGGTAAATAAGAATGTGAAAAACACTCAAAATACACGCATTTCGTAAGGTTGTTATGTTTCTCATTTAAGAGTGTTATTCATGAGTACCAGCGTTTTATTAAGTAAGAAACTTCTTCATATACACGAGTTTTTTGCATTTTTTGCCTTGTGGTTCTTGTGAAACTATAAACCACTCATTATTCACGTTTCTCGTAATGTCCTTTTGTTTCCCAATATAAAGTGCTTTGCATCTTTTTTCGCGTTTTTTGTAGGTAACAAGATTAAAAACACTCAAAATATACCATTTTCGTAATATTCTATTTCTTCATATTTGTGGGTTTGCATCTGTTTTAGCGTTTTTCTACCTAAAACACAGAAAAGACACGTTTTCAGTATTTTGTTTTGGATTCTCATATAGAGTGACTTCCATAATATTTCTCGTTTTGATGCCTAACAAGCTGAAAATCACTCAAAAGTCAGGTTTCTGGTAAAGTCGTTTAATTTCCTCATATATGTGGCTTTGCATGCACTTTAGAGTTTGGTAAATAACAGTCCGAAAAAAAAATTAAATTAACTTTTTTGATAATGATCTTTTATCACATAATTGCCCTGATTTTTGCCAGAATTTTAGCATCTCGGTACCTATGAAGATGAAATAAAAGGAAATAAAAAAATTCCTGTTTTTCTAGTTATTTATCTATTTTTTTTTCTAAATAAAGAGTGTTACTTGTGGGTTTTAGATTTTTGATTCTTAAAGAACTTGAAAACACTCATAACACACGTTTCTCGTAATATCCTTTCCTTTCCCAAATATAAGGTTCTTTGCATGTATTTAAGCGTTTTTTATAGATAACATGATTAAAAAACATTCAAAATACCTGTTGTTGGTTATGTTATTTTCTTTCTATATAAAGTGTGTTTTGCATTCGTTTTAGCGCATATAAGGAGCTGAAAAACACTTAAAGGCAAGTTCTTGGTAAAAGTTGGTTTTATTTCATGTAATGTGATTGCCCTGCTTTTTAGTGCTTTATTGCGTAACACTAAAAAAAAACACTCAAAAGACACTTTTCTGGTAATGTCATTTTTTTTCCACAAAAAGCTATATTCGCATGGAATTTCATTTTTTTTAACTAAGAATGTGAAATAACACTGAAAATACACGCATTTAGTAAGGTTGTTGTGTTTTTCAATTAAGAGTTTTATTTATTCATGAGTTTCAGCATTTTGGTATGTAAGAACCTTCTCCATATATACGAGATTTTCTATTTTTTGCGTTGTGGATCTTGTGAAACTGTAAAACACTCATTATACACGTTTCTCGAAATGTCCTTTTGTTTCCCAATATAGAGTGCTTTGCATGCATTTTCGCGTTTTTTGTAGTTAACAAGTTCAAAAACACTCAAAATATACGTTTTTGGTGATGTTTTTTCTATTTCTTCGTATTGGTTGGTTTGTATCCGTTTTAGCGTTTTTCTACGTAAAACACTTAGAAGACATGTTTTCAGTAATTTTGTTTTGGATTTCCATATTGAGTGACTTCAATGGTATTTATCATTTTGGTGCCTAACATGCTAAAAAACACTGAAAAGACAGGTTTCTTGTAAAGTCGTTTAATTTCCATTTGTAGGTGGCTTTGCATGCACTTTAGGGTTTGGTACATAACAGTCCGAAAAAAATCTAAAATTAACTTTTTTGATAATGTTCTTTTTTCCACATAATTTTGGCATCTTGGAACCTAAGAAGATGAATAACAAAAAAAAAAAAAAACTATTTTTTTATTTATTTTTTTCTCTATAAAGAGTGTTATTTGTGGGTTTTAGGTTTTATGGTACTTAAGGAACATAAAAAACACTCATAATACACGTTTCTCATAATGTCCTTTCGTTTCCCAAATATAGGGTTCTTTTCATGTATTTAAGCGTTTTTATTTATTTTTTATTTTTTTGGGTAATGTTTTTCTGTTTCTCCATAAAGGGTGTTTTGCATGCATTATAGCGTTTCAATATGTAAGGAACTCAAAAACACTTAAAGGCAAGTTCTTGGTAAAATTTGGTTTTATTCCCATGTAATGTGATTGCCCTGCTTTTTAGTGCTTTATTGCCTAACACGCTCAAAAACACTCAAAAGACACTCTTCTGGTAATGTTATTTTTTTTTCCACATAAAGCTAGTTTCGCATGCAATTTGGGGTTTTGGTAACTAAGAATGTGAAAAACACTCAAAATACACGCATTTGGTAAGGTTGTTCTGCATTTCAATTAAGAGTGTTATTCATGAGTTTCAGCGTTTTGGTACCTAAGAATCTCAAAAACACTCATAATGCACGTTTCTCGTAATATCGCTCTTCTCTTCATATAGGGTGCTTTGCATGCATTTTGGCATTTGTTTTCACGTAATAGCTGAAAAACTCTGAATATATACGCTTTTGGTAATAAGAATATAAGAACATAAGAAATAAGTAAATCTGCAAGAAGGCATCAGGCCTACAAGTGGCAGTACTTGTATGAAATATGCCTACCTATTTCCACCTATCATCCCCATCCATAAATTTGTAATTTTCTCTTACTCTTCCCAAATGCCTCAGGATAATTTTTTTCCCACATAAAGCTAGTTTCGCATTGAATTTGGGGTTTTGGTAACTAAGAATGTAAAAAAAACATTCAAAATACACGCATTTAGTAAGGGTCTTCTGTTTCTTGATTAAGAGTCTTTCAGTATTTTGGTATCTTATTTTCAGTATTTTGGTATCTTAGAAACTTCTCCATAGTCGATTTTTTGCGTTTTTTGCCTTGTGATTCTGGTGAAACTACAAAAAACTCATTATACACGTTTCTTGTTATGTCCTTTTTTTTTCCTTATATAGAGTGCTTTGCATCCATTTTCGCGTTTTTTTTATGTAACAAGCTCAAAAACACAAAATATACTTTTTGGGTAATGTTATTTTATTTTTTCATATTGGTTGGTTTGCATCCGTTTTCGCGTTTTTATACGTAAATCTTTTAAAAGACACGTTTTCAGTAATTTTGTTTTGGATTTCCATATAGAGTGACTTTTATATTATTTATCGTTTTGGTGCCTAACATGCAGAAAAACACTCAAAAGACAGGTTTCTTGTAAAGTCGATAAATTTTATCAGATAGGTGGCTTTTGCATACACTTTATTGTTTGGAACATTACTCTGAAAAAAAGGTAAAATTAACTTTTTTGATAATGTTTTTTTCACATAATTTCCCTGAATTTTGGCAGATTTTTGGCATCTTGGTACCTATGAACATCAATAACAAAAAAAATAAAAATGCTATTTTTTTATTTTTTTTTTTCTGTATTAAGAGTGTTGTTTGTAGGTTTTAACGTTTTGGTATTTAAGAAACTTAAAAACATTCATAATACACATTTCTCGTAATGTCCTTTCGTTTCCCAAATATGGTGATCTTTGCATGTATTTAAGCGTTTTTATAGGTAACATGATAAAAAACACTCAAAACACTTGTTTTTCGTAATGTTATTCTGCTTCTCCATAAAGGAGTGTTTAGATGCGTTTTAGCGATTTGGTATGTAATGAGCTGAAAAACACTTCAAGGCAAGTTCTTGGTGAAAGTTGGTTTTATTCCAATGTAATATGATTGCCCTGCTTTTTAGTGCTTTATTGCCTAACACGCTCAAAAACACAGAAAAGATATTTCTGGTAAAGCCATTTTTTTCCCCACATAAAACTAGTTTCGCATGCTTTTTAAGGTTTTGCGAAGAATGTGAAAAAAAACACTCAAAATACACGCATTTGGTAAAGTTGTTCTGTTTCTCAATTAAGATTATTATTCATGAGTTTCAGCATATTGGTATCTAAGAAACTTCTTTATATACACGAGTTTTTGCGTTTTTTGCCTTGTGGTTCTGCCCGAAAATAATAAGACACTCATTATACATGTTTCTCGTAATGTCCTTTTCTTTGCCAAAAGGGAGTGCCTTGCATCCATTTTCGCGTTTTTTTTTTTTGTAGGTAACAAGCTCAAAAACACTCAAAATATACCTCTTTGGTAATGTTATTCTATTTCTTCATATTGCTTGGTTTTCATCTGTTTTAGCGTTTTTCTACGTAAAACACCGAAAAGACACGTTTTCAGTTATTTTGTTTTCGATTCCCAAAGAATATTCCCGGAATTTTGGCATCTTAGTACCTATGAAGATAATAACAAAACAAAACAAAAAAATTATTATTTTTTCTCTATAAAGTGGTATTTGTGGGTTTTAGCTTTTTTGGTACTTAAGGAATTTAAAAACACTCATAATACACGTTTTTCGTAAAGTCCTTTCTTTACCCAAAAATAAGGTTCTTTGCATGTATTTAAGCGGTTTTATTGGTAACATGATCAAAAACACTCAAAATACATGTTTTTGTTAATGTTCTTCTGTTTCACCATTAAGTGTATTTTGCATGCGTGTTAGTGTTTTGGTATATAAAGAGCTCAAAAACACTTAAAGGCAAGTTCTTGGTAAAAATTCGTTTTACTCCAATGTAATGTGATTGCCCTCCTTTTTAGTGCTTTTTTGCCTATCACGCTGAAAAACACTCAAAAGACATTTTTCTGGTAAAGTAATTTTTTTTCCTAACAAATCTATTTTCGCATGCAATTTGGGGTTTTGGTAACTAAGAATGTTAAAAACACTCAAAATACACGCATTTAGTAAGGTTGTTCTGTTTCTCAATTAATAGTGTTATACATGAGTTTTAGCATTTTAGTATCTAGGGAACCTCTCCATATACACAAGATTTTGCGTTTTTTGCCTTGTGGTTCTTTTGAACTATAAAACACTCATTATACACTTTTTCTTGCAATGTCCTTTTGTTTTCCAATATAGAGTGCTTTGTATCAATTTTCGCGTTTTTTATAGGTACCAAGCTCAAAAACATTCAAAATATACCTTTTCAGTAACGTCTTTCTATTTCTTGATATTCGTTGCTTTGTGTCCGTTTTAGCGTTTTTCGACGTAAAACACTGAGAAGAAAGGTTTTCAGCAACTTTGTTTTGGATTCCCATATAGAGTGATTTCATTATTATTTATCGTTTTGGTGCCTAACATGCTAAAAAACACTCAAAGCACAGATTTCTGGTAATGTCGTTTAATTTCCTCATATATGAGGCTTTGCATGTACTTTAGGGTTTGGTCCGAAAAAAAAGCTGAAATTAACTTTTTTTATTAATATTGTTTTATCATATGATTGCCCTGAGTTTTCCCAGAATTTTGGCATCTCGGTACCTATGAAGATGAATAAAAAAAAATGCTATTTCGAAAAAAAAAAGCTAAAATGAACTTTTTTGATAATATTGTTTTATCATATAATTGCCCTGAATTTTCCCAGAATTTTTGCATCTCGGTACCTATGAAGATGAATAAAAAAAAAATCTTATTTTTTTTTCTAAATAAAGAGTGTTATTTGTGGGTTTTAGCTTTTTGGTACTTAAGGAACTTAAAAAAAACACTCATAATACACGTTTCTCATAATGTACTTTTGTTTCCCAAACATAATGTTCTTTGCATGTACTTAAGCGTTTTTATAGATAATATGACCAAAAACACTGAAAATACATGTTTTTGGTAATGTTTTTCTGTTTCTCCAGAAAGTGTGTTTTCCATGCGTTTTAGCAGTTTTGTATATAAGGTATAAATTGGTGTTATTCCAATGTAATATGATTGCCCTGCTTTTTAGTGCTTTATTGCCTATCACGCTCAAAAACACATAGAAGACACTTTTCTGGTAATGTCATTTTTTCTCTCAGATAAAAGTGGTTTCGCATGCAATTTGGGGTTTTGGTAACTAAGAATGTGAAAAGCACTCAAAATACACGCATTTAGTAAGGTTGTTCTGTTTCTCAATTAAGAGTGTTATTCATGAGTTTCAGCATTTTGGTATCTAGGAAATCTCTCCATATACACGAGTTTTTGCGTTTTTTGCTTTGAACTATAAAACAATCATTATACACTTTTCTTGCAATGTCCTTTTTTTCCCAATATAGAGTGCTTTGCATGTATTTTCGTGTTTTTTATAGGTAAAAAGCTCAAAAACACTCAAAATATACCTTTTTGGTAACGTTTTTCTATTTCTTCATATTGGTTGGTTTCCATCCGTTTTAACATTTTTCTACGTAAAACACTGAGAAGACACGTTTTCACTAACTTTGTTTTGGATTCCCATATAGAGTGAGTTGCTTATTATTTATCGTTTTGGTGACTAACATGCTAAAAAAACACTCAAAACACAGATATCTGGTAAGGTCGTTTCATTTCCTCATATTGGAGGCTTTGCATGCACTTTAGGGTTTGGTACATAACAGTCCGAAAAAAGGGCTGAAATTAACTTTTTTGATAATATTATTTTATCACATAATTACCCTGAATTTTCCCAGAATTTTGCCATCTCGGTACCTATGAAGATGAATAACAAAAAAAAAAAATCCTATTTATTTTATTTTTTATTTTTTTTATTTTCTAAATGAAGAGTGTTATTTGTGGGTTTTAGCTTTTTGGTACTTAAGGAACTTAAAAAAACACTTATAATACAAGATTCTCGTAATGTCCATTTGTTTCCCCAACATAATGTTCTTTCCATATACTTAAGCGTTTTTATAGATAACATGATCAAAAACACTCAAAATACATGTTTTTGGTAATGTTATTCAGTTTCTCCATAAAGTTTGTTTTCCATGCGTTTTAAAGGTTTGGTATATAAGGAGTTAAAAAACACAAAGACAAATTCTTCGTAAAAGTTGGTTTTATTCCCATGTAATGTGATAGTTCTGCTTTTTAGTGCTTTGTTGGATATCACGCTGAAAAACACTCAAAAGACACTTTTCTGGTAATGTCATTTTTTTTTTCCTAAATGATGCTAGTTTCGCATGTAATTTGGCATTTTCGTAACTAAGAATGTGAAAAACACTCAAAATACACAATTTGGTAAGGTAGTTCTGTTTATCGATTAAAAGTGTTATTCATGCATTTATTCATTTTGGTATGTAAGAAATTTCTCTATATACACGAGTTTTTGCGTTTATTGCCTTGTGGTTCTTTTAAAACTATAAAACACTCATTATACACATTTCTCGTAATGTCCTTTTGTTTACTAATATAGAGTACTTTACATCCATTTTTGCATTTTTTGTAGGTAACAAGCTCAAAAACACTCAAAATATATCTTTTTGGTAATGTTATTCTATTTCTTCATATAGGATGGTTTGTATCCGCTTTAGCGTTATTCTACGTAAAACACTGAAAAGACACGTTTTCAGTAATTTTCTTTTGGATTTACATATTGACTAACTTCCATATTATTTATCGTTTTGGTACCTAACATGCTGAAAAACACTGAAAAGACAGGTTTCTGGTAAAGTTGTTTAACTTCCCTATATATGTGACTTTGCATGCACTTTAGGGTTTGGTACATAACAATCCGAAAAAAAAAGGTATAATTTTTTTTTCTTTTGAGTGTTTTTTAGGATACTAGGCACCAAAACGATAAATACCATTGAAGTCACTCAATATGGGAATCCAAAACAAAATAACTGGAAAACATGTCTTCTCAGTGTTTTACGTAGAAAAACGCTAAAACGGATACAAACCAACCAATAGGAAGAAATAGAAAAACATCACCAAAAACGTATATTTTGAGTGTTTTTGAACTTGTTACCTACAAAAAACGCGAAAATGCATGCAAAGCACTTTATATTGGGAAACAAAAGGACATTACGAGAAACGTGTTTAATGAGTGTTTTACAGTTTCACAAGATCCACAAGGCAAAAAATACAAAAACTCGTATATATGGAGAAGTTTCTTAGATACCAAAATGCTGAAACTCATGAAAAAAAAAACACTTAATTGAAAAACACAACAACCTTACTAAATGCGTGTATTTTGAGTGTTATTTCACATTCTTAGTTGAAAAAAAAAAAATTCCATGCGAATATAGCTTTATGTGAGAAAAAAATGACATAATAAGAAAAGTATCTTTTGAGTGTTTTTGAGAGTGTTAGGCAATAAAGTACTAAAAAGCAGGGCAATCACATTACATGGAATAAAACCAACTTTTACCAAGAACTTGCCTTTAAGTGTTTTTCAGCTCCTTATATGCGCTAAAACGAATGCAAAACACACTTTATATAGAATGAAAATAACATAACCAACAACAGGTATTTTAAGTGTTTTTAATCATGTAATCTATAAAAAACGCTTAAATACATGCAACGAACCTTATGTTTGGGAAAGGAAAGGATATTACGAGAAACGTGTATTATGAGTGTTTTCAAGTTCCTTAAGAACCAAAAAGCTAAAACCTACAAATAACACTCTTTGTTTAGAAAAAAAAATTAGATAAATAAATAGAAAAACAGGATTTTTTACTTCTTTTTATTTCATCTTTATAGGTACCGAGATGCCAAAATTCTGGCAAAAATGAGGGTAATTATGTGATAAAAGATCATTATCAAAAAAGTTAATTTTAGCTTTTTTTCGGACTGTTATTTACCAAACTCTAAAGTGCATGCAAAGCCACATATATGAGGAAATTTAACGACTTTACCAGAAACCTGTCTTTTGAGTGATTTTCAGCTTGTTAGGCATCAAAACGATAAATAATATGGAAGTCACTCTATATGAGAATCCAAAACAAAATACTGAAAACGTGTCTTTTCTCTGTTTTAGGTAGAAAAACGCTAAAACGGATGCAAACCAACAAATATGAAGAAATAGAATATTACCAAAATGGTATATTTTGAGTGTTTTTAATCTTGTTACCTAAAAAAAAAACGCGAAAAATTATGCAAAGCACTCTATATTTGGAAACAAAAAGACATTACGAGAAACGTGAATAATGAGTGGTTTATAGTTTCACAAGAACCACAAGGCAAAAAACGGAAAAAATCGTGTATATGGAGAAGTTTCTTAGTTAACAAAACGCTGGTACTCATGAATGAATTAAATGAGAAACATAACAACCTTACGAAATGCGTGTATTTTGAGTGTTTTTCACATTCTTATTTACCAAAACCTCAAATTGCCAGCAAAACTAGCCTTATGTTGGTAAGAAATGACATTACCAAAAAAAATGACTTTGGGTGTTTTTGAGCGTGTTAGGCACTAAAAAGCAGGGCAAAAACAATACATGGGAATAAAACCAACTTTTACCAAGAACTTGCCTTTAAGTTTTTTTGAGCTCCTTACATACCAAAACGCTAAAACTAATGCAAAACACCCTTTATGGAGAATTAGAATACCATTACAAAAAACATGTATTTTGATTGTTTTTCATCATGCTACCTATAAAAACGCGAAAATACATGCAAAGAACACTATGTTTGGGAAACAAAAGGACATTACGAGAAACGTGTATTATAAGTGTTTTTAAGTTCTTTAAGAACCAAAACACTAAAACCCACAAAAAAACACTCTTTATAAAGAAAAAAAATAAAGATATATATAAAAAAAACTTCAATTTTTTTTTTATTCATCTTCATAGGTAGCGACATGCCAAATTTCTGGGAAAATTCTGGGCAATTATGTGATAAAAAAATATTATGAAAAAAGTTAATTTTAGCTTTTTTTTCGGAATGTTATTTACCAAACTCTTAAGTGAATGCAAAACTATGAGAAAATTAAACGACTTTACGAGAAACCTTACTTTTAAGTGTTTTTCAGTATATTAGGTACCAAAACGATAATAAAATGGAAGTCACTCAATATGGGAATCCAAAACAAAATTAATGAAAACGTGTCTGTTCAGTGTTTTACGTAGAAAAACTCTAAAAAGGATGCAAACCAACCAATATGAAGAAATAGAATAACATTACCAAAAATGTATATTTTAAATGTTTTTTAGCTTGTTACCTAAAAAAAAAGGCAAAAATGGATGCAAAGTATTGCAAAACAAGAGAACATTCTGAGAAACGTGTATAACGAGTGTTTTATAGTTCCACAAGAACCAAAAGGCAAAAAAAAAACGCAAAAACTCGTGTACCTAGAGAAGTTTCTTAGATACCAAAATGATGAAACTCATGAATAACACTTTTAATTGAGAAACAGAATTATCTTACAAAATGTGTGTATTTTAAGTATTTTTCACATTCTTAGTTACGAAAATCCCAAATTACATGCAAAACTAGCTAGTTTACTAGATACCAAAATGCTGAAACTCATGACTAAAACTCTTAATTAATTAACCCATTTTCTCCTAGCGTTGCCATATGGCAACACTATAGCTGAAATACTTTAATGGTCCTGACATCTGACCTAAGTGTTGCCACCAACCTTTATGCAGTAAGATATGTTTTCCTCTACGCTGCCGACATGCTGAGCCGTATAATGACTCACTAGATTCGCGCCGTACGCCGCCTAGGCACCACGTGTGTTTTCTTCTTCTCCAAAATGACAAGCAGGAAAAGGTATGTCAATTATTCCGATACTATTGAATATATATTTTTCTCCCATATGCTATTTCAAAGAATAATTATGTGGGTTTGTTATGCGCTAGACATATGGACACGCTAGGGTAATTCTTGTACAAATATTTCTTTTCAGGCCTCTTACAGTGAACGAAGCTTTGGACATTTTAGAGGATGAAGATGAGTTCTTTGATGTATATATGGAACCCCCTGATGTTCGTGAGCTTACTGATGAAGATTCTGCAAGTGAAGAGGATGAACAACCAGAAAGACTTTGTGGGAACCAACTTTTGGCTGGAGCAGAAATTCGCCGTCGTGGTGTAGCAGATGTCGGCAAATCTGACGATGATGAACCTCACACGGAAACCGCCAGACCCCCCAGTAAGAAGGCAAAAAAAATCCTGTAGGGAAGGACTGTCCTCTAATGCAATCCAAAGCAATGGAGAAAAAAGAGAGAGGCTATTTCATGAGTGCGACAGCATCAGACAAGAACGAATCGGTAGTATTATCGCGGTGGAAAGATAATGCGGTAGTAACTGTAGCCTCTTCCCTCTATGGTAGTGAACCAATTGGTTCTGTAGACAGATGGAGTAGAGTGGACAAAAAGAAAATAAAAGTCAGTATTCCTCATGGAATTAAAATGTACAACAAAGGTATGGGAGGGACTGATAGAATGGATCAAAACATAAATAAATATAGAATTTCAATAAAAAGCAAGAAATGGTGGTGGTCTTTGTTCACATGGATGTTGGACATGGCAGTCCATAATGCATGGCAACTATCGAAAGGACAAGGCAGTGCACTAACACAACTGCAGTTTCCTCGAGAAATTGCTGCTTGCTACCTAAATCAGTTTGGAATTTTACCCAAAGGTAAAGGAAGAAAATCGACTACTCTTCCAGCACAACATTTTGTAAGATATGACAACTTAGGACATCTTGTTGAACCTGTCCAGGATAACAAAAAAAGAAGGTGTGCAAATACTGGTTGTACTTCAATTGGCCGAACTCAGTGTTCAAGATGTAATGTGGGATTGTGTGTGAAGTGTTTCAGAGATTACCACACTAAGTAAGGAAATAGACTTATTTTACAATTATAGTGTGCAATGGCAAACTTGGCACAATGAATATATTTTCATGCAATTCTTAGCTATTTCTACTTATTTTTTATTTGCAGAAATCACGGTTAAAATATTTTGTAAACATGAAAATGAATAAAACGTTGGTTTTGTATACCTAAGACTTTTTTGTACTCGTATTATCCTAGCGTTGCCATATGGCAACATTGAATAACTTATGAACCATTATGACTAAAACCAAATAATTTACAGAATCAGTTTACAATACTATAGCAAACCTACACACAAAATATAAATTGATTTGAAGAAAAAAAAATGAGTGAGTGCCTTTCACATTCTTAGCTACCCAAATCCCAAATTGATTGCGAAACTAGCTTTATGTGGTAAAAAACGACATTTTTAGAGTGTTTTTGAGCGTGATAGGCAGTAAAGCACTAAAAAGAAGGGCAATCACATTACATACGAATAAAATCAACATTTACCAAAAACTTGCCTTTAAGTGTTTTTGAGCTTGTTACCTACAAAAAAAGGTGAAATTGGATGCAAAGGACTCCCTATTGGGAAACAAAAGGACATTACGAGAAACGTGTATAATGAGTGTCTTATCATTTTCGAGCAAAAGAACTTATATTTCATAAGAATCACAAGGCAAAAAGCGCAAAAACTCGTGTATATAAAGAAGTTTCTTAGATACCAAAATGCTGAAACTCATTAATAACAATCTTAATTGAGAAACAGAACAATCTTACCAAAAGCGTGTATTTTCAGTGTTTTTCACATTCTTAGTTAGCAAAATCCCAAATACCATGGGAAACTAGCTTTATGTGGGAAAAAAATGACATTACCAAAAGTGTCTTTTGAGTGTTTTTGAGCGTGTTAGGCAATAAATCACTAGAAAGCAGGGAAATGACATTACATGAGAATAAAATCAACTTTGACCAAAAACTTGCCATTATGTGTTTTTGAGCTCCTTACATACCAAAACGCTAAAACGCATGCAAAACACTCCTTTATGGAGAAGCAGAAAAACATTACAAAAAACATGTTTTAAGTGTTTTTGATCATGTTACCTATAAAAACGCCTAAATACATGCAAAGAACCCTATCTTTGGGAAACGAAAGGACATTACGAGAAACGTGTATTATGACTGTTTTTAAGTTCCTTAAGTACCAAAACGTTAAAACCCACAAATAACACTCTTTAAAGAGAAAATAATAATAATAAAAAAAAAAATTCTGCCAAAATTCAGGGAATTTATGTGGAAAAAACAACATTATCAAAAAAGTTAATTATGTCTTTTTTTCGGATTTTTATTTACCAAACCCTAAAGTGCATCCAAAGCCACCTATATGAAGAAATTAAACGACTTTACCAGAAACCTCTCTTTTCAGTGTTTTTCAGCATGTTAGACACCAAACCGATAAATAATATGGAAATCAGTCAATATGTGAATCCAAAACATAATTACTGAAAACGTGTCTTTTCAGTGTTTTACGTAGAAAAAACGCTAAAACGGATGCAAAGCAACGAATATAAAGAAATAGATTAACATTACCAAAAAGTGTTTTTGAGCTATTTACCTACAAAAAACGCGAAAATGGATGTAAAAGCACTCTATATTTGGAAGAAAAAAGGACATTTAGAGAAACGTGTATAATGATTGTTTTATAGTTTCACAAGAACCACAAGACAAAAAACGCAAAAACTCGTGTATATAGAGAAGTTTCTTATATACAAAATTGCTAAAACTCATAAATAATAATTTTAATTGAGAAACCTTACCAAATGTGTGTATTTTGAGTGTTCTTCACATTCTTAGTTACGAAAATCCCAAATTATATGCGAAACTAGCTTTATGTGGGAAAAAATGACATTATCATTAAAGTGTCTTTTGAGTGTTTTAGAGCGTGATATGCAACAAAGCACTTAAAAGCAGAATAATCACATTATATAGGAATAAAACCAACTTTTACGAAGATCTTGCCTTTAATTGTTTTTAACTCTTTACATACCAAAACGCTAAAACGCATGCAAAACACCCTTTATGGAGAAACAGAATAAAATTACCAAAAACATGTATTTTGAGTGTTTTTGATCATATTACCTATAAAAACGCTTAAATACATGCAAAAAACCCTATGTCTGTGAAACGAAGACATTACGAAAATCGTGTATTATGATTGTTTTTAAGTTCCTTAAATACCAAAAAACCAAAACCCACAAATAGAGAAAAAATAAAAAAATAAAAAAATAATTTTTTTTTTGTTATTCATCTACATAAGTATGAAGATGCCAAAATTCAGGCAAAATTCACCGAAATTATGTAAAAAAAACACATTGAAAAAAAAAATTTAGCTTTTTTCCGGAATTATGTACTAAACCCAGAAGTGCATGCAAAGACACCTATATGGGGAAATTACACGAATTTACCATAAATCTGTCTTTTGAGTGTTTTCAGCAATTTCAACAATATTACTGAAAACGTTTCTTTTCAGTAATTTACGAAGAAAAACGCTAAAACGGATGCAAACCAACCAATAATAAGAAATAGAATGACATTACCAAAAAGATATACTTTCAGTGTTTTTCAGCTTGTTACCTACAAAAAATGCGAAAATGGATGGAAAAGACTCTATATTGGGAAACAAAAGAACATTACGAAAAACGTGTATAATGAGTGTTTTATAGTTTCACACGAACCACAAGGCAAAAAACGCAAAAATTCGCGTATATAAAGAAGTTTCTTACATACCAAAATGCTAAAATGTATGAATAACACTTTTAATTGAGAAACAGAACTACGTTACCAAATGTGTGTATTTTGAGTGTTTTTCGCATTCTTAGTTACGAAAATCCAAAATTACATGCGAAACTAGCTTTATGTGGGAAAAAAAAATATTACCAGAAAAATGTCTTTTGAATGTTTTTTGAGCGTGATATGCAATAAAGCACTAAAAAACAGAACAATCACATTACATGGGAATAAAACCAACTTTTACGAAGAACTTGCCTTTAATTTTTTTTTAACTCCTTACATACCAAAACGCTAAAACGCATGCAAAACACCCTTTATGTAGAAACAGAGTAACATTACTAGAAACATGTATTTTGAGTGTTTTTGATCATGTTATTCATAAAAACGCTTAAATACATGCAAAGAACCTTATGTTTGGGAAACGAAAGGATATTACAAGAAACGTGTATTATGAGTGTTTTTAAGTTCCTTAAGTACCAGAAAGCTAAAATCCACAAATAACACTCTTTATAGAGAGAAAAAAAACTTTTTTTTTTTGTTATTTATCTTCATAGGTACCGAGATGCCAAAATTCTGTCAAAATTAATGGAAATTTTGTAAAAAAAAAATCATTATAAAAAATAATTTTAGCTTTTTTCCGGTGCTATGTACAAACAGTGAAGTGCATGCATATCCACCTATATGGGGAAATTACACGACTTTACCAGAAACCTGTCTTTTGAGTGTTTTTCAGCAATTTCAACAATATTACTGAAAACGTGTCTTTTCAGTGATTTCCTTAAAAAAAACGCTGAAACGGATGTAAACAAACCAATATGAAGAAATAGAATAACATTACCAAAAAGATATATTTTGATGTGTTTTTGAGCTTGTTACCTACAAAAAATGCAAAAATGGATGGAAAGCACTTTATACTGGCAAAGAAAAGGACATTACGAGAAACGTGTATGAGTGTTTTATAGTTTGACAAGAACCACAAGGTAAAAAAACTCAAAAAACTCGTGTACATAAAGAAGTTTCTTACATACCAAAAATATGAAACTCATAAATAACACTTTTAATTTTGAAACAGAAATACCTTACCAAATGTGTGTATTAGAAAAGTTTCTTACATACCAAAATGCTCAAACTCATGAATAACACTTTTAATTAAGAAATAGATTTATCTTATTAATGCCTGTGTTTTGAGTTTTTTTCACATTCTTCGTTACCAAAACCCCAAATTCCATGCAAAACAAGCTTTATGTGGGAAAAAAAAATGATATGACCAGAAAAGTGTCTTTTCAGTGTTATGAACGTGTTAGGCAATAAAGCAATAAAAAGCAGGGCAATCACATTACATGGGAATAAAAACAACTTTTACCAAGAACTTGCCTTTAAGTGTTTTTGAGCTCATTACATACCGAAACGCTAAAACGAATGCCTTTTATGGAGAAACAGAATAAAATTACCAAAAACATATATTTTGAGTGTTTTTGATCATGTTATCTATAAAAACGCTTAAATACATGCAAAGAACCTTATGTTCGCGAAACGAAAGGACATTAGGATGCATTAGGACATTAGGACAATAATGCACTAAAAAAGCAGGGCAATCATATTACACTGGAATAACACCAATTTATACCAAAAACTTGCCTCTAAGTGTTTTTGAGCTCCTTATATACCAACCGCTAAAACGCATGCAAAACAAACTTCATGGAGAAACAGAATAATTACCAAAAACATATATTTTGAGTGTTTTTGATCATGTTATCTATAAAAACGCTTAAATACATGCAAAGAACATTATGTTTAGAAAACAAAAGGACATTATAAGAAACGTGTATTATGAGTGTTTTTTAAGTTCCTTAAGTATCAAAAAGCTAAAACCGACAAATAACACTCTTTATTTAGAAAATAGAAAATAAAAAAATATAAAAAATAGGATTTTTTTTTTTTTTTTTTGTTATTCATCTTCATAGGTACCGAAATGCAAAAATTCTGGAAAAATTCAGGGCTATCAGATGATAAAAGAATAATATGAAAAAAGTTAATTTCAGCTTTTTTTTCGGACTGTTATGTACCAATCCCTAAAGTACATGCAAAACCTCCTATATGAGGAAATTAAACGACCTTACGAGAAATCTGTGTTTTGAGTGTTAGGCACCAAAACGATAAATAATAAGGAACTCTCTCTATATGGGAATCCAAAACAAAGTTACTGAAAACGTGTTTCTCAGCGTTTTACGTAGAAAAATGGTAAAACGGATGCAAAGCAACCAATATCAAGAAATAGAAAAACGTTACTAAAAAGATATTTTTTGAGTGTTTTTGAGCTTGTTACCTACAAAAAAAACGCGGAAATTGATGCAAAGCACTCTATATTGGGAAACAAAAGGGCAATGGAAGAAAAGTGTATAATGTGTGTTTTATAGTTCAAAAGAACCACAAGGCAAAAAACAAAAAATCTCGTGTATATGGAGAGGTTTCCTAGATACAAAAATGCTAAAACTCATGTATAACACTCCTAATTGAGAAACAGAACAACCTTAATAAATGCGTGTATTTTGAGTGCTTTTCACATTCTTAGTTACCAAAACCCCAAATTGCATGCGAAAATAGATTTGTGGGAAAGAAAAATGACTTTATCAGAAGTGTCTTTTGAGTGTTTTTGAGCGTGATTGGCAATAAAGCACTAAAAAGGAGGGCAATCACATTACATTAGAGGAAACGAATTTTTACCAAGAACTTGCCTTTAAGTGTTTTTGAGCTCCTTATATACCAAAACACTAAAACGCATGCAAAACACTCTTTATGGTGAAACAGAATAACTTTACCAAAAACATGTATTTTGAGTGTTTTTGATCATGTTACCAATAAAAACGCTTCAATACATGCAAAGAACAGTATTTTTGGGAAACGGAAGGAGATTACGAGAAACGTGTATTATGAGTGTTTTTAAGTTCATTAATTACCAAAAAGCTAAAAGCCACAAATAACACTCTTTATTGAGAAACAATAAATATATATATAAAAAAAAAAATACGATATTTTTTTTTTTTTTCTAATTCATCTTCACGGGTACCGATATGCCAAAATTCGGCAAAAATTCAGGAAATCATGTGAAATAAGAACATTATAAAAAAAATAAATTTAGCTTTTTTTCGGATTTTTATGTACCAAACCCCTAAAGTGCATGCAAAGCCACCTATAAGGGGAAATTAAACGTCTTTGCCAGAAAACGGCCTGATGAGTGTTTTTCAGCATGTTAGGAACCAACATGTTAGGAACCAACATGAAAGTCAATCTATAGGGGAATCCAAAACAAAATTACTAAAAACGTGTCTTTTCGGTGTTTTACGTAGAAAAACGCTAAAACGGATGCAAACCAACCAATATGGAGAAATAAAATAACATTACCAATCAGGTATATTTTGAGTGTTTTTGAAATTGTTACCTACAAAAAACGCGAAAATGGACGGAAAGCACTCTATATTGGGAAGCAAAAAGACATTATGAGAAACGTGTATAATGAGTGTTTTATAGTTTCACAAGAACTGCAAGGCAAAAAGAGCAAAAACTCGTGTATATAGAGAAGTTTCTAACATTAAAAAATGCTGAAACTCTGGAACAAACCTCTAAATTGAGAAACAGAACAATCTTACTAAATCTGTGTATTTTGATTGCTTTTCACATTATTAGTTACCAAAACCCAAAATTGCGTGCGAAACCAGCTTTATGTTTGAAAAAAAAATGACATTACCAGAAAAATATCTTTTGAGTGTTTTTGAGCGTGTTAGGCAGTAAAGTACTAAAACGCAGGGCAAACACTTTACATTTTAATTAAACCAATTTTTAACAAGAACTTGCCTTTAAGTGTTTTTGAGCTCCTTATATACCAAAACACTAAAACGAATGCAAAATACACTTTATGGTGAAACAGAACATTACCAAAAACATGTATTTTGAGTGTTTTTTTTTATCATGTTACCAATAAAACCACTGAAATACATGCAAAGAACCCTATTTTTGGGAAACGAAAGGACATTACGAGAAACGTGTATTATGAGTGTTTTTAGGTTCATTAAGTACGAAAAACCTAAAAGCCACAAATTACACTCTTTATTGAGAAAAAAATAAATAAATAAATAAAAAAAATACTATATTTTTTTTCATTCTTATTCATATTCACAGGTAACGAGGTGCCAAAATTCGGGCAATTTTCAGGAAATTATATAAAATAAGAACATTATCAAAAAAGTAAAATTCAGTTTTTTTTCGGACTGTTACGTACCAAACCCCTAAAGTGCCTGCAAAGCCACCTATATGGGGATATTAAACCTCTTTGCCAGAAAACTGGCTTATGAAAGTTTTTCAGCATGTTAAGAACCAACACGATAAAACCCAAGGAAGTCAATCTATATGGGAATCCAAAACACAATTACTGAAAACGTGTCTTTTCGGTGTTTTACTTACAAAAACGCTAAAACGGATGCAAACCAACCAAAATGAAGAAATAGAATAACATTACCAAAAAGGAATATTTTGAGTGTTTTTGAAATTGTTACCTACAAAAAACGCGAAAATGGATGGAAAGCACTCTATATGGGGAAGCAAAAGGACATTAGGAGAAACGTGTATAATGAGTGTTTTATAGTTTCCCAAGAACCACAAGGCAAAAAAAGCAAAAACTCGTGTTTATAAAGAAGTTTCTTACATTCGAAAGTGCTGAAACACATGAATAAGACTTTTAATTGAGAAACAGAACTATCTTACCAAATGTGAGTATTTTGAGTGTTTTTCACATTCTTATTTACGAAAATCCGAAATTACAAGCAAAACTAGTTTTATGTGGGAAAAAATGACATTACCAGAAAAGTGTCTTTTGAGTGTTTTAGGGCGTGATATGCAACAAAGCACTAAAAAGCAGAACAATCACATTACATGGGAATTAAACCAACTTTTACCAAAAACATGCCTTTAAGTGTTTTTAACTCCTTACATAACAAAACACTAAAACGCATACCCTTTATGGAGAAACAAAATAACATTACCAAAAACATGAATTTTAAGTGTTTTTGATCATGTTACCTATAAAAACGCTTAAATACATGCAAAGAACCCTATGTTTGTAAAACGAAAGGATATTACTAAAAAAATGTGTATTATTAGAGTTTTTAGGTTCCTTAAGTACCAAAAAGCTAAAACACACAAATAACACTCTTTATAGAGAAAAAAAATAAAATAAATGAATACAACATTTTTTTTTTTTTTTTTCATCTTCATAGGTACCGAGATGCTAAAATTCTGGCAAAATTCAGGGGTTAGGTAAAAAAAAAAATTAATTTTATTTTTTTTCCAGAGTTATGTACCAAACTCTGAAGTGCATGCAAAGCCACCTATATGGGAAAATTACACGAGTTTACCAGAAATCTGTACCAGAAGCAATTTCAACAATATTACTGAAAGCGTGTCTTTTCAAAGATTTACGAAGAAAAACGCTAAAACGGATGCAAACCAACCAATATGAAGAAATAGAATAACATTACCAAAAAGATATATTTTGAGTGTTTTTCAGCTTACCTACAAAAAAATGCAAAAATGGATGGAAAACACTCTATATTAGGAAACAAAAGAACATTACGAGAAATATGTATAATGAGTGTTTTAAAGTTTCACAAAAACCACAAGGCAATAAACGCAAAAACTCGTGTATATAGAAAAGTTTCTTACATACCAAAGTAATGAAATGCATGATGAATAACACTTTTAATCGAGAAACAGAACTACCCTTCCAAATTGTGTATTTTGATTGTTTTTCACATTCATAGTTACGAAATTGCCAAATTACATTCGAAACTAGCTTTATGGGGAAAAAAAATAACATTACCAGAAAAGTGTCTTTTGAATGTTTTTGAGCGTAATATGCAACAAAGCACTAAAAAGCAGAACGATCACATTACTTGGGAACAAAACCAACTTTTACGAAGAACTTGCCATTAAGTGTTTTTTAACTCCTTACACATCAAAACGCTAAAACTCATGTAAAACACCCTTTATTGAGAAACAGAATAACATTACCAAAAATATGTATTTTGAGTGTTTTTGATCATGCTACCTATAAAACTCACAAATAACAATTTATAGAGAAAAAAAATTTTTTTGTTATTCATCTTCATAGGTACCGAGATACCAAAATTCCGAAAAAATTCAGGGAAATTTTGTAAAATGTACCAAACCCTGAAGTGCATGCAAAGCTACCTATATGGAGAAATTACTCGACTTTACCAGAAACCTGTCTTTTGAGTGTTTTTTCAGCAATTTCAACAATCATACTGAAAACGTGTCTTTTCAGTGATTTATGTAGAAAAACGCTAAAACGGATGCAAACCAACCGATACGAAGAAATAGAATAACATTACCAAAAAGATATATTTTAATGTGTTTTTGAGCTTGTTACTTACAAAAAAAATGCGATAATGGATGAAACGCACTCTATATTAGGAAAAAAAAGGACATTACGAGAAACGTGTATAATGAGTGTTTTATAGTTTCACAAGAACCACAAGGCAAAAAACTCAAAAGCTCGTGTACATAAAGAAGTTTCTTACTTACCAAAATGCTGAAACTCATAAATAACACTTTTAATTGAGAAACAGAACTACCTTACCGAATGTGTGTATTAGAGAAGTTTCTTACATACCAAAATGCTGAAACTCATGAATAACACTTTTAATTAAGAAACAGAACAATCTTAGTAAATGCCTGTATTTTGAGTGTTTTTCACATTCTTAGTTACCAAAACCCTAAATTCCATATGAAACTAGCTTTATATGGGAAAAAAAAATAATATTACCAGAAAATGTCTTTCGAGTGTTTTTGAGCGTGTTAGGCAATAAACCACTAAAAAGCAGGGCAATCACATTACATTTCAATAAAACCAACTTTTACCAAGAACAAACCCCCTTTTATGGACAAACAGAATAACATTACCAAAAACATGTATTTTGAGTGTTTTTGATCATGTTATCTATAAAAACGCTTAAATACATGCAAAGAACTTTATGTTTGGGAAACAAAAGGACATTACGAGAAACGTATATTATAGGTGTTTTTAAGTTTGTTAAGTACCAAAAACCTAAAACCCACTCTTTATTTAGAAAAAAAAATAAATAAAAAAATAAAAAAAAATGATTTTTTTTTTCGTTATTTATCTTTATAGGTACCGAAATGCCAAAATTCAGGGAAAATTCAAGGCAATTATATGATAAGAGAATATTATCAAAAAAGTTCATTTTAGCTTTTTTTTCGGACTGTTATGTACCAAACACTAAAGTGCATGCAAAGAATCCTATATGAGAAAATTAAATGACCTTACCAGAAATCGGTATTTTGTGTGTTTTCAGGATGTTAGGCACCAAAACGATAAATAATAAAGAACTCAGTCTATATGAAAATCCAAAACAAAATTACTGAAAATGTATCTTCTCAGTGTTTTACGTAGAAAAACGCAAAAACTCGTGTATATAAAGAAGTTTCTTAGATACCAAAATGCTGAAACACATGAATAATTCAGAAACAGAACAACCTTAGCAAATGCCTGTATTTTGAGTGTTTTTCATATTCCTAATTAGCAATACCCAAAATAGCATGCGAAACTAGCTTTATGAGGAAAAAAAATGACATTACCAGAAGTGTCTTTTAATTGTTTTTGAGCGTGTTAGGCAATTAAGTATAAAAAAGCAGGGTAATCACATTATTTGGGAATAAAACCAAGAGTTTTACCAAGAACTTGCCGATATGTGTTTTTGAGCTCCTTACATACTAAACCGCTAAAACCCATGGAAAACAAACTTTATGGAGAAACAGAATAACATTACCAAAAACATGTATTTTGAGTGTTTTTGATAATGTTATCTATAAAAACGCTTAAATACATGCAAAGAACCTTATGTTTGGGAAACGTAAGGACATTATGAGAAACCTGTATTATGAGTGTTTTAAGTTCCTTAACTACCAAAAAGCTAAAACCCACAAATAACACTCGTTATTTAGAAAAAAATAAATAAATAAAAATAAAAATAAATAAATAATTTTTTTTTTGTTATTCATTTGTTATTGCTATTCATTTTTTGTTATTTTTTGTTATTTTGTTATTATATTGTTATTCATAGGTACCGAGATGCCAAAATTCTGGGAAAAATTAGGGCAATTATTTGATAAGAGAATATTATCAAAAATATTGTTATTAGCTTTTTTTCGGACTGTTATGTACCAAACACTAAAGTGCATGCAAAGCCTCCCATATGAGGAAATTAAACGACCTTACCAGAAATCTGTGTTTTGAGTGTTTTCAGCATGTTAGGCACCAAAACGATAAATAATGAGGAACTCACTCAATATGGCAAACCAAAACAAAATTGCTGAAAACGTGTCTTCTCAGTGTTTTACGTAGAAAAACGCTAAAACGGATGCAAACCAACCAATATCAAGAAGTAGAAAAACATTACCAAAAAGGTATATTTTGAGTGTTTTTGAGCTTGTTACCTACAAAAAAAACGCGAAAATTGATGCAAAGCACTCTATATTTGGAAACAAAGGGACATTGGGAGAAAAGTGTATAATGAATTTTGAAGAACCACAAGGCAAAAAACGCAAAAACTCGTATATATGGAGATATTTCTTAGATACCAAAATGCTGAAACTCCTGAATAACACTCTTAATTGAGAAACAGAACAACCTTAACAAATGCGTGTATTTTGAGTGTTTTTCACATTCTTAGTTACCAAAACCCCAAATTGCATGTGAAAGTAGCTTTATGTGAGAAAAAAATGACATTACCAGAAAAGTCTCTTTTAAGTGTTTTTTTTTTTTTTAGCATGATTGGCAATAAAGCAATAAAAAGCAGGGTAATCACATTATATAGGAATAAAACCAACTTTTAGCAAGAACTTGTCTTTAAGTGTTTTTGAGCTCCTTACATACCAAAACGCTAAAAAAAAAAGTATGCAAAACACCCTACATGAAGAAACATCATAACATTTCCAAAAACATGTATTTTGAGTGTTTTTGATCATGTTACCTATAAAAGAACTTAAGTACATGCAAAGAACCTTATGTTTGAGAAAAGAACATTTCGAGAAACGTGTATTATGAGTGTTTTTTTTAAGTTCCTTAAGTACCAAAAAGCTAAAACCCACAAATAACACTCTTTATAGAGAGAAAAAAAAAAAAGAGAAAAAAAATAGGATTTTTTTTTATTCATCTTCATAGGTACCGAGATGCCAAATTTCTGGAATAATTCAGGGAAATTATGTGAAAAAAGAACATTATGAAAAAAAGTTAATATATCTTTTTTTTCGGACTGTTATGTACCAAACCCTAAAATGCATCCAAAGCCTCCTATATTGGGAAATTAAATGATTTTACCAGAAACCTGTCTTTTGAGTGTTTTTTAGCATGTTAGGCACCAAAACGATAAATAATATGGAAGTCACTCAAAATGGGAATCCATCACAAAATTACTGAAAAAAAGTCTTTTAAGTGTTTTACGTAGAAAAACGCTAAACAGAATGCAAACCAACGAATATGAGGAAATAGAATAATATTACCAAAAAGGTGTATTTTTAATGTTTTTGAGCTTCTTACCTTCAAAAAATGAGAAAATGGATGGAAAGCACTCTATATTGTGATACAAAAGGACATTACGAGAAATGTGTATAATGAGTGTTTTATAGTTTCACAGGAACCATAAGGCAAAAAACGCAAAAACTCGTGTATATAAAGAATTTTCTTAGATACCAAAAATGCTGAAACTCAGGAATAACACTCTTAATTAAGAATACAGAACAACTTTACCAAATGCGTGTATTTTGAGTGCTTTTCACATTCTTTGTTACCAAAACCCCAAATTGCATGCGAAACTACCTTTATGTGGGAAAAAAAAATGACATTACCAAATAGTTTTTGAGCGTGATAGGCAATAAAGCAGTAAAAACCACGGGAATCAAATTACATGGGAATAAAACGAATTTTTACCAAGAACTTGCCTTTAAGTGTTTTTGAGCTCCTTAAATACCAAAACGCTAAAACGCATGCAAAACACCCTTTATGGAGAATCAGAATAATATTACCAAAAAACATGTATTTTGAGTGTTTTTCATCATGTTACCTATAAAAAAAGCTAAAATACATGGAAAGAACCCTATGTTTCGAAAATGAAAGGACGTTACGAGAAACGTGTATTATGAGTTTTTTTTAAGTTCGTTAAGTATGAGAAAGCTAAAACCCACAAATAACACTCTTTATAGAGTGTTTTCGTACCTAACAATGTGAAAAACACTCAAAAAGCACATTTTTAGTAATCTTGTTCTTTTCTCCATATAGAGTGTTCTTCAATGCGTCAAATAGATCTTGGTACCTAAGAAATAAAAAAATAAAAACATAAAAGTTTCTTCTAATGTCTTTTCGTTTCCTCATGCAAAGTATTTTGCATGCATTTATGTTTCTTTTTATATGTAAAAAGAAAAACAATTGTTTATGGTAATAAAGGGTGTTTTGCATACATCTCAGCGTTATGGTAGGTAAGTAGCTGAAAATACCCAAAAGATAAATTTTTGGTTGACTTTCTTTCATATAGGTAGCTTTCCATGCATTTTATAACTTTAGTACCTAACAACAACTATCGACACTCAAAAGACATGTTTCTGGAAATATCGTTTCATCTTCCCATAGATGGTGCTCTGGAGTCATTTTGACGTTTTGGTAAATAAAATTGTGAAAAACACAGAATAAACGTTTTTGTTAATGTTCTGTTTCTCCATATACAGTGGTACTAAATAGCTTTCGCGTTTGTTACCTAAGACGCTCAAAAACACTAATGGCATCTTTCTCGTAATGTCCTTTATTTTATCCATATTGGGTGATTTCCATGCATTTTGGCGTTTTTGTTACGTAACAATGTGAAAAAAAGCACTCAAAATATACGTTTTCGGTAATGTTCTTCTGTTTCTTCATATATAATGTTATAAATGCGTTTCTGCATTTTGCTACCTAAGAATCTCAAAAACACTGATAAATGAAGTGTCTTTTTATTTCTTTTCGTATCGCCATTTAGGATGTTTTGCATGCATTTTTGCTTTTTTTTATATGTAAGATAAAAAAAAAACTCAAATGCACGTTTTTGGTAATGTTATTCTGTTTCTCCATAAAATGTGCTTTGCGTGCATTTTAGCGTTTTGGTAGGTAAGTAGCTGTAAAAACTCTCAAAAGACACGCTTTTGGTAATATTTTGCTTTTCCAAATAGGGAGCTTTCGTTGCTTTTTAGCGTTTTGGTATGTAATATTGTTTTGTGTCTCTAAAGAGAGTATTATTTATGCATTTTCTCGTTTTGGTACCTGAGAAGCTCAAAAACGCTCTTTATATAAGTTTCTCATAATGTCGTTGGTTACTTTTTTTTTGCGTAACAAGCTCAAAACATTGAAATTACACGCTTTTTTAGTAATGTTATTCAGTTTTTCAAAGCGTTTTGGATGCGTTTAAGTGTTTTTGTATGTAAGTAGCTCATAAGCACTGATATTAAAAGTTTTTGTAATCTTTTGTGTTCTCTTATAGGGTGGTTTCCTTGGTTTTTAGCTTCTTGGTACCTAACATGTTCATAAACAGTGAAAGGACATGTTTCTGGAAATGTTTCCTTTCCCCATATAGTATGCTTTGCATGCATTTTCGCGTTGCGGTACCTAATAACATAAAAAAAGCCTTAAAACATAAGGGTTGGTTAATCGTGTTCCGTTTTTCCATATAGAGTATTATTCATACGTTTTAGTGCTCTGGTACCTATCAAGCTCAATACCACTCAAAATATACGTTTCTTTTAATGTTTTCTTTTCCCCTTTTAGATTTATTTGCATGTATTTTATCGTTTTTGTACGTAACAGGCGCAAAACCTCTCAAAATGCATGTTTTAGGTAAAGCTGTTGAGTTTCTCCATAAAGTGTGTTTGCAACCGTTTTAGCGGTTTTGTATGTAAGTACCTCAAAACACTTAATGTTTTCCCATTTACGACACTTTCCAAGCTTTTAAAGAGCTTTTTGTGCCTAACACACTCATAAACTCTCAAAAGACATGTTTCTGGAAATGTCGTTTATTTTCCCAATATCGGGTGTTTGCATGCATTTTGGCGTTTTGATACCTAACAAAGCTAAATACACTTAAAATGCATGTTTTCTCCATACAGAAGGCAAATCGTGCGTTTTATCGTTTCGGTACCTAATAAGCTAAAAAAAAAAATAAATAAAAAAAAATCATAACATCTTAATATCTTTTCGTTTTCTTATTTGGGTACTTTATATGCATTTTGACGCTTTTGTACATAACAAGCTGAAAATCGCCCAAAATGCTCGTTTTTGGTAATGTTTTTGTTTCTGCAGGAAGGGTGTTTTGCATGTCTTATCGTTTTGGTACATTATAAATTTAAAAACTTCCAAAGCGTGTGAGGTAAAAAAGCACTAAAAAGCAGGGAAATCACATTACATTGGAATAAAACCAATTTTTAACAAGAACTTCCCTTTAAGTGTATTTGAGCTCCTTATATACCAAAACACTAAAATGCATGCAAAATACACTTCATGGTTAAAAAGAATAACATTACCAAAAACATACATTTTGAGAGTTTTTTGTTACCAATAAAAACGCTTAAATACATGCAAAGAACCCTATTTTTGGGAAACGAAAGGACATTACGAGAAACGTGTATTATGAGTGTTTTTAAGTTCATTAAGTACGAAAAAGCTAAAAGCCACAAATTACACTCTTTATTTAGAAAAAAATAAATAAAAAGATACGATTTTTTTTTTTTTTATTCTTATTCATCTTCACAGGTAACGAGGTGCCAAAATTTGGGCAAAGTTCAGGAAATTATATAAAATAAGTATATTATCAAAAAAGTTAAATTTAGCTTTTTTTTTCGGACTGTTATGTACCAAACCCCTGAATTGCATGGAAAGCCACCTATATTGCGAAATTAAACGTCTTTGCCAGAAAACTGTCCTATGAGAGTTTTCCAGCATGTTAGGAACCAAAAAGATAAAACCCAAGGAAGTCAATCTATATGGGAATCCATAACAAAATTACTGAACACTTTTCGGTTTTTTTACGTAGAAAAAGCTAAAACGGATGCAAACCAACCAAAATGAAGAAATAGAATAACATTACCAAAAAGGTATATTTTCAGTGTTTTTGAAATTGTTACCTACAAAAAACGCGAAAAGGGATGGAAAGCACTCTATATTGGGAAGCAAAAGGCACCAAAAAGCATGTTAGGCACCAAAACGATAAATAATATGAAAGTCTTTCTATATGGAAATCCAAAACAAAATTCCTGAAAACGTGTCTTTTAAAAGATTTACGTAGAAAAACGCTAAAACAGATATAAACCAAACAATATGAAGAAGTAGAATAACATTACCAAAATAGGATATTTTGTGTTTTTGAGCTTGTTATACAAAAAAAAAACGCGAAAATGGATGCAAAGCACTCTATATAAGGAAAAAAAAGGACACAACGAGAAACGTGTATAATGAGTGTTTTATAGTTTCACCAGAATCACAAGGCAAAAAAACGCAAAAACTCGACTATATGGAGAAGTTTCTAAGATACCAAAATACTGAAGCTCATGAATATTAATCTTAATAAAAAAAAACAGTACAACATTACTAAATGCGTGTATTTTGAGAGTTTTTTACATTCTTAGTTACGAAAACTCCAAATTCCATGCAAAACTAGCTTTATGTGGGAAAAAAAATGACATTACCAGAAAAGTGTCTTTGAGTATTTTTGAGCATGTTAGGCAATAAAGCACTAAAAAGCAGGGCGATCACATTACATGGGAATAAAACCAACTTTTACGAAAAACTTGCCTTTTAGTGTTTTTGACACGCATTTAGTAAGGTTGCTCTGTTTCTCAATTAGGATTGTTTTTTCATGAGTTTAAGCATTTTGTTATATAGGAAACTTCTCCATATACACGAGTTTTTTGCGTTTTTTGCCTTGTGTTTTTTTTTTGAACTATAAAACATTCATTATACACTTTTCTCGCAATGTCCTTTTGTTTCCTAATATAGAGTGCTTTGTATCCATTTTCGCGTTTTTTTTGTAGGTAACAAGCTCAAAAACACTCAAAATATACATTTTTGGTAATGTTTTTTCTGATTCTTGATATTGGTTGGTTTGTATCAGTTTTAGCGTTTTTCTAAGTAAAACACTTAGAAGACACGTTTTCAGTAATTTTCTTTTGGATTCCCACATAGAGTGAGTTCCTTATTATTTATCGTTTGGTGCCTAAAATGCTGAAAAACACTCAAAAGACAGATTTCTGGTAAGGTCTTTAATTTCCTCATATGGGAGGCTTTGCATGTCTTTTCAGTGTTTTTGAGCGTGTTACGCAATAAAGCACTAAAAGCCAAATTTTACCAAGAACTTGCCTTTCAGTGTTTTTCAGGTCCTTACATACCAAAACGCTAAAACGCATGCAAAATACATTTTATGGACAAACAGAATAACATTACCAAATACATGTATTTTGAGTGTTTTTGATCATGTTATCTATAAAAACGCTTATACATGAAAAGAATCTTAAGTTTGGGAAACAAAAGGACATTACGAGAAACGTGTATTATGAGTGTTTTTTTTTAAATTCCATTTGTACCAAAAAGCTAAAACCCACAAATAACACTTTTTAGAAAAAAAAAAAATTAATAAATAAAAAAATGAAAAAATTAGATTTTTTTTTTTTTTTGGTTCATCTTCATAGGTACCGAATTGCCAAAATTCTGTCAAAATTCAGGGAATTTATGTGGAAAAATGAACACTATCATGAAAGTTAATTATAGGTTTTTTTTTCTGATTGTTATGTACCAAAACCTAAAGTGCATGAAAAGCCACCTATATAGGGAAGTTAAACGACTTTACCAGAAACCTGTCTTTTCAGTGTTTTTTCAGCATGTTAGGCACCAATACGATGAATAATAAGAAAATCAGTCAATATGTGAATCCAAAACAAAATTACTGAAAACGTGTCTTTTCAGTGTTTTACCTAGAAAAACGCTAAAGCGGATACAAACTTACCTCTATGAAGAGATAGAATAACATTACCAAAAAGATATATTTTAAGTGTTTTTGAGCTTACCTACAAAAAATGCAAAAATGGATGTAAAGCACTCTAGATTAGGAAACAAAAGGACATTACGAGAAAGGTGTATAATGAGTGTTTTATAGTTTTAAAAGAACCACAAGGCAATAAACGCAAAAACTCCTGCATATAGAAAAATTTTTACATACCAAAATGATGAAATGCATAAATAACACTTTTAATCGATAAATATAACTACCTTACCAAATTGTGTATTTTGAGTGTTTTTCCCATTCTTTGTTACGAAAATGCCCAAATTACATGCGAAACTAGCTTCACGTGGGAAAAAAATGACATTACCAGAAAATTGTCTTTTGAGTGTTTTTGAGCATGATATGGAACAAAGCACTAAAAAGCAGAACAAATCACATTACATGAGAAAAAAAACAACTTTTACGAAGAATTTGCCTTTAAGTGTTTTTTAACCCCTTATATACCAAACAGCTAAAACGCATGCAAAACAAACTTTATGGAGAAACAGAATAACATTACCAAAAACATGTATTTTCAGTGTTTTTGATCATGTTATCTATAAAAACGCTTAAGTACATGCAAAGAACATTATGTTTGGGAAATAAAAGGACATTACGAGAAACGTGTATTATAACGTGTTTTTATGAGTTCCTTAAGTACCAAAAAGCTAAAACTCACAAATAACACTTTATTTAGAAAATGAAAAATAAAAAAAATTAAAATAAATAGGATTTTTTTTTCTTTTTTTTTTTTTATAGGTATACCTTCATAGATACCGAGATGACAAAATTCTGAGAAAATTCAGGGCAATTATGTGATAAAAGAATATTATCAAAAACGAAAATTTCAGCTTTTTTTTCGGACTTTTATGTACTAAACCCTAAAGTGCATGCAAAGCCTCCAATATAAGGAAATTAAACGACCTTACCAGAAATCTGTATTTTGTGTGTTTTTGTAGCATGTTAGGCACCAAAACGATAAATAATAAGGAACTTACTCTATATGGGAATTCAAGTTACTGAAAACGTGTCTTCTCAGTGTTTTACGTAGAAAAACGTTAAAACGGATGCAAACCAACTAATATCAAGAAATAGAAAAACGCTACCAAAAAGGTATATTTTGAGTGTTTTTGAGCTCTTTACCAACAAAAATGCAAAAATTGATGCAAAGCACTCTATATTGGAAAACAAAAGGACATTGCAAGAAAAGTGTATAATGAGTGTTTTACAGTTTAAAAGAACCACAAAGCAAACAACGCAAAAACTCGTGTATATGGAGAGATTTCCTAGATACCAAAATGCTGAAACTCATGAATAACACTCTTAATTGAGAAACAAAACAACCTTACTAAATGCGTGTATTTTGAGTGTTTTTCACATTCTTAGTTACCAAAAACCCCAAATTACATGCGAAAATAGCTTTGTAGGAAAAAAAAAGACTGTGTATTTTGAGTATTTTTTCAGCGTGATAGGTAATAAAGCACTCAAAAGCAGGGCAATCACATTACATTGGAATAAAACCTTTTTTTTTACCAATAACTTGCCTTTAAGTGTTTTTGATCTCCTTATATACAAAACTGCTAAAACGCATGCAAAACACACTTTATGGAGAAACAGAATAACATTACCAAAACCTTGTATACTCGTATATGGATAAGTTTCTTAGATACCAAAATGCTGAAACTCATGAACAACACTCTTGATTGAGAAACAGAACAACCTTACTAAATGCGTGTATTTTGAGAGCTTTTCACATTTTTAGTTACCAAAATCCTCAAATTCCATGCGAAACCAGATTTATGTGGGAAAAAATGACTTTACATGAAAAGTGTCTTTTGAGTGTTTTTGAGCGTAATAAAGCACTAAAAAGCAAGGGAATCACATTAAATTGGAATAAAACCAATTTTTACCAAGAACTTGCCTTTAAGTGTTTTTGAGCTCCTTATATACCAAAACGCTAAAACGCCTGCAAAACACACTTTATCGAGAAACAGAATAACATTACCAAAAACATGTATTTTGAGTGTTTTTTATCATGTTATCAATAAAAACGCTTAAATACATAAAAAGAACCTTATGTTTGGGAAACGAAAGGACATTACGAGAAACGTGTATTATGAGTGTTTTTAAATTCATTAAGAACCAAAAAGCTAAAAGCCACAAATATCTCTCTATTGAGAAAAAAAATAGATAAATCAATAAAAAAAATGATATTTTTTTTTCTTCCTTATTCTTCTTCACAGGTACCGAGATGCCAAAATTCGGGCATAATTCATGAAATTTTGTGAAATAAGAACATTATCAAAAAAGTAAATTTTAGCTTTTTTTTTTCGACTGTTATGTAGCAAACCCTAAAGTGCATCCAAAACCACCTATATGGGGAAATCAAACGTCTTTGCCAGAAAACTGTCTTATGAGTGTTTTTCAGCATTTTAGGCACCAAAACGATAAATAACATGGAAGTCACTCTATATGGGAATCTAAAGCAAAATTACTGAAAACGTGTCTTTTCGGTGTTTTACGAAGAAAAACGCTAAATCAGATGCAAACCAACCAATATGAAAAAAAAAATAGAATAATATTACCAAAAAGGTATATTTTGAGTGTTTTTGAGCTTGTTACCTACAAAAAAGGTGAAAATGGAGGCAAACCACTCCCTATTGGGAAACAAAAGGACATTACGTGAAACGTGTATAATGAGTGTCTTATTATTTTTGAGCAAAAGAACTTGTGGTTCACAAGAACCACAAGGCAAAAAACGCAAAAACTCGTGTATATAAAGAAATTTCTTAGATACCAAAATGCTGAAACTCATGAATTAATTTCTAAATTGAGAAACAGAACAACCTTACCAAAGCGTGTATTTTCAGTGTTTTTCACATTCTTAGCAAAATCCCAAATAGCATGCGAAACTAGCTTTATGTGGGAAAAAAATGACATTACCAGAAGTGTCTTTTGAGTGTTTTTGAGCGTGTTAGCCAATAAAGCACTAAAAAGCAGGGCAATCACATTACATGGGAATAAAACCAACTTTGACCAAGAACTTGCCATTATGTGTTTTTGAGCTCCTTATATACCAAAACGCAAAAACGCATGCAAAACACTCCTTTATGGAGAAGCAGAAAAACATTACAAAAAACATGTGTTTTAAGTGTTTTTGATTATTTTACCTCTAAAAACGCTTGAATACATGCAAAGAACCGTATCTTTGGGAAACGAAAGGACATTACGAGAAACGTGTATTATGACTGTTTTTAAGTTCCTTAAGTACCAAAACGTTAAAACCCACAAATAACACTCTTCAAAGGGAAAAAAAATAAAAAAATAAATAAAAAAAATTGCATTTTGGTTTTTTTGTATTGATTTTCATAAGTACCGAGATGCCAAAATTCTGCCAAAATTCAGGGAATTTAAGTGGAAAAAAGAACATTATCAAAAAAGTTAATTATAGCTTTTTTTTCGGATTGTTATTTACCAAACCCTAAAGTGCATGCAAAGCCACCTATATAAGGAAATTAAATGACTTTACCAGAAACCTGTCTTTTCAGTGTTTTTCAGCATGTTAGGCACCAAACCAATAAATAATATGGAAATCAGTCAATATGTAAATCCAAAACAAAATTACTGAAAACGTGTCTTTTCAGTGTTTCACGTAGAAAAAACGCTAAAACGGATGCAAAGCAACGAATATGAAGAAATAGAATAACATTACCAAAAAGTGTTTTTAAGCTTTTTACCTACAAAAAACGCGAAAATGGATGTAAAAGCACTCTATATTGGGAAGCAAAAGGACATTACGAGAAACGTGTATAATGATTGTTTTATAGTTTCACAGGAACCACAAGACAAAAAACGCAAAAACTCGTTTATATAGAGAAGTTTCTTACATACCAAAATGCTAAAAGTCATGAATAACACGTTTAATTGAAAAACAGAACTACCTTACCAAATGTGTGTATTTTGAGTGTTTTCACATTCTTAGTTACGAAAATCCCAAATTACATGCGAAACTAGCTTTATGTGGGAAAAAAATGACATTATCAGAAAAGTGTCTTTTGAGTGTTTTTGAGCGTGATATGCAAAAAAAGCACTAAAAAGCAGAATAATCACATTATATAGGAATAAAACTATTTTTTACGAAGAACTTGCCTTTAAGTGTTTTAACTCCTTACATACCAAAGCGCATGCAAAACACCCTTTATGGAGAAACAGAATAACATTACCAAAAACATGTATTTTGAGTGTTTTTGATCATGTTACCTATAAAAACGCTTAGATACATGCAAAGAACCCAATGTCTGTGAAACGAAAGGACATAAAAAAAAATAAGCTTTTTTCCGGAATTATGTACCAAACCCAGAAGTGCATACAATGGCACCTATATGGGGAAATTACACGACTTTACCAGAAATCTATCTTTTGAGTGTTTTTCAGCAATTTCATCAATATTACTAAAAACATGTCTTTTGAGTGATTTACGATGAAAAATGCTAAAACGGATGCAAACCAACCAATATGAAGAAAGAATAACATTACCAAAAGATATATTTTGAGTGTTTTTTTGTTACCTAGAAAAAATGCGAAAATGGATGGAAAGCATTCTATATTGAGAAACAAAACAACATTACGAGAAACGTGTATAATGAGTGTTTTATAGTTTCACACGAACCACAAGGCAAAAAACGTAAAAACTCGTGTATATAGAGAAGTTTCTTACATACGAAAATGCTGAAATGCATGAATAACACTTTTAGTTGAGAAACAGAACTACCTTACCAAATGTGTGCATTTTGAGTGTTTTTCACATTCTTAGTTACGAAAATCCCAAAATACATGCGAAACTAGCTTTATGTGGGAAAAAAAAAAGATATTACCAGAAAAGTGTCTTATGAATGTTTTTGAGCGTTATATGCAACAAACCACTAAAAAGCTGAACAATCACATTACATGGGAATAAAACCAACTTTTACGAAGAACTTGCCTTTAAGTGTTTTTTTTTTAACTCCTTACATACCAAAACGCTAAAACGCATGCAAAAACACCCTTTTATGGAGAAACAGAGTAACATTACCAAAAACATGTATTTTGAGTGTTTTTGATCATGTTATTTATAAAAATTCTTAAATATATGCAAAGAACCTTATGTTTCGGAATCGAAAGGACATTACGAGAAATGTGTATTATGAGTGTTTTTAACTTTCTTAAGTACCAAAAAACCTAAAACCCACAAATAAAACTCTTTAGAGAGAAAAAAAATAAATAATATAATTTTTTTTTTTTTGGTTATTCATCTTCATAGGTACTAAGATGACAAAATTCTGGCAATATTCTTTGGGAATCGAAAACAAAATTACTGAAAACGTGTTTTTTTCGGTGTTTTACGTAGAAAAAACGCTAAAACGGATGCAAACTAACCAATATAAAGAAATAGAATAACATTACCAAAGAGGTATATTTTCAGCGTTTTTGAGCTTGTTACATAGAAATAAAGCGAAAATGAATGCAAAGCACTCCCTATTGGGAAAGAAAAGGACATTACGAGAAACGTCTATAATGAGTGTCTTATTATTTTCGGGCAAAATAACTTGTGGTTCACAAGAACCACAAGGTAAAAAACGCAAAAAGTCGTGTATATAAAGAAGTTTCTTTGATACCAAAATGCTGAAACTTATGAATAACAATCTTAATTTAGAAATAGAACAACATTACCAAATGCGTGTATTTTGAGTATTTTTCACATTGTTAGCAAAACCTCAAATAGCATGCGAAACTAGCTTTATGTGGGAAAAAAATGACATTACCGGAAGTGTCTTTTGAGTGTTTTTGAGCATGTTAGGCAATAAATCACTAAAAACTAGGGCAATCATATTACATTGGAATAAAACCATCTTTTACCAAGAACTTGCCTTGAAGTGTTTTTCAGCTCCTTACATAACAAATCGCTAAAACGCATGCAAAACACTCTTTTATGGAGAAGCAGATTAACATTACCAAAAACAAGTGTTTTGAGTGTTCTTTTTATCATGTTACCAATAAAAACGCTTAAATACATGCAAAGATCCCTGTATTTGGGAAACGAAATGAGAAATGTGTATTATGAATGTTTTTAAGTTGCTTAAGTACCAAAATGTTAAAACCTACAAATAACACTGTTTATAGAGAAAAAAAAAATTAGTAAATAAAAAACTTAGCATTTTTATTTTTTTGTTATTCAAGTTCATAGGTACCAAGATGCCAAAATTCTGCCAAAATTCAGGGAAATTATGTGGAAAAAAGAACATTATCGAAAAAGTTAATTTTACCTTTTTTTTCGGAGTTATGTACCAAACCATAAAGTGTATCCAAAGCCACCTATTTGGGAAAATTTAACAAATTTACAAGAAACCTGTCTTTTGAGTGTTTTTTCGCATGTTAGGCACCAAAACGATAGATAATATTGAAGTCACTCTATATGGAAATCGAAAACAAAATTTCTGAAAACGTGTCTTTTAAAAGATTTACGTAGAAAAATCTAAATCGGATGCAGACTAACCAATATGAAAAAAAATAGAATAAGATTACCAGAAAAGTATATTTTGTGTGTTTTTGAGCTTGTTACATAAAAAAAACGCAAAAATGGATGCAAAGCACTGTATATTAGGAAAAAAAAGGGCATAACGAGAAACGTGTATAATGAGTGTTTTATAGTTTCACCAGAATCACAAGGCAAACAACGGAAAAACTCGTCTGTGTGGAGAAGTTTCTAAGATACCAAAATGTTGAAACTCATGAATAACACTCTTAATCAAGAAACAGAACAACCTTACTAAATGCATGTATTTTGAGTTTTTTTTTTTTTTTACATTTTTAGTTACCAAAATTCCAAATTCCATGCGAAACTAACTTTATGTAGGAAAAAAAATGACATTACCAGAAAAGTGTCTTTGAGTGTTTTTGAGCGTGTGAGGCAATAAAGCACTAAAAAGCAGAGCAATCACATTACATGGGAATAAAATCAACTTTTACGAAGAACTTGCCTTTTAGTGTTTTTGACACGCATTCAGTAAGGTTGTTCTGTTTCTCAATTAAGAATGTTATTCATGAGTTTCAGCATTTTAGTATCTAGGAAGCTTCTCCATATACAAGAGTTTTTGCGGTTTTTGCCTTATGTTTTTTTTTTTTTTAACTATAAAACATTAATTATCCACTTTTCTCGCAATGTCCCTTTGTTTCCCAATATAGAGAGCTTTGTATCAATTTTTGCGTTTTTTTTTTGTAGGTAACAAGCTCAAAAACACTCAAAATATACATTTTTGGTAATGTTTTTCTGCTTCTTGATATTGGTTGGTTTGCATCAGTTTTACGTAAAACACTGAGAAGACACGTTTTCAGTAATTTTCTTTTTGATTCCCACATAGAGTGAGTTCCTTATTATTTATCGTTTTGGTGCCTAACATGCTGAAAAACATTCAAAAGACAGATTTCTGGTAAGGTCTCTAATTTCCTCATATTCGAGGCCTTGCATGTCCTTTGAGTGTTTTTGAGCGTGTCACACAATAAAGCACTAAAATGAAGGGCAATCACATTACATGGGAATAAAATCAAATTTTACCAAGAACTTGCCTTTAAGTGTTTTTGAGCTCCTTACATACCAAAACGCTAAAACGCATGCAAAATACATTTTATGGAGAAACAGAATAATATTACCAAATACATGTATTTTCATTGTTTTTGATTATATTATCTATAAAAACTCCTAAATACATGCAAAGAACCTTATGTTTGGGAAACGAAAGGACATTACGAGAAACGTGTATTATAAGTGTTTTTTTAAGTTCCTTCAGTACCTAAAAGATAAAACCCACAAATAACACTTTTTATTTAGAAAAAAAAAAAATAATGAACTTAAAATTAAAAAAATGGAATTTTTTTTTTTTTTTTGGTTATTCATCCTTATAGGTACCGAGATGCATAAATTCTAACCAAATTCAGGGAATGGAAAAAAGAACATTACCAAAAAAGTTAATTATAGCTTTTTTTTTGGATGTACCAAACCCTAAAGTGCACAGACACTGTCCAAAGACACAGGGAAGTTAAACTATTTTAACAGAAACCTGTCTTTTCAGTATTTTTCAACATGTTACGCACCAAAATGATAAATAATATGGAAGTCAGTCAATATGTGAATCCAAAACAAAATGACTGAAAACGAGTCTTTTCAGTGTTTTACGTAGAAAAACGCTAAAGCGGATGCAAACCAACCTATATGGTGAAATAGAATAACATTACCAAAAAGATATATTTTGAGTGTTTTTTGAGCTTGTTACCAACAAAAAAATGCGAAAATTAATGTAAAGTAATCTATATTAGGAAACAAAAGGACATTACAAGAAACGTGTATAATGAGTTTTTTTTTTATAGTTTTAAAAGAACCACAAGGCAATAAACGCAAAAACTCGTATATATAAATTTCTTACATACCAAAATTATGAAATGCATGAATAACACTTTTAATCGATAAACAAAACTACCTTACCAAATTGTGTATTTTGAGTGTTTTTCCCATTCTTAGTTACAAAAATGCCAAATAACATGCGAAAGTACCTTTTTGTGGGAAAAAAAAATGACATTACCAAAAAAGTGTCTTTTTGTGTTTTTGAGCGTGATATGTAACAAAGCACTAAAAAGCAGAACAATCACATTACATGGGAATAAAACCAACTTTTACGAAGAACTTGTCTATAAGTGTTTTTGAACTCCTAACATACCAAATCTCTAAAACGCCTGCAAAACACCCTTTATGGAGAAACAGAATAGCATTACCAAAAACATGTATTTTGAGTGTTTTTGATCATGTAACCTATAAAAACGCTTAAATACTCGTACATGTAAAGAACTCTATGTTTGTAAAACAAAAGGACATCACGAAAATCGTGTATTATGAGTGTTTTTAAGTTACTTAAGTTCCAAAAAGCTAAAACCCACAAATAACACTCTTTATAGAGAGAAAAAAAATTTTCTTATTCATCTTCATAGGTACAGAGATGCCAAAATTCTGGCAAAATTCATGGAAATTTTGTAAAAAAAAAAAAACATAAAAAAGAATAATTTTAGCTTTTTTTTTCGAAGTTATGTACAAACCCTTAAGTGTATGCAAATCCACCTATATGGGAAAATTACACGACTTTACCAGAAACCTGTCTCTTGAGTGTTTTTTTTTTTTCAGATATTTCAACAATATTACTGAAAACGTGTCTTTTCAGTGATTTACGTTGAAAAACGCTAAAACGGATGTAAACCAACCAATATGAAGAACTAGAATAATATTGCCAAAAATATATATTTTGATGTGTTTTTAAGCTTGTTACCTACAAAAAATGCAAAAATGGATGGAAACCACTTTATATTGGCAAAGAAAAGGACATTACGTGTATAAGTGTTTTATAGTTTGACAAGAACCACAAGATAAAAAGCTCAAAATCTCGTGTACATAAAGAAGTTTCTTACATACCAAAAAGCTGAAAATCATAAATAACACATTTTATTTTTGAAACAGAAATACCTTACCAAATGTGTGTATTAGAAAAGTTTCTTACATACAAAAAGGCTGGAACTCATGAATAACACTTTTAATTAAGAAATACAACAACCTTACTAAATGCCTGTATTTTGAGTTTTTTTCACATTCTTAGATACCAAAACCTCAAATTCCATGCAAAACTAGCTTTATGTGGAAAAAAAATGATATTACCAGAAAAGTGTCTTTTGAGTGTTTCTGAGCGTGATAGGCAAAAAAGCAATAAAAAGCAGGGTAATCAAATTACATGGAAATAAAAACAACTTTTACCAAGAACTTGCCTTTGTTTTTGAGCTCATTACATACCAAAACGCTAAAACGCATGGAAAACACCTTTTATGGAGAAACAGGATAAAATTACCATAAACATGTATTTTGAGGGTTTTGATCATGTTATCTATAAAAACGCTTAAATACATACAAAGAACATTATGTTTGCGAAACGAAAGGACATTACGAGAAATGTGTATTATAAGTGTTTTTAAGTTCCTTAATTACCAAAAAGTTAAAACCCACAAATAACACTCTTTATTTAGATAAAAAAAAAAAAAAAAAGGTAAGAAAATAAAAAGAATAGGAATTTTTTTTTTATTCATCTTCATAGGTACCGAGATGCCAAAATTCTGGGAAAATTCAGGGCTAGTATATGATAAAAGAAAATTATCAAAAAGATAATTTTAGCTTTTTTTCGGACTTATATACCAAACCCTAAAGTGCGTCCAAAAACTCCTATATGGGAAATTAAACGACCTTACCAGAAATCTGTTTTTTGAGTGTTTATCAGCATGTTAGGCACCAAAACGATAAATAATAAGGAACTCACTCTATATGAGAATCCAAAACAAAATTGCTGAAAACGTGTCTTTTCAGTGTTTTACGTAGAAAAACGCTAAAACGGATGCAAACCAACCAATATCAAGAAAGAGAAAAACATTACAAAAAAGGTATATTTTAAGCGTTTTTGAGCTTGTTACCTACAAAAAACGGAAAAATTCATGCAAAGCACTCTACATTAGTAATCAAAAGGACTTTGCAGAAAAAGTGTATAATGAGTTTTTTTTTTTCATAGTTCAAACGAACCAAAAGGCAAAAAATACAAAAACTCATTTATGTGGAGAAGGTTCCTAGATACCAAAATACTGAAACTCATGAATAACACTCTTAATTGAGAAACAGAACAACGTTACTAAATGCGTGTTTTTTGAGTGCTTTTCACATTCTTAGTTACCAAAACCCCAAATTGCATGCAAAACCACCTTTATGTGAGAAAAAAATGACATTACCAGAAAAGTGTCTTTTAAGTGTTTTTGAGCGTGATATGCAATAAAGCACTAACAATCAGAGTAATCATATTACATTGGAATAACACCAATTTATACCAAAACCTTGCCTTTAAGTGTTTTTTAGCTCCTTATATAACAAACCGATAAAACGCATGCAAAAAAAAACTTTACGGAGAAACAGAATAACATTACCTTTAATATGTATTTTGGGTGTTTTTGATCATATTATCTATAAAAACGCTTAAATACATGCAAATAACATTATGTTTCGGAAACAAAAGGACATTACGAGAAACGCATATTATGAGTGTTTTTTTCAGTTCCTTAAGTACCAAAAATCTAAAACCCACAAATAACACTCTTTATTTACAAAACGAAAAATAAAAAAATAAAAAAATAGGAATTTTGTTTTCTTTTTTTTTGTTATTCATCTTCATAGTACCGAAACGTCAAAATTCTGGGAAAATTCAGGGCAATCGTATGATAAAAGAATATTATCAAAAAAATTAATTTCAGCTTTTTTTCTGACTGTTATGTACCAAAACCTAAAGTGCATGCAAAGCCTCCTATATGAGGAAATTAAAAGACCTTACCAGAAATCTGAGTTTTGAGTGTTTTTTTTTAGCATGTTAGGCACCAAACCGATAAACAATAAGGAACTCACTCTATATGGGAATCCAAAACAAAGTTACTGAAAACGTGTCTTCTCAGTGTTTTACGTAGAAAAACGCTGAAACGGATGTAAAGCAACCAATATCTAGAAATAGAAAAACGTTTCTAAAAAGGTATATTTTGGGTGTTTTTGAGCTTGTTACCAACAAAAAACGCGAAAATTGATGCAAAGCACTCTATATTGGGAAACAAAAGGACATTGCAAGAAAAGTGTATAATGAGTGTTTTATAGTTCAAAAGAACCACAAGGCAAAAAACGCAAAATCTCGTGTATATGGAGAGGTTTCCTAGATACAAAAATGCTAAAACTCATGTATAACACTCCAAATTGAGAAACAGAACAACCTTAATAAATGCCTGTATTTTGAGTATTGTGTATTTTGAGTATTTTGAGTATTTTGAGTCACATTCTTAGTTACCAAAACCACACATTGCTTGCAAAAATAGATTTGTGAGAAAAAAAAAAAAGACTTTACCAGAAAAGTGTTTTTTCAGTGTTTTTGAGCGTGATAGGCAATAAAGCACTAAAAAGGAGGGCAATCACATTACATTGAAATAAAAACAATTTTTAACAAGAACTTGCCTTTAAGTGTATTTGAGCTCCTTTTATACCAAAACACTAAAATGCATGCAAAATACACTTAATAATGAAACAGAATAACATTACCAAAACATGTATTTTCATTGTTTTTGATCATGTTACCAATAAAAACGCTTAAATACATGCAAAAAATCCTATTTTTGGGAAACGAAAGGACATTACGAGAAATGTGTATTATGAGTGTTTTCAAGTTAAGTCCGAAAAAGCAAAAAGCCACAAATTACACTTTTTATTGAGAAAAAAATAGATAAATAAATAAAAAATACCATATTTTTTTTTCATTCTTTTTCATCTTCATAGGTAAGGAGGTGCCAAAATTCGGGCAAAGTTCAGGAAATTATATGAAATAAGAACATTATCAAAAAAGTTAAATGTAGTTTTTTTTTTCGGACTGTTATGTACCAAACCCCTAAATTGCATGCAAAGCCACCTATATGGGGAAATTAAACGTCTTTGCAAGAAAACTGTCTTATGAGTGTTTTTCAGCATGTTAGAAACCAACACAATAAAACCCAAGGAAGTCAATCTATTTGGGAATCCAAAACAAAATTACTGAAAACGTGTCTTTTCGGTGTTTTACGTAGAAAACGGTAAAACGGATACAAACCAACCAAAATAAAGAAATTCAATAACATTACCAAAAAAGGTATATTTTGAGTGTTTTTGAAATTGTTACCTACAAAAAACGCGAAAATGGATGGAAAGCACTCTATATTGGGAAGCAAAAGGCACCAAAAAGCATGTAAGTCACCAAAACGATAAATAATATGAAAGTCACTCTATATGGAAATCCAAAACAAAATTACTGGAAACGTGTCTTTTAAAATATTTAGGGAGAAAACGCTAAAACGGATGCAAACCCACCAATATGAAGAAAAAGAATAACTTTACGAAAAAACTATATTTTGTGTTTTTGAGCTTGTTACATAAAAAAAACGCGAAAATGGATGCAAAGCACTCTATATAAGAGAAAAAAAGGACATAACGAGAAACGTGTATCATGAGTGTTTTATAGTTTCACAAGAATCACAAGGCAGAAAACACAAAAACTCGACTGTATGGAGAAATTTCTAAGATACCAAAATAATGAAACTCATGAATAACACTCTTAATCAAGATACAGAACAACCTTACTAAATGCGTATTTTGAGATTTTTTTTTTACATTCTTAGTTACCAAAACCCCAAATTCCATGCGAAACTAGCTTTATGTGGGAAAAAAATGCCATTACCAGAAAAGTGTCTTTGAGTGTTTTTCAGCGTGTTAGGCAATAAAGCACTAAAAAGCAGGGCAATCACATTACATTGGAATAAAACCAACTTTTACGAAAATCTTGCCTTTTAGTGTTTTTGACACGCATTTAGTAAGGTTGCTCTGTTTTACAATTAAAGGTGTTATTCATGAGTTTCAGCATTTTGGTATATAGGAAACTTCTCCATATACACGAGTTTTTGCGTTTTTTGCCTTGTGTTTTTTTTGAACTATAAAACATTCATTATACACCTTTCTCGCAATGTCCTTTTCTTTCCAAATATAGAGTGCCTTGTTTCAATTTTCGCGTTTCTTTTTGTAGGTAACAAGCTCAAAAACACTCACAATATACATTTTTGGTAATGTTTTTCTGCTTCTTGATATTGGTTGGTTTATATCAGTTTTAGCGTTTTTCTACGAAAAAACAATGAAAAGACACGTTTTCAGTAATTTTCTTTTGGATTCCCACATAGAATGAGTTCCTTATTATTTATCATTTTTGTGCCTAATATGCTGAAAAACACTCAAAAGACAGATTTCTGGTAAGGTTTTTAATTTCCTCACATGGGAGGCTTTGCAGGTCTTTTCAGTGTTTGTGAGCGTGTTACGCAATAAAGCCTTAAAAGCGAGGGTAATCACATTACATGGGAATAAAACCAAATTTTACCAAGAACTTACCTTTAAGTGTTTTTGAGCTCGTTACATACCAAAACGCTAAAACGCATGCAAAATACATTTTATGGAGAAACAGAATAACTACCAAATACATGTATTTTGAGTGTTTTTGATCATGCTATCTATAGAAGCGCATAAATACATGCAAAAAACCTTATGTTTAGGAAACGAAAGAACATTACGAGAAACGTGTATTATGAGTGATTTTTAAGTTCCTTCACTACCAAAAAGCTTAAACCCAGAAATAATACTCTTTAGAAAAAAATAATAAATAAAAAATAATAAAATAAATAAAAATAAATAAAAATAAAAAATGGGATTTTTTTTGGGGGGGTTATTCATCTTCATAGGTACCGAGATGCTAAAATTCTGCCAAAATTCAGGGAATTTATGTGGAAAAAAGTATATTATCATAAAGGTTAATTATAGATTTTTTTCGGATTGTTATGTACCTACCATACCCTAAAGTGCATGCTAAGCCACATATATAATGAAGTTAAAGGACTTTACCAGAAACCTGTCTTTTCAGTGTTTTTCAGCATGTTAGGCACCAAAACGATAAATAATATGGAAGTCAGTCAATATGTGAATCCAAAAGAAAATTACTGAAAACGTGTCTTTTCAGTGTTTTACTTATAAAAACGATCAAGCGGATACAAACCATCCTATATGAAGAAATAGAATAACATTACTAAAAAGATATATTTTGAGTGTTTTTGAGCTTGTTACCTACAAAAAATGCAAAAATGGATGTAAAGCACTCTATATTAGGAAACAAAAGGACATTACGAAAAACGTGTATAATAAGTGCTTTAAAGCTTTAAAAGAACCACAAGACAATAAACGCAAAAACATGTGTATATAGAGAAATTTCTTACATACCAAAATGAATAAATGCATGAATAACACTTTTGATTAATAAACAGAACTACCTTACCAAATTGTGTATTTTGAGTGTTTTTCACATTCTTAGTTACGAAAATCCCAAATTACATGCGAAACTAGCATCATTTGATAAAAAAAAAAAATGACATTACCAGAAAAGTGTCTTTTGAGTGTTTTTCAGCGTGATATGCAACAAAGCACTAAAAAGCAGAACGATCACATTACATGGGAATAAAACCAACTTTTACGAAGAATTTGCCTTTAAGTGTTTATTAACCCCTTATATACCAAACCGCTAAAACGCATGCAAAACAAACTTTATTGAGAAACAGAATAACATGTTTTTGATCATGTTATCTATAAAAACGCTTAAGTACATTCAAAGAACATTATGTTTGGGAAACAAAACGACATTACGAGAAACGTGTATTATGAGTGTTTTTTTTAAGTTCCTTCAGTACCAAAAAGCTAAAACCCACAAATAACACTCTTTATTTAGAAATAAAAAAAAATAAAATAAAAATAAAATAAAATAAATGGGATTTTTTTTTTTTTGTTATTCATATTCATAGGTACCGAGATGCCAAATTTCTGGGAAAATTTAGGGGAATTATGTGATAAAAGAATATTATCAAAAAAGTTAATTTCAGCTTTTTTATTCCAACTGTTATGTACCAAACCCTAAAGTGCATGCAAAGTCTCCTATATGAGGAAATTAAACGACCTTAAAAAAAATATCTTTTGAGTGTTTTTCAGAATGTTAGGCATCAAAACGATAAATAAATAACTCACTCTATATAGGAATCTAAAACAAAACTATTGAAAACGTGTCTTCTCAGTGTTTTACGTAGAAAAACGCTAAAACGGATGCAAACTAACCAATATAAAAAAATAGAAAAACATTACCAAAAAGATACATTTTGACTGTTTTTGAGCTTATTACCTATAAAAAACGCAAGAAATTGATGCAAAACACTCTATATTATTAAATAAAAGGACATTTCAAGAAAAGTATATAATGAGTGTTTTATTGTTTATTTTTAGTGTTTTTGAGCTTGTTACTTACAAAAAAAAAAAACACTAAAATTGATACAAAGCACTCTATATTGGGAAACAAAGGGACATTGCGAGAAAAGTGTATAATGAGTGTATTATAGTTCAAAAGAACAACAAGGCAAAAAACGCAAAAACTCGTGTATATGGAGAACTTTCCTAGATACCAAAATGCTGAAACTCATGAATAACACTCTTAATTGAGAAACAGAACAACCTTACTAAAAGCGTGTATTTTGAGAGCTTTTCAAATTCTTACTTACCAAAACCCCAAATTGCATGCGAAACCAGCTTTATGTGACAAAAAAAAAAATGACATTACGAGAAAAATGTCTTTTGAGTGTTTTTCAGCCTGATAGGCAATAAAGCACTAAAAAGCAGGGCAATCACATTAGATTTGAATAAAACGAATTTTTATCAAGAACTTGCCTTTAAGTGTTTTAGAGCTCCTTATATACAAAACCGCTAAAATCCATGCAAAACAAACTTTATGGAGAAACAGAAAGAAATTACCGAAAACATGTATTTTCAGTGTTTTTGATCATGTTATCTATAAAAACGCTTAAATACATGAAAAGAACCTTATGTTTTTAAGTTTGTTAATTACCAAAAACCTAAAACCCACTCTTTATTTAGAAAAATAAATAAATATATAAAAAAAATAAAAATTTTGAATTTTTTTTTTTTTTTTTGTGATTCATCTTCATAGGTACCGAAATGCCAAAATTATGGGAAAATTCAAGACAATTATATGATAAGATAATATTATAAAAAAAGTTGATTTTAGCTATTTTTTCGGACTGTTATGTACCAAACCCTAAACTGCATGCAAAGTTTTTTTTATATAAGGAAATTACACGATGTTACCAGAAATCTGTCTTTTGAGTGTTTTTCAGCATGTTAGGCACCAAAATGAGAAAAAATAAGGAACTCACTTTATAGGCGAATCCAAAACAAAAATATTGAAAACGTGTCTTTCCAGTGTTTTACGTAGAAAAACGCTAAAATGGATGCAAACTAACCAATATCAAGAAATAGAAAAAAACATTACCAAAAAAAAAGGTATATTTTTAGTGTTTTTGAGCTTGTTACCTACAAAAAAAAAACCGCTAAAATTGCTACAAAGCACTCTATATTGGGAAACAAAGGGACATTGCGAGAAAAGTGTATAATGAGTGTATTATAGTTCAAAAGAACAACAAGGCAAAAAACGCAAAAACTCGTGTATATGGAGAACTTTCCTAGATACTAAAATGCTGAAACTCATGAATAACACTCTTAATTGAGAAACAGAACAACCTTACCAAATTCGTGTATTTTGAGTGTTTTTCATATTCTTAGTTACCAAAAACCCAAATTTCATGCGAAACCAGATTTATTTGGGAATACATGACATTTCCAGAAAAAATGTCTTTTGAGTGTTTTTGAGTGTGATAGGCAATAAAGTACTAAAAAGAAAGGCAATCATTTTTCATTTGAATATAACAAATTTTTTACCAAGAACTTGCCTTTAAATGTTTTTGAGCTCCTTACCTACCAAACCGCTGAAACGCATGTAAAGCAAACTTTATGCAGAAACAGAATAACATTACCAAAAACATGTAATTTTTTTTTTTTTTATCATGTTATCTATAAAAATGCTTAAATACATGGAAAGAACATTGTGTTTGGGAAACAAAAGGACATTACCAGAAACGTCTATTATGAGTGTCTTTTTAAGTTCCTTAAGTAACAAAAAGCTAAAACCCACAAATAACACTCATTATTTAGAAAAAAAAAATAGGAATTTTTTTTCCATTTTCATATGTACCGAGATGCCAAAATTCAGGAAAAATTAAGGAAAATATATGAACAAAAGAATATTATCAAAAAAGTTAATTTTAGCTTTTTTTTCGGAGTGTTATGTACCAAACCCTAAAGTCCATGCAAAGCCTCCTATATGAAGAAATTAAACGACATTACCAGAAATCTGTCTTTTGAGTGTTTTTCAGCATGTTAGGCACCAAAACGATAAATAATAAGGAACTCACTCTATACGGGAATCTAAAACAAAATAACTGAAAATGTATCTTCTCAGTGTTTTACGTAGAAAAACAGAAAAACTCGTGTATATAAAAGAAGTTACTTAGATACCAAAATGCTGAAACTCATAAATAACAATATTAATTGAGAAACAGAACAACCTTAGCAAATGCATGTAATTTGAGTGTTTTTCATATTCCTAGTTAGCAATACCCAAAATAACATGTGAAACTAGCATTATGAGAGAAAAAAATGACATTACCAGAAGTGTCTTTTAATTGTTTTTGAGCGTGTTAGGCAATGAAGTACTAAAAAGCAGGGCAGTAACATTACATGGGAATAAAACCAACTTTTACCAAGAACATGCCAATATGTGTTTTTGAGCTCCTTACATACCAAAACCGCTAAAACGCATGGAAAACAAACTTTATAAAGAACCAGAATAACATTACGAAAAAGATGTATTTTGAGTGTTTTTGATAATGTTATCTATAAAAAAGTTTAAATACATGCAAAGAACCTTATGTTTGGGAAACGTAAGGACATTACGAGAAACGTGTATTATGAGTGTTTTTAAGTTCCTTAACTACCAAAAAGCTAAAACCCACAAATAACACTCGTTATTTAGAAAGAAAATAATAAATAAAAAAAATCAATGAAAGTTTTTTCTTTTTTTGTTATTCACCTTCATAGGTACCGAGATTGCAAAATTCTTTTTAAAAAATTAGGGCAATTATATGATAAGAGAATATTATATAAAAAAAAAAGTTGATATTAGTTTTTTTCGGACTGTTATGTACCAAACACTAAAGTGCACACAAAGCCTCCAATATGAGGAAATTAAACGACCTTACCAGAAATCGGTGTTTTGAGTGTTTTTCAGCATGTTAGGCACCAAAACGATAAATAATACGGAACTCACTCTATATGGCAAACCAAAACAAAACGTGTCTTCTCAGTGTTTTACGTAGAAAAACACTAAAACGGATGGAAACCAACCAATATCAAGAAGTAGAAAAACATTACCAAAAAGGTATATTTTGAGTGTTTTAGAGGTTGTTACCTACAAAAAAAAACGCGAAAATTGATACAAAGCACTCTATATTGGAAAACAAAGGGACATTGCGAGAAAAGTATATAATGAATGTTTTATAGTTTAAAAGAACCACAAGGCAAAAACGCAAAAACTCGGGTATATGGAGAAGTTTCCTAGATACCAAAATGCTGAAACTCCTGAATAACAATCTTAATTGAGAAACAGAACAACTTTACTACATGCGTGTATTTTTAGTGCTTTTCATATTCTTAGTTACCAAAATCCCAAATTGCATGCGAAACCAGCTTTATGTGGGAAAAAAATGACATTACCATAAAAGTGTCTTTTGAGTGTTTTTGAGCGTGATAGGCAATAAAGCACTAAAAAACAGGGGAATCACTTTACATGGCAATAAAATAAATTTTTACAAAGAACTTGCCTTTAAGTGTTTTGAGCTCCTTATATACCAAAACGCTAAAACATATGCAAAACACACTTTTATGGAGAAAGAGAATAGCATTACCAAAAAACATATATTTTGAGTGTTTTTGATCATGTTACCAATAAAAACGCTTAAATACATGCAAAGAACCCTATTTTTTTGGGAAATGAAAAGACATTGCGAGGAACGTGTATTATGAGTGTTTTTAAGATCATTATTTCCCAAAAAGCTAAAAGCCACATATAACACTCTTTATTGAGAAAAAAAAATAAATAAAAAAATTGCGATATTTTTTTCTTTCTTTTTCATCTTCACAGGTACCGAGATGCCAAAATTTGGGCAAAATTCAGGAAATTATGAGTCAATTATCAAAAAAGTTAATTATGGTTTTTTTTCGTACTGTTATGTACCAAACCCTAAAGCGTGCAAACCCTAAAGTGCATGGAAAACCACCTATATGGGGAAATCAAACTTCTTTGCCAGAAAACTGTCTTATGAGTGTTTTTCAGCTTGTTAGGCAACATAACAGTAAATAACATGCAAGTCACCCTATATGGGAATCTAAAACAAAATTACTAAAAACGTGTCTTTTCTGTGTTTTACGTAGATAAACGCTAAAACGGATGCAAACCAACCAATAAGAAGAAATAAAATAACATTACCAAAAAGGTACATTTTGAGTGTTTTTGAGCTTGTTACCTACAAAAAACGCGAAAATGGATGCAAAGCACTCCCTATTGGGAAACAAAAGGACATTACGAGAAACGTGTATAATGAGTGTCTTATTATTTTTGAGCAAAAGAACTTATGGATCACAAGAACCACAAGGCAAAAAACGCAAAAACTCGTGTATATAAAGAAGTTTCTTAGATACAAAAATGCTGAAACTCTTGAAAAACAATATTAATTGAGAAACAGAACAACCTTACTAAATGCGTGTATTTTGAGTGTTTTTTTTTTTTCACATTCTTAGCAAAACCCAAAATAGCACGCGAAACTATGTTGGAAAAAAATGACATTACCAAAAGTGTCTTTTGAGTGTTTTTGAGCGTGTTAGGCAATAAATCATAAAAAAAAAAAAAACAAGGCAATCACATTACATGGGAATAAAACCAACTTTTACCAAGAACTTGCCTTGAAGTGTTTTTGACCTCCTTACAAACCAAAACGCTAAAACGCATGCAAAAAACTCCTTGATGGAGATGCAGAATAACATTACTAAAAACATGTGTTTTAAGTGTTTTTGATCATGTTACCTATGAAAACGCTTAAAGACATGCAAAGAACCCTATGCTTGGGAAACGAAAGGACATTACAAGACAGGTGTATTAGGACCGTTTTTAAGCTCATGAAGTACCATAACGTTAAAACCCACAAATAACTCTCTTTATAGAGAAAAAAAAAATGCTTTTTTTTATATTCATTTTTCATAGGTACCAAGATGCCAAAATTCTTCCAAAATTCAGGGAATTTATGTGGAAAAAAAGAACATTATCAAAAAAGTTAATTATAGCTCTTTTTCGGATTTTTATGTACCAAACTCTAAAGTGCATGCCACCTATATAAGGAAGTTAAACGACTTTACCAGAAACCTGTCTTTTCAGTGTTTTTTAGCATGTTAGGCACCAAAACGAAAAATAATATGGAAGTTAGTCAATATGTAAATCCAAAACAAAATTAGTTAGGCAATAAAGCACTAAAAAGCAAGGCAATAACATTACATGGGAATGAAACCAACTTTTACCAAGAACTTGCCTTAAAGTTTCCAAAACGCTAAAACGAATGCAAAACACCCTTTATGGAGAATTAGAATAACACTACCAAAAAACATGTATTTTGAGTGTTTTTTATCATGCTGCCTATAAAAACGCGAAAATACATGCAAAGAACCCTATGTTTTGGAAACGAAAGGACATTACGAGAAATGTGTATTATGAGTGTTTTTAAGTTCCTTAAGAACCAAAAAACTAAAACCCACAAATAATACTCTTCATAAAAAAAATAAATAAATAAATATATACAAAAAGGGCAATTTTTTTTTCTTTGTTATTCATCTTCATAGGTACCGAGATGCCAAAATTCTGGGAAAATTCTGGGCAATTATGTGATAAAAGAATATATTAAAAAAAAGTTAATTTTAGCTTTTTTTCGGAATATTATGTACCAAACTCTAAAGTGAATGCAAAGCCACCTACATGAGGAAATTAAACGACTTTACGAGAAACCTTACTTTTGAGTGTTTTTCAGTATATCAGGCACCAAAACGATAAAAACATGGAAGTCACTCAATATGAAAATCCAAAACAAAATTACTGACAACGTGTCTTTTTAGTGTTTTACGTAGAAAAACGCTAAAAAGGATGCAAACCAACCAATATGAAATAGAATAACATTACCAAAACTGTATATTTTGAATATTTTTTAACTTGTTACCTAAAAAAATGCAAAAATGGATGCAAAGTATTGCAAAACAAAAGAACATTCTGAGAAACATGTATAATGAGTATTTTATAGTTCCACAAGAACTAAAAAGCAAAAAATGCAAAAACTCGTGTACCTAGAGAAGTTTCTTAGATACGAAAATGATGAAACTCATGAATAACACTTTTAATTCAGAAACAGAATTACCTCTCAAAATGTGTGTATTTTGAGTGTTTTTCACATTCTTAGTTTCGAAAATCCCAAATTACATGCGAAACTAGCTTTATGTGGGAAATAAATGACATTACCAGAAAAGTGTCGTTTGAGTGTTTTTGAGCGTTATATGCAACAAAGCACTAAAAAGCAGAACAACCACATTACATTTGAATAAAACCAAATTTTACGAAGAATAAAAAAAAAAGAACAAGCTTATCAAATGAGTGTATTTCGGGTGTTTTTCACATTCTTAGTTACCAAAACTCCAAATTGCAAGCAATTGTCTTTTGAGTGTTTTTCAGCATGTTAGGCACCAAAACGATAAATAATAATGAACTCACTCAATATGGGAATCCAAAACAAAATTACTTAAAACGTGTCTTCTCAGTATTTTACGTAGAAAAACGCTAAAACGTATGCAAACCAACCAATATCAAGAAATAGAAAAATATTACCAAAAAGGTACATTTTGAGTGTTTTTGAGCTTGTTACCTACAAAAAAACGCGAAAATAGATGCAAAGCACTCTATATTGGGAAAGAAAGGGACATTGCGAGAAAAGTGTATAATGAGTGTTTTATAGTTCACCACAAGGCAAAAAACGCAAAATCTTGTGTATATGGAGAGGTTTCCTACATATCAAAATGCTAAAACTCATGTATAACACTCTTAATTGAGAAACAGAACAACCTTACTAAATGCGTGTATTTTGAGTGCTTTTAACATTCTTAGTTACCAAAACCCCAAATTACATGCGAAAATAGATTTGTTGGGAAGAAAATTACTTTACCAGAAAAGTGTCTTTTGATAGGGAATTAAGCACTAAAAAGGAGGGCAATCACATTACATTGGATTAAAACGAATTTTTACCAAGAACTTTGCCTTTAAGTGTTTTTGAGCTCCTTATATACCAAAACACTAACACGCATGCAAAATACACTTAATGGTGAAACAGAACATTACCAAAAAACATGTATTTTGAGTGTTTTTGATCATCTTACCAATAAAACTGCTTAAATACATGCAAAGAACCCTATTTTTTGGGTAAAGAAATAACTTTACGAAAAACGTGTATTATGAATGTTTTTAAGTTCCTTAAGTACCAAAAAAGCTAAAACCCACAAATACCACTTTATAGAGAAAAAAAAAAATTTTCATTTTTTGTTTTGTTATTCATTTTCATAGGTACTAAGATGCCAAAATTCTTGGAATATTGTTTGGGAATCGAAAACAAAATTACTGAAAACGTGTCTTTTCAGTGATTTACGAAGAAAAACGCTAAAACGGATGCAAACCAACCAATATGAAGAAATAGAATAACATTACCAAAAAGATATATTTTGAGTGTTTTTCAGCTTGTTACCTACAAAAACTGCGAAAATGAAGGGAAAGCACTCTATATTGGGAAACAAAAAAACATTACGAGAAACGTGTATAATGAGTGTTTTATAGTTTCACACGAACCACAAGGCAAAAAACGCAAAAACTCGTGTATATAGAGAAGTTTCTTACATACCAAAATGCTGAAATGCATGAATAACCCTTTTAACTGAGAAACAGAACTACCTTACCAAATGTGTGTTTTTTGAGTGTTTTTCACATTCTTAGTTACGAAAATCCCAAATTACATGCAAAAATAGCTTTATGTGGAAAAAAAAATGATATTACCAGAAAAGTGTCTTTTGAGTGTTTTTGAGCGTAATATGCAACAAAGCACTAAAAAGCAGAACAATCACATTACATGGGAATAAAACTAACTTTTACGAAGAACTTCCCTTTAAGTGTTTTTTTTTTTAACTCCTTACATACCAAAACGCTAAAACTTATGCAAAACACCCTTTATGGAGAAACAGAGTAACATTACCAAAAACATGTATTTTGAGTGTTTTTGATCATGTCCTTTCGTTTCGCAAACATAAGGTTCTTTGTATGTATTTATTTTTTTTTATAGATAACATGATCAAAAACACTCAAAATGTGTTTTTGGTAATTTTTTTCTGTTTCTCCATAAAAGGTGTTTTCCATGCGTTTTAGCGTTTTGGTATAAAATAAAATAAAAAATACTTAAAGGAAAGTTCTTGGTAAAAGTTTTTTTTTTTATTTCCATGTAACGTGATTGCCCTGCTTTTTAGTTCTTTATTGCCTAACACGCTCAAAAACACTCAAAAGACACTTTTCTGGTAATATCATTTTTTTCCCCACATAAAGCTAGTTTTGCATGGAATTTGGGGTTTTGGTAACTAAGAATGAGAAAAAACTCAAAACACAGGCATTTAGTAAGGTTGTTCTATTTCTTATTTAAAAGTGTTATTCATGAGTTTCAGCTTTTTGGTATGTAAGAAACTTTTCTAATACACACATTTGGTAAGGTATTTCTGTTTCAAAATTAAAAGTGTTATTCATGAGTTTCAGCTTTTTGGTATGTAACAAACTTCTTTATGTACACGAGTTTTTGAGTTTTTTACCTTGTGGTTCTTCTCAAACTATAAAACACTCATACACGTTTCTCGTAATGTCCTTTTCTTTGTCAATATAAAGTGCTTTCCTTCCATTTTTGCATTTTTTGTAGGTAACAAGCTCAAAAACACATCAAAATATATCTTTTTGGTAATGGTATTCTATTTCTTCATATTGGTTGATTTACATCCATTTTAGCGTTTTTCTACGTAACTCACTGAAAAGACACGTTTTCAGTAATATTGTTGAAATTGCTGAAAAACACTCAAAAGACAGGTTTCTGGATAAAGTTGTGTAATTTCTCCATATAGGTGGATTTGCATGCACTTTAAGTTTTGTACATAACTCCGGAAAAAGCTATTTTTTTTTATACTGATTTTTTTTTTATAAAATTTCCATGAATTTTGCCAGAATTTTGTCATCTCGGTACCTATAAAGATGAATAGCAAAAAAAAAAAAAAAAAAATCTCTATAAAGAGTGTTATTTGTGGGTACTTAAGGAACTTAAAAACACTCATAATACACGATTTTTGTAATGTCCTTTTGTTATACAAACATAGGGTTCTTTACATGTATTTAAGCGTTTTTATAGGTTACATGATCAAAAACACTCAAAATACATGTTTTTGGTAATGTTATTCTGTTTCTCCATAAAGGGTGTTTTGCATGCGTTTTAGCGATTTGGTATGTAAGGAGTTAAAAAAACACTTAAAGGCAAGTTCTTCGTAAAAGTTGGTTTTATTCCCATGTAATGGAATTGTTCTGCTTTTTATTGCTTTGTTGCATATGACGCTCAAAAACACTAAAAAGACACTTTTTTGGTAATGTCATTTTTTTCCCACATGAAGGTAGTTTCGCATGTAATTTGGAATTTTCGTAACTAAGAATGTGAAAAACACAAAATACACAATTTGGTAAGGTAGTTCTGTTTATCGATTAAAAGTGTTATTCATGCATTTCATCATTTTGGTATGTAAGAAATTTCTCTATATACACGAGTTTTTCCGTTTATTGTCTTGTGGTTCTTTTAAAACTATAAAACACTCATTATACACGGTTCTCGTAATGTCCTTCTGTTTCCTAATATAAAGTGCTTTACATCCATTTTTGCATTTTTTTTTTTTTTTTTTGTAGGTAACAAGCTCAAAAACACTCAAAATATATCTTTTTAGTAATGTTATTCTATTTCTTCATATAGGATGGTTTGCATCCGCTTTAGCGTTTTTCTACGTAAAACACTGAAAAGACACGTTTTCAATAATTTTGTTTTAGATTCACATATTGACTGATTTTCATATTATTTATCGTATTGGTGCCAAACATGCTGAAAAAAAACACTGAAAAGACAGGTTTCTGGTAAAGTCGTTTAACTTCCCTATATAGGTGGCTTTCCATGCACTTTAGATATTGGTACATAACTATCAGAAAAAAAAGCTATAATTAACTTTCATGATAATGTTCTTTTTTTTCACATAAATTCCCTGAATTTTGGCAGAATTTTGGCAATTCGGTACCTATGAAGATGAAAAAAAAAACATTTTTTTTATTTATTAATTTTTTTTTCTAAAGAGTGTTATTTGTTGGTTTTACCTTTTCGTACTGAAGGAACTTAAAAAAACACTCAAAATACACGTTTCTCGTAATGTCCCTTCGTTTCCCAAACATAAAATTCTCTTTGCATGTGTTAAAGCGTTTTTATAGATAACATGATCAAAAACACTCAAAATACATGTATTTGGTAATGTTATCCTGTTTCTCCATAAAATGTACTTTACATGCGTTCTAGCGTTTTGGTATGTGAGGAGGTCAAAAACACTTAAAGGCAAGTTCTTGGTAAAATTTGGTTTTATTCCCATGTAATGTGATTGCCCTGCTTTTTAGTGTTTTATTGCCTAACACGCTCAAAAAAACTCAAGACACTTTTCTGGTAATATTTTTTTTCACACATAAAGCTAGTTTCGCATCCAATTTGGGGTTTTGGTAAGTAAGAATGTTAAAAAGATTCAAAATACACCCATTTGGTAAGGTTGTTCTGTTTCTCAATTAAGAGTGTTATTCACATTACATTATTACATTTACAGCGTTACATTAATAGAAACGCTTAAATACATGCAAAGAATCCTATGTTTGGGAAGCAAAAGGAGAAACGTGTATTATAAGTGTTTTTAAGTTACTTAAATACCAAAAAGCTAAAACCCACAAATAACATTCTTTTTGAAGAAACAAAAAAATGAAAATAAAAATAAATAAATGAAATAAAAGAAAATAATTATTTTCTTTTTCTTACTCATCTTCATAGGTACCGAGATGCCAAAATTCTGTTAAAATTCAGGGAAATTATGTGGATAAAAGAACATTATCGTAAAAGTTAATTTTAGCTTTTTTTTTCGGACTGTTACGTACCAAACCCTAAAGTGCATGCAAAGCCATCTATATAAGGAAATTAAGCGACTTTACAAGAAAACTGTCTTTTCAGTGTTTTTAGCATGTTAGGCACCAAAACGATAAATAATATGGAAGTCACTCTATATGGGAATCCAAAACAAAATTACTGAAAACGTGTCTTTTCAGTGTTTTACGTAAAAAACGCTAAAACGGATGCAAACAGACCAATTTGAAGAAACAGAATAACATTACCAAAGAGGTATATTTTAAGAATTTTTTGAGCTTGTAACCAACAAAAAACGCGAAAATAGATGCAAAGCACTCTATATTGGGAAACAAAGACATTACGAGAAACGTGTATAATGAGTATTTTATAGTTTCACTAGAACCACAAAGCAAAAAACGCAAAAACTAGTCTATATTAAAAAGTTTCTTAGATACCAAAAGGCTGAAACTCCTGAATAACATTCTTAATTAAGAAACAGAATAACATTACTAAATGCGTGTATTTTGAGTGTTTTTCACATTCTTAGTTACTAGAACCCCAAATTGCATGCAAAACAAGCTTTATGTGGGAAAAAAAATTATATAACCAGAAAAGTGTCTTTTCATGGTTTTTGAGAGAGTTAGGCAATAAAGCACTAAAAAGGAGGGCAACCACATTACATCGGAATAAAACTAACTTTTACCAAGAACTTGCCTTTAAGTGTTTTTTAACTCCTCATATACCAAAACGCTAAAACACATGCAAAACACCCTTTATGGAGAAACAGATTAACATTACCAAAAACATATATTTTGAGGGTTTTTGATCATGTTACCTCTAAAAACGCTTAAATGCATGCTAAGAACCCTATGTCTGGGAAACGAAAGGACATTACGAGAAACGTGTATTATGCGTGTTTTTAAGTTCCATAAGTACCAAAAAGCTAAAACCTCTTCATAAAGAAAAAAAATAAAGAAATAATTAAAAAATAGGATTTTTTTTTTTTTTTTATTCTTCTTCATAGGTACTGAGATGCCAAAATTCTGGCAAAATTCAGTGAAATTATGTGTAAAAAGAACATTATCAAAAATGTTAATTTTAGCTTTTTTTACGGACTGTTGTGTACCAAACCATGAAGTGCATGGAAAGCCAATTATATGGAGAAATTAAACGACTTTACGAGAAACCTGTGTTTCTAGTGTTTTTGAGCATGTTAGTCACCAAAATAATAAATAATATTGAAGTCATTCTATGTGGTAATCCAAAACAAAATTACTTTAAACGTGTCTTTTTCGTGTTTTACGTAGTAAAACGCTAAAACGGATGCAAACCAACCAATATAAAGAAAGAATAAGATTACCAAAAAAGTATAATTTGAGTGTTTTTTTTAGCTTTTTACTTACAAAAAAAAAAAAAAAAACGCGAAAATGGATGGAAAGCTCTCTCTATTGGTTAACAAAAGGACATTACGAGAAACGTGTATAATGAGTGTTTTATAGATTCTCAAGAATCACAAGGAAAAAAACGCAAAAACTCATATATATGGAGAAGTTTCTTAGATACCAAAATGCTGAAACTCCTGAATAACACTCTAAATTGAGAAACAGAACAACCTTACCAAATGCGTGTATTTTGAATGTTTTTCACATTCTTAGTTACCAAAACCCCAAATTTTATGTGAAAGTAGCTTTATGTGGGAAAAAAATGACATTACCAGAAAAGTATCTTTTAGGAATTTTTTTTTTTTTTTAGCATGATAGGCAATAAAGCACTAAAAAGAAGGGCAATCACATTACATGGGAATAAAACTATCTTTTACTAAGAACTTGCCTTTAAGTGTTTTTGAGCTCCTTATATACCAAACCGCTAAAACGCATGAAAAACACCCTTTATGGAGAAACAGAATAACATTACCAAAAACATGTATTTTGAGTGTTTTTGATCATGTTACCTATAAAAACGCATAAATACATGCAAAGAATCTTATGTTTGGGAAACGAAAGGACATTTCGAGAAACGTGTATTATGAGTGTTTTTAAGCTCTTTAAGTACCAAAAAGCTAAAACCCACAAATAACACTCTTTATAGAGAAAATAAATAAATAAATAAATAAAAAAATAGGATTTTTTTTTATTTATCTTCATAGGTACCGAGATGCTAAAATTCTACCAAAATTCAGGGAAATTATGTGAAAGAAGAACATTATGAAAAAGATTTAATTTTAGCTTTTTTTTCGGACTGTTATGCACCAAACCCTAAAGTGCATCCAAAGCCACCTATATAGGGAAATTAAACGACCTTACCAGAAACCTGTCTTTTGTGGTGTTTTTCAGCATGTTAGGCACCAAAACGGTAAATAATATGGAAGTCACTAAATGTGGGAATCCATCACAAAATTACTGAAAAAAGGTCTTTTTGGTGTTTTACGTAGAAAAACGCTAAATCGGATGCAAACCAACGAATATGGAGAAATAAAATAACATTACCAAAATGGTATATTTTGAGTGTTTTTGAGCTTCTTACCTTCAAAAAACCTTCAAAAAAATGGATGGAAAGCACTCTATATTGGGATACAAAAGGACATTACGAAAAACGTGTATAATGAGTGTTTTATAGTTTCACAACAGCTACAAGGCAAAAATCGCAAAACTCGGTGTATATGGAGAAGTTTCTTAGATACCAAAATGCTGAAACTCAGAAATAACACTCTTCATTAAGAATACAGAACAACCTTACCAAATGCATGTATTTTGAGTGCTTTTCACATTCTTAGTTACCAAAACCAAAAATTGCATGCGAAACTAACTTTATGTGGGAAAAAAATGACATCACCAAAAAAGTGTCTCTTGAGTGTTTTTGACCGTGATAGGCACTAAAGCACTTAAAAGGAGGGCAATCACATTATATGGGAATAAAACCAAGTTTTACCAAGAACCTGCCTTTACGTGTTTTTGAGCATCTTACATACCAAAACGCTAAAACGCTTGCAAAACACCCTTTATGGAGAAACAGAATAATATTACCAGAAACATGTATTTTGAGTGTTTTTTATCATGTTACCTATAAAAATGCCTAAATAAAGGCAAAGAACCCTATGTTTGGAAAATAAGAGGTCATTACGAAAATCGTGTATTATGAGTGTTTTTATGTTCCTTAAGTACCAAAAAGCAAAAACCCACAAATAACTTTTTAGAGAGAAAAAAAAATTTATTCATCTTCATAGGTACCGAGATGCCAAAATTCTGGCAACATTCATGGAAATTTTGTAAAAAAAAAAAATTATTATTAAAAAAATCATTTTAGCTTTTTTCCGGAGTTATGTACAAACTCTAAAGTGCATGCAAATCCACCTATATGGGGAAATTACACGACTTTACCAGAAACCTGTCTTTTGAGTGTTTTTGAGCAATCTGAACAATATTACTTAAAACGTGTCTTTTCAGTGATTTACGAAGAAAAACGATAAAACGGATGCAAACCAACCAATATGAAAAAATAGAATAACATTACCAAAAAAGATATATTTTGATGTGTTTTTGAGCTTGTTACCTAGAAAAAATGCAAAAATGAATGGAAAGCACTTTATATTGGCAAAGAAGAGGACTTTACGAGAAACGTGTATGATTGTTTTATAGTTTGACAAGAACCACAAGGTAAAATACTCAAAAACTTGTGTACATAAAGAAGTTTCTTACATACCAAAAAGCTGAAACTCATGAATAACACTTTTAATTTTGAAACAAAAATACCTTACCAAATGTGTGTATTAGAAAAGTTTCTTACATACCAAAATGCTGAAACTCATGAATAACACTTTTAATTAAGAAATAGATAAACCTTACTAAACCCTGTGTTTTCAGTTTTTTTTCACATTCTTAGTTACCAAAACCCCAAATTCCATGCAAAACTAGCTTTATATGGAAAAAAAAAAAAAAAGATATTACCAGAAAAGTGTATTTTGAGTGTTTTTGAGCGTGTTAGGCAATAAAGCACTAAAAAGCAGGGGAATCACATTACATGGGAATAATAACAACTTTTACCAAGAACTTGCATTTAAGTGTTTTTTAGCTAATTACATACGAAAACGCTAAAACTCATGCAAAACACCTTTTATGGAGAAAGAGAATAAAATTACTAAAAACATATATTTTGAGTGTTTTTGATCATGTTATATATAAAAACGCAAAAATGCAAAAAAAAAAATGTGTATTATAAGTGTTTTTAAGTTCCTTAAGTACCAAAAAACGACCTTACCAGAAATCTGTTTTTTGAGTGTTTTTCAGCATGTTAGGCGCCAAAACGATAAATAATAAGGAACTCACTCTATATGAGAATCCAAAACAAAATTGCTGAAAACGTGTCTTTTCAGTGTTTTACGTAGAAAAACGCTAAAACGGATGCAAACCTACCATTATCAAGAAATAGAAAAACATTACCAAAAAGGTATATTTTGAGTGATTTTGAGCTTGTTACCTACAAAAAACGCGAAAATTGATGCAAAGCACTCTATATTAAAAAACAAAAGGACTGCAAGAAAAGTGTATAATGAGTTTTTTTAAAGTTCAAAAGAACCAAAAGGCTAAATACAGAAAAAACTCGTGTATATGGAGAAAGTTCCTAGATACCAAAATGCTGAAACTCATGAATAACACTCTTAATTGAGAAACAGAACAACCTTACTAAATGCGTGTATTTTGAGTGCTTTTCACATTCTTAGTTACCAAAACCCCAAATTGCATGCGAAACCACCTTTATGTGAGAAAAAAAAATGACATTACCAGAAAAGTGTCTTTTAAGTGTTTTTGAGCGTGATAGGCAATAAAGCACTAAAAAGCGGTGCAATCATATTACATTGGAATAACACCAATTTATACCAAAAACTTGCCTTTAAGTGTTTTTGCTAAAATGCATACAAAAACAAACTTTATGGAGAAACAGAACAACATTACCAAAAACATATATTTTGAGTGTTTTTGATATTGTTATCTATAAAAACGCTTAATTACATGCAAAAAACATTATGTTTGGGAAACAAAAGGATATTACGAAAAATGTGTATTATGAGTGTTTTTTTAAGTGCCTTAAGTACCAAAAAGCTAAAACCCAGCAATAACAGTTTATTTAGAAAATAAAAAATAAAAATATAAAAAAATAGGATTTTTTTTTTTTTGTTATTCATATTCATAGGTACCGAGATGCCAAAATTCTGGGAAAATTCAGGGCAATAATATGATAAAAGAGTATTATCAAAAAAGTTAATTTCCGGTTTTTTTTTCGGACTCTTATGTTCAATCAAACCTTAAAGTGCATGCAAAGACTCCTATATAAGGAAATTAAACGACCTTACAAGAAATATGTATTTTGAGTGTTTTTTAGCATGTTAGGCACCAAAACGATAAATAATAAAGAACTCACTCTATATGGGAATCCAAAAAAAAGCTACTGAAAACGTGTCTTCTCAGAGTTTTACGTAGAAAAACTCTAAAACGGATGCCAAGCAACCGATATAAAAATATAGAAAAACGTTACTAAAAAGGTATATTTTGAGCGTGATAGAAAATAAAGGACTATAAAGGAGGGCAATCACATTACATTGGAGGAAAACGAATTTTTACCAAGAACTTGCATTTATGTGTTTTTGAGCTCCATATATACCCAAACACTAAAACACATGCAAAGCACTCTTTATGGTGAAACAGATTAACATTACCAAAAACATGTATTTTGAGTATTTTTGATCATGTTAGCAATAAAAACGCTTAAATAAATGCAAAGAACACTATTTTTGGGAAACGAAAGGAGATTACGAGAAACGAGGATTATGAGTGTTTTTAAGTTCATTAATTACCAAAAGGCTAAAAGCCACAAATAACACTCTTTATTGAGAAACAATAAATAAATAAAAAAAATGCAATATTTTTTTTCTTCTTTATTTTTCTTCACAGGTACCGAAAGCCAAAATTCGGGCAAATTTCAGGAAATTATGTGAAATAAGAACATTATCAAAAAAGTTAAATTTAGCTTTTTTTTTCGAACTGTTATGTACCAAACCCCAAAAGTGCATGCAAAGCTACCTATATGGGGAAATTAAATGTCTTTGCCAGAAAACGGTCATATGAGTGTTTTTCAGCATGTTAGGAACCAACACTATAAATAACATGGAAGTCAATCTATATGGGAATCCAAAACAAAATTACTAAAAACGTGTCTTTTCGGTGTTTTACGTAGAAAAACGCTAAAACGGATGTAAACCAACCAATATGAAGAAATAAAATAACACTACCAAAAAGGTATATTCTAAGTGTTTTTGAAATTGTTACCTAGAAAAAACGCGAAAATGGATGGAAACCACTCTATATTGGGAAGCAAAAGGACATTACGAGAAACGTGTATAATGAGTGTTTTATAGTTTCACAAGAACTGCAAGGCAAAAAACGCAAAAACTCCTGTATATTGAGAAGTTTCTTACATTCCAAAAAGCTGTAACTCTGGAACAACACTCTTAATTGAGAAACAGAACAATCATACTAATTGCGTGTATTTTGAGTGCTTTTCACATCCTTAGTTTCCAAAACCACAAATTGCATGCGAATCCAGCTTTTTGTGGGAAAAAATGACATTACCAGAAAAATGTCTTTTGAGTTTTTTTGAGCGTGTTAGGCAAAAAAGCACTAAAAAGCAGGGCAATCACATTACATTGGAATAAAACCAATTTTTAACAAGAACTTGCCTTTAAGTGTATTTGAGCTCCTTATATACCAAAACACTAAAATGCATGCAAAATACACTTGATGGTGAAATAGAATAACATTACCAAAAACATGTATTTTGAGTGTTTTTGATCATGTTACCAATAAAAACGCTTAAATATATGGAAAGAACCGTATTTTTTGAGAAATGAAAGGACATTACTAGAAACGTGTATTATGAGTGTTTTTAAGTTCATTAAGTACGAAAAAGCTAAAAGCCATAAATTACACTCTTTATTGAGAAAAAAAAGTAAATAAATAAAAAAATAAGATTTTTTTTTTTCATTCTTATTCATCTTCACAGGTAACGAAGTGCCAAAATTCGGGCAAAGTTCAGGAAATTATATGAAATAAGAACATTATCAAAAAAGTTAAATTTAGCTTTTTTTTCGGACTTATGTACCAAACCCCTAAAGTGCATGCAAAGCCACCTATATGGGGAAATTAAACGTGTTTGCCAGAAAACTGTCTTATGAGTGTTTTTCAGCATGTTAGGAACCAACATGATAAAACCCAAGGAAGTCAATCTATATGGGAATGCAAAACAAAATTACTGACAACGTGTCTTTTCGGTGTTTTACGTACAAAACCCTAAAACGGATGCAAACTAACCAAAATGAAGAAATAGAATAACATTACCAAAAAGGTATATTTTGAGTGTTTTTCAAATTGTTACCTACAAAAAAACGCGAAAATGGATGGAAAGCACTCTAAATTGGGAAGCAAAAGGCATCAAAAAGCATGTTAGGCACCAAAACGATAAATAATATGAAAGTCACTCTATATGGAAATCCAAAACAAAATTACTGGAAACGTGTCTTTTAAAAGATTTACGTAGAAAAACGCTTAAAATGGAGGCAAACCAACCAATAGGAAGGAATAGAATAACATTATCAAAAAAGTATATTTTGTGTGTTCTTGAGCTTGTTACATAAAAATAAACTCGAAAATGGATGCAAAGCACTCTATATAAGGAAAAAAAGGACATAATGAGAAACGTGTATAATGAGTGTTTTATAGTTCACCAGAATCACAAGGCAAAAAACGAAAAAACTCGACTGTATGGAAAAGTTTCTAAGATACCAAAATACTGAAACTCATGAATAACACTCTTAATCAAGAAACAGAACAACCTTACTAAATGCGTGTATTTTGAGTGTTTTTTTACATTCTTAGTTACCAAAAACCCCAAATTCCATGCGAAACTAGCTTTATGTGGAAAGAAAATGACGTTACCAGAAAAGTGTCTTTGAGTGTTTTTGAGCGTGTTAGGCAATAAAGCACTAAAAAGCAAGGCAATCACATTAAATGGGAATAAAACTAACTTTTACGAAAAACTTGCCTTTTAGTGTTTTTGACACGGATTTAGTAAGTTTGCTCTGTTTCTCAATAAAGAGTGTTATTCATGAGTTTCAGCATTTACACGAGTTTTTGCGTTTTTTGCCTTGTGGATTTTTTGAACTATAAAACATTCATTATACATTTTTCTCGCAATGTTTTCTACGTAAAACACTGAGAAGACACGTTTTCAGTAATTTTCTTTTGGATTTCCACATAGAGTGAGTTCCTTATTATTTATCGTTTTGGTACCTAACATGCTGAAAAACACTCAAAAGACAAATTTCTGGTAACGTCTTTAATTTCCTCATATGGGAGGTTTTGCATGTCTTTTCAGTGTTTTTGAGCGTGTTACGCAATAAAGCACTAAAAGCCAGAGCAATAACATTACATGGGAAGAAAACCAAATTTTACCAAGAACTGGCCTTTAAATGTTTTTGAGCTCCTTACATACCAAAACGCTAAAACGCATGCAAAATACATTTTATGGAGAAACAGAATAACATTACCAAATACATGTATTTTGAGTGTTTTTGATCATGTTATCTAAAAAAACGCTTAAATACATGCAAAGAACCTTATGTTTGGGACACGAAAGAACATTACGAGAAACGTGTATTATGAGTGATTTTTAAGTTCCTTCATTACCAAAAAAGCTAAAACCTACAAAAACCCTCTTTAGAAAAAAAATATAAATAAGTAAATAAAAAAAATAAAAAATAATGGAAATTTTTTTTTTTTTGTTTTTCATCTTCATAGGTACCGAATTGCCAAAATTCAGCCAAAATTCAGGGAATTTATGTGAAAAAAAGAACATTATCATGAAAGTTAATAATAGCTTTTTTTCTGATTCTTATGTACCAAAACCTAAAGTGCATGCAAAGCCACCTATATAGGGAAGTTAAATGACTTTACCAGAAACCTGTCTTTTCTATGTTTTTCAGCATGTTAGGCACCAATACGATAAATAATATGAAAATCAGTCAATATGTGAATCCAAAACAAAATTACTGAAAACGTGTCTTTTCAGTGTTTTACGTAGAAAAACGCAAAAGCGGATAGAAGCCATCCTATATGAAGAAATAGAATAACATTACCAAAAAGATATTTTTTGAGTGTTTTTGAACTTGTTACCTACAAAAAATGCAAAAATGGACGTAAAGAACTCTATATTAGGAAACAAAAGGACATTACGAGAAACGTGTATAATGAGTGTTTTATAGTTTTAAAACAACCACATGGCAATAAACGTAAAAACTCGTGTATACGAGTATACAGAAATTTTTACATACCAAAATGATGAAATGCATGAATAACACTTTTAATCGATAAACAGAACTACCTTACCAAATTGTGTATTTTAAGTGTTTTTCACATTCTTAGTTACAAAAATTCCAAATTACATGCGAAACTAGCTTCATTTGGGAAAAAAATGACATTACCAAAAAAGTGTCTTTTGAGTATTTTTGAGCGTGATATGCAACAATGCACTAAAAAGCAGAACGATCACATTACATGAGAATAAAACCAATTTGTACGAAGAATTTGCCTTTAAGTGTTTTTTAACCCCTTATATACCAAACCGCTAAAACGCATGAAAAACAAACTTTATGGAGAAACAGAATAACATTACCAAAAACATGTATTTTGAGTGTTTTTGATGATGTTATCTATAAAAACGCTTAAGTACATGCAAAGAACATTATGTTTGGGAAACAAAAGGACATTACGAGAAACGTGTATTTTGAGTGTTTTTATAAGTTCCTTAAGTACCAAAAAGCTAAAACTCACAAATAACACTCTTTATTTAGAAAAAATAAAATAAAAAAGATAAAATAAATAGGATTTTTTTTTATTCATCTTCATAGGTACCGAGATGCAAAAATTCTAGAAAAATTCAGGGCAATTATGTGATAAAAGAATATTATCAAAAAAGTTAATTTCAGCTTTTTTTTTCGGACTGTTATGTACCAAACCCTAAAGTGCATGCAAAGCCTTCAATATGAGGAAATTAAACGACCTTACCAGAAATCTTTGTTTTGTGTGTTTTTTAGCATGTTAGGCTCCAAAACGATAAATAATAAGGATCTCACTCTATATGGGAATCCAAAACAAAGTTACTAAAAACGTGTCTTCTCAGTGTTTTACGTAGAAAAACGTTAAAACGGATGCAAACTAACCAATATCAAGAAATAGAAAAACGTTACCAAAAATGTATATTTTGAGTGTTTTTGAGCTTTTTTCCTACAAAAACGCGAAAATTGATGCAAAGAAAAGGACATTGCAAGAAAAGTGTATAATGAGAGTTTTATAGTTCAAAAGAACCACAAAGCAAACAACGCAAAAACTCGTGTATATGGAGAGATTTCTTAGATACCAAAATGCTGAAACTCATGAATAACCTTACTAAATGCGTGTATTTTGAGTGCTTTTCACACTCTTAGTTACCAAAAACTTCAAATTACATGCGAAAATAGCTTTTTGGGGAAAAAAAATGACTTTACCAGAAAAGTATTTTTTGAATGTTTTTCAACGTGATAAAGCACTCAAAAGCAGGACAATCACATTATATTAGAATAAAACCATTTTTTACCAAGAACTTGTCTTTAAGAGTTTTTGAGCTCCTTTTATACAAAAGTGCTAAGACGCTTGCAAAACACACTTTATGGAGAAACAGAATAACATTACCAAAACCTTGTATTTTGAGTGTTTTTGATCACTGTATCTATAAAAACGCTTAAATACATGCAAAGAACCTTATGTTTGGGAAACGAAATTACATTGCGAGAAACGTGTATTATGAGTGTTTTTAATAACCTTAAGTACCAAAAAGGTAAATCCCACAAATAACACTCTTTATTGAGAAAAAATAAATAAATAAATAAAATAAAAAAATAGGATTTTTTTTATATTTTTTAAAATTTATCTTCATAGGTACCAAAATGCCAAAATTCTGGGAAAATTCAGAGCAATTATACGATAAAAGAATATTACCAAAAAAGTTAATTTTAGCTTTTTTATATACCAAACCCTAAAGTGGATGCAAAGCCTCCTATATAAGGAAATTAAACCACCTTTTCAGAAATCTCTCTTTTGAGTGTTGTTCAGTATGTTAGGCACCAAAACAATAAATAATAAGGAACTCACTCTATATGGGAATTCAAAACAAAATTACTGAAAACGTGTCTTATCAGTGTTTTACGTAGAAAAACGCTAACACGGATGCAAACAAACCAATATAAAAAAATACAAAAACATTACCAAAAAGTTATATTTTGAGTGTTTTTGAGCTTTTTACCTAAAAAAAAAACAAGAAAATTGATGCAAAGCACTCTATAATGGGAAAGAAAAGGACATTGCATGAAAAGTGTATAATGAGTGTTTTATAGTTCAAAAGAACCATAAGGCAAAAAATGCAAAAGCTAGTGTATATGAAGAAGTTTCGTAGATATCAAAATGCTGAAACTCATGAACAACAAACTTAATTGAGAAACAGAACAATCTTACTAAATGTGTGTATTTTGAGTGTTTTTTTACATTCTTAGTTACCAAAACCCCAAATTGCATGCGAAACCAGCTTTATGTGGAAAAAAAATGACATTACCAGAAAAATGTCTTTTGACTGTTTTTGATCGTGTTAGGCAAAGAAGCACTGAAAAGCAGGGCAATCACATTACATTGGAATAAATCCAATTTTTAATAAGAACTTGCCTTTAAGTGTTTTTGAGCTCCTTATATACCAAAACACTAAAACGCATGCAAAATACACTTAATGGTGAAACAGAATAACATTACCAAAAACATGTATTTTGAGTGTTTTTTATCATATTTCTAATAAAAACGCTTAAATGACATTACCAGAAAAAATGTCTTTTAAGTGTTTTTGAGCGTGATATGGAACAAACCACTAAAAAGCAGAAAAATCACATAACTTGGGTATAAAACCAACTTTTACGAAGAACTTGCCTTTAAGTGTTTTTTTTAACTCCTTACATACCAAAACGCTAAAACGCATGTAAAACACCCTTTATGGAGAAACAGAATAACACTACCAAAAATATGTATTTTGAGTGTTTTTGATCATGTTACTTATAAAAATGCTTAAATACATGTAAAGAACCCTATGTTTGTATAAGAAAAAAAACATTAAGAAAATCGTGTATTATGAGTGTTTTTAAGTTCCTTAAGCACCAAAAAGCTAAAACACAAATAACACTTTATAGAGAGAAAAGAAAATGGTTATTCATCTTCATAGGTACCGAGATACCAAAATTCTTGAAAAATTCAGGGAAATAAAAAAAAAAAATCATTATAAAAAAATAATTTCAGCTTTTTTCCGGCGTTATGTACCAATCCCTGAAGTGCATAAAAAGCCACCTATATGGAAAAATTACTCGACTTTACCAGAAACCTGTCTTTTCAATGTTTTTCTTTTTCAATGTTAAATGTTTTCAATTTTTATCAATGTTTTTCTGGTAAAGTCGAGTAATTTTTCCATATAGGTTGCTTTGGTTTCCATAAAGGGTGTTTTACATGCGTTTTACCGTTTTGGTATGTAAGGAAAAAAAAACACTTAAAGGCAAGTTCTTCGTAAAAGTTGGTTTAATACCCAAGTTATGTGATTTTTCTGCTTTTTAGTGCTTTGTTGCATATCATGCTCAAAAACACTTAAAAGACATTTTTCTGGTAATGTCATTTAAGCGTTTTTATTGGAAACATGATAAAAAAAAACACTCAAAATACATGTTTTTGGTAATGTTTTTAGCACTAAAAGTCAGGGCAATCACATTACATAGGAATAAAACCAAATTTTACCAAGAACATGCCGTTAAATATTTTTGAGCTCCTTACATACCAAAACGCTAAAACCAAAAAAATCCTTTATGGAGAAAAACAAAAACATTACAAAAAAACATGTATATTGAGTGTTTTTGATCATGTTACCTATAAAAACGCTTAAATATATGCAAAGAATCCTATGTTTGGGAAACGAAAGGTCATTACGAGAAACGTGTATTATAAGTGTTTTTAAGTTACTTAAATACCAAAAAGCTAAAACCCACAAATAACACTCTTTATGAAGAAACAAAAATAAATAAATAAATAAATAAATAAAAATAAATAAAAGAAAAGAAAATTATAATTTTTTTTTTTTTGTTATTCATCTTCAGAGGTACCGAGATGCCAAAATTCTGTTAAAATTCAGGGAAATTATGTGGATAAAAGAACATTATCGAAAAAGTTAATTTTAGCTCTTTTTTCGGACTCTTATGTACCAAACCCTAAAGTGCATGCAAAGCCATCTATATGGGGAAATTAAACGACTTTATAAACTGTCTTTTGAGTGTTTTTCAGCATATTAGGCACCAAAACGATAAATAATATGGCAGTCACTCTATATGGGTATCCAAAACAAAATTACTGAAAACGTGTCTTTTCAGTGTTTTACGTAAAAAACGCTAAAACGGATGCAAACAGACCAATATGAAGAAATAGAATAACATTACCAAAAAGGTATATTTTAAGTATTTTTGAGCTTGTGACCAAAAAAAAAAATAAATAAACGTGAAAATGGATGCAAAGCACTCTATATTGGGAAATAAAAAGACATTACGAGAAACGTGGGTAATGAGTATTTTATAGTTTCACAAGAACCACGAAGCAAAAAACGCAAAAACTAGTGTATATGGAGAAGTTTCTTAGATACCAAAATGCTGAAACTCCTGAATAACACTCTTAATTAAGAAACAGAATAACATTACTAATTGCGTGTATTTTGAGTGTTTTCACATTCTTAGTTACTAAAACCCTAAATTGCATGCGAAACTAGCTTTATGTGGGAAAAAAAAATGACATTAACAGAAAAGTTTCTTTTGAGGGTTTTTGAGAGAGTTAGGCAATAAAGCACTAAAAAGGAGGGCAATCAAATTACATGGGAATAAAACCAACTTTTAAGTGTTTTTAACACATGCAAAACACCCTTTATGGAGAAACAGATTAACATTACCAAAAACATTTATTTTGAGTGTTTTTGTTCATGTTACCTCTAAAAACGCTTAAATACATGCAAAGAACCCTATGTCTGGGAAACGAAAGGACATTATGATAAACGTGTATTATGTGTGTTTTTAAGTTCCATAAGTACCAAAAAGCTAAAACCTCTTTATAGAGAAAAAATAAAGAAATAATTAAAAAATAGGATTTTTTTTTTTTGTTATTCTTCTTCATAGGTACTGAGATGCCAAATTTCTGGCAAAATTCAGGGAAATTATGTGCAAAAAGAACATTTTCGAAAAGTTAATTTTAGCTTTTTTTCGGAAACTTATGTACCAAACCATGAAGTGCATGCATGGGGAAATTAAACGACTTTACGAGAAACCAGTCTTTTGTGGTTTTTTCTCTTTCTCTATTGGTTAACAAAAGGACATTACGAGAAACGTGTATAATGAGTGTTTTATAGATTCTCAAGAATCACAAGGCAAAAAACGCAAAAACTCATATATATATGGATAAGTTCCTTAGATACCAAAATGCTGAAACTCCTGAATAACACTATAAATTGAGAAACAGAACAACCTTACCAAATGCTTATATTTTGAGTGTTTTCACATTCTTAGTTAGCAAAACACCAAATTTTACGTGAAAGTACCTTTATGTGGGGAAAAAAATGACAATACCCCAAAAGTGTCTTTTAAGTGTTTTTTTTTTTTTTTTTAGCATGATAGGGAATAAAACACTAAAAAGCAGGGCAATCATATTACATGGGAATAAAACTAAATTTTACTAACAACTTGCCTTTAAGTGTTTTTCAGCTCCCTATATTCCAAAACGCAAAAACGAATGCAAAACACCCTTTATGGAGAAAGAAAATAACATTACCAAAAATATGTATTTTGAGTTTTTAATCATGTTACCTATAAAAACTCATAAATACATGCAAAGAACCTTATGTTTGGGAAATTAAAGGGCATTTCGAGAAACATGTATTACGAGTGTTTTTAAGTTCTTTAAGTACTATTTAGCTAAAACCCATAAACAACACTGTTTATAGAAAAAAATAAATAAATAAATGAATAAAAAGATAGGAATTTATTTATTTATTTATTTTTTGTTATTCATCTTCATAGGTACCAAGATGCCAAAATTCTGGCAAAATTCAGGAAAATTATGTGAAAAAAAATTATGAAAAAAATTTCATTTTAGCTTTTTTTTCGGACTGTTATGTACCAAACCCTAAAGTGCATGCAAAGCAACGTATATGAGGAAATTAAACGACTTTACGAGAAACCTGTCTTTTGAGTGTTTTTCAGCATGTTAGGCACCAAAACGATATATAATATGGAAGTCACTCAATATGGGAATCCATCACAAAATTACTGAAAAAGTGTCTTTTCAGTGTTTTACGTAGAAAAACGCTAAAACAAATGCAAACCAACGAATATGAAGAAATAGAATAACATTACCAAAAAAGGTATATTTTCAGTGTTTTTGAGCTTCTTATCTACAAAAAACGCGAAAATGGATAGAAAGCACTCTATATTGAGATACAAAAGGACATTACGAGAAACTTGCATAATGAGTGTTTTATAGTTTCACAAGAACCACAAGGCAAAAAACGCAAAAACTCGTGTATATGGATAAGTTTCTTAGATACCAAAATGCTGAAACTGAGGAATAACACTCTTAATTGAGAACACAGAACAACCTTACGATATGCGTGTATTTTGACTGTTTTTCACATTGTTAGTTACCAAAACCCCAAATTGTATGCAAAACTAGCTTTATGTGGTAAAAAAAATGACATTACCAGAAAAGTGTCTTTTGAGTGTTTTTGAGCGTGTTAGGCAATAAAGCACTAAAAAGGAGGGCAATCACATTACATGTGAATAAAACCATCTTTTACCAAGAACTTGCCTTTAAGTGTTTTTGAGCTCCTTATATACCAAAACGCTAAAACGCATGCAAAACACCTTTTATGGAGAAACAGATTAACATTACCAAAAACATGTATTTTAAGAGTTTTTGATCATGTTACCTCTAATAACGCTTTAATATATGCAAAAAACCCTATGTCTGGGAAACGAAAGGACATTAGGAGAAACGTGTATTATGAGTCTTTTTAAGTTCCATAAGTACCAAAAAGCTAAAACCTCTTTATAGAGAAGAAAAAAAGTAAATAAATAAATATGATTTTTTTTTTTGTTATTCTTCTTTATAAGTACCGAAATCACAAAATTCTGGCAAAATTCAGGGAAATTATATAAAAAAAGAACATTATCAAAAAAGTTAATTTTAGCTTTTTTTTCGGACTGTTATGCACAAAACCCTAAAGTGCATGCAAAGCCAACTATATTGGGAAATTAAACGACTTTACGAGCAACCTGTGTTTCTAGTTTTTTTCAGCATCTTAGTCACCAAAACAATTAACAATATGGAATTCATTCTATTTGGGAATCCAAAATAAATTACTAAAAATGTGTCTTTTCCGTGTTTTAAGTAGAAAAATGCTAAAACGGATGCAAACCAGCCAACATGAAAAAAAATAGAATAACATTACCAAAAAGTATATTTTGAGTATTTTTGAGCTTTTTACAAAAAAAAAAAAAACGCGAAAATGGATGGAAAGCTCTCTATATTGGTTAACAAAAGGACATTACGAGAAATGTGTATAATGAATGTTTTATAGATTCTCAAGAAGCACAAGGCAAAAAACGCAAAAACTCGTATATATGGAGAAGTTTCTTAGATACCAAAATGGTTAAACTCCCGAATAACATCTATTAATCGAGAAACAGAACAACCTTACCAAATGCATGTATTTTGAGTGTTTTTCACATTTTTAGTTACCAAAACCCCAAATTTTATGTGAAAGTAGCTTTATGTGGGAAAAAAAAATGACATTACCAGAAAAGTGTCTTTTAAGTGTTTTTTTTTTTTTTTTTAGCATGATAGCCAATAAAGCACTGAAAACAAGGCAATCACATTACATGGGAATAAAATCAACTTTTACCAAGTGTTTTTTCTAAGTGTTTTTGAGCTCCTTATATACCAAAACGCTAAAACGCATGGAAAACACCCTTTATTTAGAAACAGAATAACATTACCAAAAACATGTATTTTGAGTGTTTTTGATCATGTTACCTATAAAAACGCTTAAATACATGCAAAGAATCTTATGTTTGGGAAACGAAAGGACATTTCGAGAAACGTGTATTATGAGTGTTTTTAAGTTCTTTAAGTACCAAAAAGCTAAAACCCACAAATAACACTTTTTATAGAGAAAAAAAATAAATAAATAAATAAAAAATAGGATTTTTTTTTTATTCACCATCATAGGTACCGAGATGCTAAAATTCTGCCAAAATTCAGGGAAATTATGTGAAAAAAGAACATTATGAAAAAGTTATTTTTAGCTTAAATACATGCAAAGAACCCTATGTTTGGGAAACGAAAGAACATTACGAGAAACGTGTATTATGAATATTATTAAATTCCTTAAGCACCAAAAAGCTAAAATCCACAAATAACACTCTTTATAGAGAGAAAATAAAAGTAATTTTCTTTTTTTTTTGTTATTCTTCTTCATAGGTACCGAGATGCCAAAATTCTGCCAAAATTCAGGGAAATTATGTGGAAAAAACAACATTATCAAAAAAGTTAATTTTACCTTTTTTCGGACAGTTATGTACCAAAACCTAAATTGCATGCAAAGCCACCTCTATAGGGAAATTAAACGACTTTACCAGAAACCTGTCTTTTGAGTATTTTTCAGCATGTTAGGCAACAAAACAATAAATAAGTCACTCTATATGGGAATCCAAAACAAAATCACTTAACACTTCACTTGTCTTTTCAGTGTTTTACGTAGAAACACGCTAAAACGGATGCAAACAAACCAAAATGAAGAAATAGAATAACATTGCCAAAAAGGTATATTTTGAGTGTTTTTGAGCCTGTTACCTACAAAAAACGCGAAATTGGATGCAAAGCACTCTATATTGGGAAACAAGAGGACATTACGAGAAACCTGTATAATGAGTGTTTTATAGTTTCACAACAACCAGAAGGCAAAAGTTTCTTAGATACCAAAATGCTGAAACTCATGAATAACACTCTTGATTTAGATACAGTGTAACAATCTTACCAAATGCGTGTATTTTGAGTATTTTTCACATTCTTAGTTACCAAAACACGAAAATGCATGCGAAACTAGGTTTATGCAGGGAAAAAATTATATTGCCAGAAAATGTCTTTTGAGTGTTTTTGAGCGTGTTAGGCAATAAAGTACTTAAAAGAAGCGCAATCACATTACATGTGAATAAAAGAAACTTTTAACAAGAACTTGCCGTTAAATATTTTTGAGCTCCTTACATACCAAAACGCTAAAACGAATGCAAAAAATCCTTTATGGAGAAACATAATAACATTACAAAAAACATGTATTTTGAGTGTTTTTGATCATGTTACCTATAAAAACGCTTAAATACATGCAAAGAATCCTATGTTTGGGAAACAAAAGGACATTACGAGAAACGTGTATTATAAGTGTTTTTAAGTTACTTAAATACCAAAAAGCTAAAACCCACAAATACCACTCTTTATAAAGAAACAAAAAAAAAAAGTAAATAAATGAAATAAATTAAATTTTTTTATTTTTTTTTATTCATCTTCATATGTACCGAGATGCCAAAATTCTGCTAAAATTCAGGGAAATAATGTGGATAAAAGAACATTATAGTAAAAGTTAATTTTAGCTTTTTTTCGGACTGTTATGTACCAAACCCTAAAGTGCATGCAAAGCTATCTATATGGGGAAATTAAACAACTTTACAAGAAAACTGTCTTTTGAGTGTTTTTCAGCATGTTAGGCACCAAAACGATAAATAATATGGAAGTCACTCTATATGGGAATCCAAAACAAAATTACTGAAAACGTTTCTTTTCAGTGTTTTACGTAAAAAAAACGCTAAAACGGATGCAAACAGACCAATATGAAGAAATAGAATAACATTACCAAAAAGGTATATTTTAAGTGTTTTTGAGCTTGTAACCAACGAAAGAAAACGCGAAAATGGATGCAAAGCACTCTATATTGGGAAACAAAAAGACATTACGAGAAACGTGTATAATGAGTATTTTATAGTTTCACAAGAACCACGAGGCAAAAAATGCAAAAAGTAGTGTATATGGAGAAGTTTCTTAGATACCAAAATGCTGAAACTCCTGAATAACACTCTTAATTAAGAAACAGAATAACATTACTAAATGCGTGTATTTTGAGTGTTTTTCACATTCTTAGTTACTAGAACCCCAAATTGCATGCGAAACTAGCTTTATGTGGGGAAAAAAATGACATTACCAGAAAAGTGTCTTTTGAGGGTTTTTGAGAGAGTTAGGCAATAAAGCACTAAAAAGGAGGGCAATCACATTACATGGGAATAAAACCAACTTTTACCAAGAACTTGCCTTTAAGTGTTTTATAACTCCTTATATACCAAAACGCAAAAACACATGCAAAACACCCTTTATGGAGAAACAGATTAACATTACCAAAAACATGTATTTTGAGTGTTTTTGATCATGTTACCTCTAAAAACGCTTAAATACATGCAAAGAACCCTATGTCTGGGAAACGAAAGGACATTACGAGAAACGTGTATTATGCGTGTTTTTAAGTTCCATAAGTACCGAAAAGCTAAAACCTAATTATAGAGAGAGAAAAATAAATAAATAAATAAATAATTAAAGAATAGGATTTTTTTTTTTTGTTATTCTTCTTCATAGGTACTGAGATGCCAAAATTCTGGTAAAGTTCAGGGAAATTATGTGTAAAAAGAACATTATCAAAAAAGTTAATTTTATTTTTTTTTCAGACTTATGTACCAAACTATGAAGTGCATGCAAAGCCAACTATATGGCGAAATTAAACGACTTTACGAGAATCTTGTGTTTCTAGTGTTTTTCAGCATGTTAGTCACCAAAATAATAAATAATATTGAAGTCATTCTATGTGGGAATCCAAAACAAAATTACTTTAAACGTGTCTTTTTCGTGTTTTACGTAGAAAAACGCTAAAACGGATGCAAACCAACCAATATGAAGGAATAGAATAAGATTACCAAAAAGGTATAATTTGAGTGTTTTTTGAGCTTTTTACTTACAAAAAACGCGAAAATAGATACAAAGCTCTCTCTATTGGTTAACAAAAGGACATTACGAGAAACGTGTATAATGTTTTATAGATTCTCAAGAATCACAAGGGAAAAAAACGCAAAAACTCATATATATGGAGAAGTTTCTTAGATACCAAAATGATGAAACTCCTGAATAACACTCTTTATTGAGAGACAGAATAACCTTACCAAATGCGTGTATTTTGAGTGTTTTTCACATTCTTATTTACCATAACCCCAAATTTTATGTGAAAGTAGCTTTATGTGGGAAAAAAAAATGACATTACCATAAAAGTGACTTTTAAGTGTTTTTTTTTTTTTTAGCATGATAGGCAATAAAGCACTAAAATAAAACTAACTTTATTAAGAACTTTCCTTTAAGTGTTTTTGAGCTCCTTATATACCAAAACGCTAAAACGAATGGAAAACACCCTTTATGGAAAAACAAAATAACATTACCAAACATGTATTTTGAGAGTTTTTGATCATGTTACCTATAAAAACGCTTAAATACATGCAAAGAACCTTATGTTTGGGAAATTAAAGGACATTTCGAGAAACATGTATTACGAGTGTTTTTAAGTTCTTTAAGTACCATTTAGCTAAAACCCATAAACAACACTGTTTATAGAAAAAAAAAACAAATAAAAAGATAGGAATTTATTTATTTATTTATTTATTTTGTTATTCATCTTCATAGGTACCAAGATGCCAAAATTCTGACAAAATTCAGGAAAATTATGTGAAAAAAGAAAATTATGAAAAAATTTAATTTTAGCTTTTTTTTCGTACTGTTATGTACCAAACCCTAAAGTGCATGCAAAGCCACCTATATGGGGAAATTAAACGACTTCACCAGAAACCTGTCTTTTGAGTGTTTTTCAGCATGTTAGGCACCAAAACGATATATAATATGGAAATCACTCAATATGGGAATCCATCACAAAATTACTGAAAAAGTGTCTTTTCACTGTTTTACGTAGAAAAACGTTAAATGGATGCAAACTAACGAATATGAAGAAATAGAATAACATTACCAAAAAAGGTATATTTTCAGTGTTTTTGAGCTTCTTACCTACAAAAAACGCGAAAATGGATAGAAAGCACTCTATACTGAGATACAAAAGGACATTACGAGAAACTTGTAAAATGAGTGTTTTATAGTTTCACAAGAACCACAAGGCAAAAAACGCAAAAACTCGTGTATATGGATAAGTTTCTTAGATATTAAAATGCTGAAACTCAGGAATAACACTCTTAATTGAGAATACAGAACAACCTTACGATATGCGTGTATTTTGACTGTTTTTCACATTCTTAGTTACCAAAACCCCAAATTGCATGCAAAACTAGCTTTATGTGGTAAAAAAATGACATTACCAGAAAAGTGTCTTTTAAGTGTTTTTGAGCGTGTTAGGCAATAAAGCACTAAAAAGGAGGGCAATCACATTACATGGGAATAAAACCATCTTTTACCAAGAAGTTGCCTTTAAGTGTTTTTGAGCTCCTTATATACCAAAACGCTAAAACGCATGGAAAACACCCTTTATGGAGAAACAGATTATCATTACCAAAAACATGTATTTTGAGTGTTTTTGATCATGTTACCTCTAAAAACGCTAAAATACATGCAAAGAACCTTATGTCTGGGAAACGAAAGGACATTACGAGAAACGTGTATTATGAGTGTTTTTAAGTTCCATAAGTATCAAAAAGCTAAAACCTCTTTATAGAGAGAAAAAAAAAAAGTAAATAAATAAATAGGATTATTTTTTTTTTTTTATTCTTCATAGGTACCGAGATTCCAAAATTCTGGCAAAATTCAGGGAAATTATATGAAAAAAGAACATTATTAAAAAAGTTAATTTTAGCTTTTTTTTCGGACTTATGCACAAAAACAAAAACACTCAAAATAAACATTTTTGGTAATGTTCTGTATGTACCAAAACGCTAAAATGCGTGCAAAACAACCATCATAAAGTAACGTGTATTTCATAAATAAAAAAAAACGGCTATTTCTAGTGTTTTTTAGCTTCTTACGTACGAAAAGACCAAAGTGCATCGAAAGCACCCTATATGATGAAGCAAAACGACATTACAAAAACACGTATTATGAGTGTTTTTGAGTTTCTTAGGTACCAAAACGCTACAAAGCGTGAACAGCACTCTTAATGGAGAAAAAGAATATACGAGTATATATATATATATATATATATATATATATATATATATATATATATATATATATATATATATATATATATATATATATATATATATATATATATTTTGTGTGTGTGTGTGTGTGTGTGTGTGTGTGTGTGTGTGTGTGTGTGTGTGTGTGTGTGTGTGTGTGTGTATTTTTAACCATCTCAGGTACCGAAACGACAAAATGCATGCAAAAGCATCCTATATGGGGAAACGAAAAGATATTACGAGAAACGTGTATTATGAGTGATTTTGCGCTTCTTAGGTTCGAAAACGCTAAAACGCATGAGTAGCACACTGTTTGGAGAAACAGTACATAATTACGAAAAAAAAAAAAAAACGTGTAATTTGAGTGTTTTTCACATTGTTAGGTTATAAAATGCCAAAGTGCTTGCAAATTCCTCTACAGGGGTAAATGAAACATGACAAGAAAAGTGTCTTTTGTATTTTTTCAACACATCCTAATTAGCATGGAAAGTATCCTATATGAGAATACAACATAATATCACCAAAAACGTGTCTTTTAAGCGTTTGCTTCTTACGTTCCAAAACACCTTTTATGGAGGAACAGAATAACATCACCAAAAACGTGTATTTTGAGTGTTTTGAGCTTGTTACATACAAAAACACCAAAAAACATGCAAAGGGGAAACGAAAAGGAAAGGAAATTACGAAATTACGAAATTACGAAAGGAAATTACGAGAAACGTGTATTATGAGTTTCTAAGTTTCTTAAAGTACAAAACATTAAATCAACTGAATAGCACTCTTAATGGAGAAACATAATAACATTACCAAAAACGTGGTTTTTGAGTGTTTTTCACCATGTTATGTAACGAAACACTAAAAATGCATGCATAGCACCCTATATGGCGAAACCAAAGGACATTACGAAAAACGTGTATTATAAGTGTTTTAGAGCTTCTTAGGTACCAAAACGCTAATACGCATAAATAGCGTTCTATGGAGAAAAATGACATTACCAAAAACGTGTAATTAAAATATTCTTTACAGTGTTAGGTACTAAAACGACAAAATGGATGCAAAATTCCCTATATAGGGAAATGAAACTATAATTCCTGAAACGTCTTTTGCGTGATTTTCAGCGTGTTAAGCAACAAAACGCTAAATAGCATTCAAAACAACGGATATGGGAATACAAAACAACATCACCAAAAACGTGTTTTTTGAATATTTTCAAAATCCTTAAAACGCATGTAAAACACCCTTTATAGAGAAAAGAATAACATTACAAAAAAAAAAAAATTTTTCCTACAAAAAAACGCCATAATGCATGGAAAGCACTCTATATGGAGAAACAAAAGGACATTACGAGACACGTGTATTATTATAGGACCAAAGGCTCCTATGTGCGGAAACGAAAGGACATTACGAGAAAAGATGTGTTTTGGATGTTTTTGAGAGTGGTAGGCACCAAACCGCCAGATAGCAGGGGAATAACCCTATATGGGAATAAAAACATCACTAAGAAAGTGTTTTTTGAGTGTTTTTGAGCTTCTTACGTACCAAAACGTTAAAACGCATACAAAATTTGTGGAGAAACACAATAACGTGAATTTTGAGTCTTTTTAGCTTGTTATCTAAAATAAAACGCCAAAATAATTGCAAAGCACCATATATGGAAAAAAGAAAGTATATTTTGAGAAATGTGCATTGTTTTTTTTTTTTTGTTTTGTTTTTTTAGTTTCTTAGGTACCAAAACACTAATGCTTGTGAATAGCACTCACATAGGGGGCTTTACATAGGGGGCTTTATATGTATTTTGGCGTTTTGGTCCCTAACATGGGGAAAACCACCCATAATACACGTTTTTCGTAATGAAGCTCTGTTTCCTCATATAGAATGCTATTTACGTGTTTTAACGTTTCGTTACATAAGAAGCTGAAAAAAACAGCGTTAATATCTTTTCTTTTCCCCATATCTGAAACTTTGCATGCATTTTGGTGATTAGTTATCTAACAAGCTCAAAAACACTCAAGCACACGTTTTTTGCTAATATTGTTCTGTTTTTTTTTTTCATAAATTGTTATCGTTTTGGTACGTAAAAAGCTCAAGAGCACACAAAGGACACGTTTTTGTTGAAGTTGTTTCGTTTTCCTATATAGGGTATTTTCCATTTTTTTTTTTTTTTAGCGTTTTGGTGCCTAATACCCTAAAAAAAAACACCTAAATGACACGTTTTTGGAAATGTCGTTTCGTTACTTAATATAAGGCGCTCTGCAAGCATTTTGGCGTTTTACTACTTATTACGCTGATAATACACATTGTTGGTATTTTTTTTTCTCCACAAACAGTGTTTTCCATGCGTTTTACCGTTTTTGTACGTAAGCTGAAAAACACTCGACACATTTTTTAAATATATATATATATATATATATATATATATATATATATATATATATATATATATATATATATATATATATATATATATATATATATATATATATATATATATATATATATATATATATATATATATATATATATCTAAATGGATGTGATTAGCACATCCATTTAGGCGTTTTGGTTTCTAAAAAGCTGGAAAACGCTTAAATCATACGTTTTTGGTAATGTCTCCCGATAAAGGCTATTGTGCACGCGTTTTAGCATTTTGGAACGTAAGAAGCTCAAAAACACTCAAAAGACACCATTTTGATAATGTTGTTTTGATTTTTATATAGAGTGTCTTCCATGCTCTTTAGAGTTTTGGTGCCTAACGCTGAAAAGCCCCGAAATAACATTTTTTCTGGGAATGTCGTCTCTTTACCCTATAGAGGGTGAAATGGATGAATTTTTGCGTATTGGTACGAAATAAGCTGGAAAACATTCAAAATACACGTTATTCTGTTTCTCCATGAATTTTCTTTTTTATGCATTATAGTGTTTTGGTACGTAAAAAGCTGAAAACACTCAAAAGACACGTTTTTGTTTGTTTCTCCAGTATAGCTTACTTTACATGCACTTTGGCGCTTTTGAAAACACTACTAATATATATTTTTGTACCCTAAATGAGGAAAGGAAACGCGATTTCCAGAAAAGTGTCTTTTGAATGTTTATTGGCGTGCTAGGCACCTAAACGCTAAAAAGCATGGAAAGCACCCTATGAAGGAAAACAAAACAACTTAACCAAAAACATCTGTTTTCAGTGTTTTTGAGTTTCTTACCTACCGAAAAGCTAAATCACATGAAAAAAAAAACATGGAGAAATAATATCAAAAACAAATATTTCGAGTGTTTTTGAGTTAGTTAAGTAGAAAAACGCCAAAATCTTAAATGGGAAAATGAAAAGACGTTACTAAAATGTGTACTATTGGTGTTTTTTTTTTTTTTAACTTATCAGGTACGGAGTCGCTAAAATGCATGAATAACACTCTATATGAAATAACATTACCAAAAACGGATATTTTCAGTGTTTTCACATTGTTATGAATGAAAACGCCATAATGCATGTAAAGCCCCCTATTTGTGGAAAGGAAACGAGATTTCAGAAACGTGTCTAAAATGTGTTCTTCAGCGTGTTAGGCACAAAAATGCTAAAAAGTATACAAATCACCTGATATGGGAATACAAAACAACATAAAGAAAACGTTTCTTTTGAGTGTCCTACGTACGAAAACGATAAAAAAAAAACAGGAAACATCCTTTATGGAGAAACAGAATAATATTACCAAAAACAAGTATTTTTAATGTTTTATAAGATTGTTACGGAAAAAACGCCTAAATGAATCGAAAATACCCTATATGGGAAAAATCAAAAGATATTACGAGAAACGTGTATTATGAGTGTTTTTGACCTTCTTAGTATCAAAAGGGTAAAACGCATGAATAACGCTCTATATGGAGAAAAAGAACAATATTGCCAAAAAAAAAAAAAAACGTGCATTTTGAGTGTTATGACATTGTTAGTTACCAAAAAGCCAAAATACATGCAAAGACCCATATATAGATATATGAAACGACATTAAAAACGCATGAAAATACCCTACAATTACCCAAAACATGTATTTTAAGTGTCTTTGAGCTTATCATGTACAAAATCGCCTACCATCAAACAAAACACCCTGCATATGGAAATGAAAGGATATTACGAGAAACGTTTGTTATGTTTTTTTTTTTTTTATTATTACTCTCTTAAGTACCAAATCAGTAAAAAGCTTGAATAGTGCTCTGAAGAAAAAGAACAAACTTACCAAAAACGTGTATTTTTTTACATTGATAATTACCAAAATGCCAACATGCATGTAAATCAACCTATATGAAGAAATGAAACGAAACTTGTTTTTTGTTATTTTTTAGCGTGTTAGGCATCAAATCAGTAAGAAGCAACGAAATCACCCTATAGGGGAATACAAAACTACTAAAACGTCTCTTTAGAGTGTTTTTTTAGGTTCTTACGAACTAAAATGTCAAAATACACTCCTTTATGGAGAAGCAGAATAACATTACCAAAAACAAGTGTTTTTGAGTGTTTTTTATCATGTTACCTGTAAAAACATTTAAATACATGCAAAGATCCCTATATTTGGAAAACGAAAGGACATTACGAGAAATGTGTATTATGAATGTTTTTAAGTTCCTTAAGTACAAAAACGATAAAACCTACAAATAACACCCTTTATAGAGAAAAAAATATAAATAAATAAAATAATAGCATTTTTATTTATATTTTTTTTGTTATTGATGTTCATAGGTACCAAGATGTCAAAATTCTGCCAAAATTCAGGGAAATTATGTGGAAAAAAGAACATTCTCGAAAAAGTTAATTTTACCTTTTTTTCGGAGTTATGTACCAAACCATAAAGTGTATGCAAAGCCACCTATTTGGGAAAATTTAACGACTTTACAAGAAACCTTTCTTTTGAGTGTTTTCTCGGATGTTAGGCACCAAAACGATAGCTAATATGAAAGTCACTCTATATGGAAATCCAAACCAAATCAATGAAAACGTGTCTTTTAAAAGATTTACGTAGAAAAATGCTAAAACGGGTGGAAACCAACCAATATGAAAAAACAGAATAACATTACCAGAAAAGTATATTTTGTGTGTTTTTGAGCTTGTTACATAAAAAAAACGCAAAATTGCATGCAAAGCACTGTATATTAGAAAAAAAAGGACATAACGAGAAACGTGTATAATGAGTGTTTTATAGTTTCCCCAGAATCACAAGGAAAAAAAACGCAAAAGCTCGTCTGTGTGGAGAAGTTTCTAAGATACCAAAATGCTGAAACTCATGAATAACACTCTTAATGAAGAAACAGAGCAACCTTACTAAATGCGTGTATTTTAAGTGTTTTTTTTTTTTACATTCTTAGTTACCAAAACCCCAAATTCCATGCAAAACTAGCTTTATGTGAGAGAAAAAAATGACATTACCAGAAAAGTGTCTTTGAGTGTTTTTGAGCGTGTTAGGCAATAAAGCACTAAAAAGCAGGGCAATCATATTACATGGGAATAAACCAACTTTTACGAAGAACTTGCCTTTTAGTGTTTTTGACACGCATTTGGTAAGGTTCAATTAAGAGTGTTATTCATGACCTTCAGCATTTTGGTATCTAGGAAACTTCTCCATATACACGAATTTTTGCGTTTTATGCCTTGTGGTTTTATTGAACTATAAAACATTCATTAAACACTTTTCTCACAATGTCCCTTTGTTTCCCAAAATAGAGTGCTTTGTATCAATTTTTCCGTTTTTTTGTGGGTAACAAAAACACTCAAAATATACATTTTTGATAATGTTTTCCTGCTTCTTGATATTGGTTGGTTTGCATCAGTTTTAGCGTTTTTCTACGTAAAACACTGAGAAGACAGGTTTTCAGTAATTTTCTTTTGGATTCCCACATACAGTGAGTTTCTTATTATTTATCATTTTTGTGCCTAATATGCTGAAAAACACTCAAGAGACAGATTTCTGGTAAGGTCTTTAATTACCTCATATGCGAGGCCTTGCATGTCTTTTGAGTGTTTTTGAACGTGTTGCGCAATAAAGCAGTAAAAGGAATGGCAATCACATTACATGGGAATAAAACCAAATTTTAACAAGAACTTGCCTTTAAGTGTTTTTGAGCTCTTTACATACCAAAACGCTAAAACGCATGCAAAATACATTTTATAGAGAAACAGAATAATATTACCAAATACATGTATTTTGAGTGTTTTTGATCATGTTATCTATAAAAACGCTTAAATACATGCAAAGAACCTTATGTTTGGGAAACGAAAGAACATTACGAGAAACGTGTATTATGAGTGTTTTTCAAGTTACTTCAGTACCTAAAAGCTAAAACCCACAAATAAAACTTCTTATTTAGAGAAAAATAAAAATAAACAAAAAATAAACAAAAATAGGATTTTTTTTTTGTTATTCATCCTTATAGGTACCGAGATGCCAAAATTCTGCTAAAATTCAGGGAATTTATGTGGAAAAAAGAACATTACCAAAAAAGTTAATTATAGCTTTTTTTTCGGATTGTTATGTACCAAACCCTTAAGTGCATGCAAAGCCACCTATATAGGGAAGTTAAACGAGTTTACCAAAAACCTGTCTTTTCAGTGTTTTTTCAGCATGTTAAGCACGAAAACGATAAATAATATGGAAGTTAGTCAATATGTGAATCCAAAAGAAACTTACTGAAAACGTGTCTTTTCAGTGTTTTACGTAGAAAAACACTAAAGCTGATGCAAACCAATCTATATAAAGAAATAGAATAACATTACCAAAAAGATATATTTTGAGTTTTTTTGAGCTTGTTACCTACAAAAAAAATGCAAAAATGAATGTAAAGCACACTATATTAGGAAACAAAAGGACATTACGAAAAACGTGTATAATGAGTGTTTTATAGTTTTAAAAGAACCACAAGGCAATAAACGCAAAAACTCGTGTATATAGAGAAATATCTTCCATACCAAAATGATGAAATGCATGAATAACACTTTTAATCGATAAACACAACTACCTTACCAAATTATGTATTTTGAGTGTTTTTCACATTCTTAGTTACGAAAATGCCAAATTACATGCGAAACTACCTTCATGTGGGAAAAAAATTACATTACCAAAAAAGTGTCTTTTTTAGTGTTTTTGAGCGTTATATGCAACAAAGCACTAAAAAGCAGAACAATCACATTACATGGGAATAAAATCAACTTTTACGAAGAACTTGCATATAAGTGTTTTTTAACTCCTTACATACCAAATCGCTAAAACGCATGCAAAACACCCTTTACGGAGAAACAGAATAACATTGCGAAAAACATGTATTTTGAGTGTTTTTGATCATGTAACCTATAAAAACGCTTAAATGCTTGTAAAGAACCCTATGTTTGTATAACAAAAGGACATTACGAAAATCGTGTATTATGAGTGTTTTTAAGTTCCTTAAGTACCAAAAAACTAAAACCCACAAATAACACTCTTTATTAAGAGAGAGAAAAAAATTTTGTTATTCATCTTCATAGGTACCGAGATGCCAAAATTCGGGCAAAATTCATGGAAATTTTATAAAAAAAAATCATTATAAATTTTTTTTTTTTTTCCGGAGTTGAGTGTTTTTCAGCAATTTCAACAATATTACTGAAAACGTGTCTTTTCAGTGATTTACGTATAAAAATGCTAAAACGGATGTAAACCAACCAATATGAAGAAATAGAATAACATTACCAAAAAGATATATTTTGATATATTTTTGAGCTTGTTACCTACAAAAAATGCAAAAATGGATGGAAAGCACTTTATATTGGCAAAGAAAAGGACATTACGAGAAACGTGTATGAGTGTTTTATAGTTTGACAAGAACCACAAGGTAAAAAACTCAAAAACTCGTGTACATAAAGAAGTTTCTTACATAAAAAAAAGCTGAAACTCATGAATCACACTTTTAATTTTGAAACAGAAATACCTTACCAAATGTGTATATTAGAAAAGTTTCTTACATACCAAAATGCTGAAACTCATGAATAACACTTTAATTAAGAAATAGAACAACCTTATTAATTTTTTTTTTCACATTCTTAGTTACCGAAACCCCAGATTCCATGCAAAACAAGCTTTATGTGGGGAAAAAAATGATATTACCAGAAAAATGTCTTTTGAGTGTTTTTGAGCTTGTTAGGCAATAAAGCACTGAAAAGCAGGTCAATCACATTACATGGTAATAAAAGCAATTTTTACCAAGAACTTGCCTTTAAGTGTTTTTGAGCTCATTACATACCAAACGCTAAAACGTATGCAAAACACCTTTTATAGAGAAACAGAATAAAATTACCAAAAACATATATTTTCAGTGTTTTTGATCATCTTATCTATAAAAACGCTTAAATACATGCAAAGAACCTTATGTTTGGGAAACAAAAGGACATTACGATAAACGTCTATTATGAGTGTTTTTTTTAAGTTTCTTTTTAACACTATTTAGAAAAAAAAAAAATAGGATTTTTTTTGTTTTTGTTTTTTTGTTATTCATATTCATAGGTACCGAGATGCAAAATTCTGGGAAAATTCAAGGCAATTTTATGATAAAAGAATTTTATCAAAAAAGTTAATTTCAGCTTTTTTTTTTCGGACTGTTATATACCAAACCCTAAAGTGCATGCAAAGCCTCCTATATGAGGAAATTAAACGACCTTACCAGAAATCTGTGTTTTGAGTGTTTTTTTTTTTTAGCATACGATAAATAATAAGGAACTCACTCTATATGGGAATCCAAAACAAAGTTACTGAAAACGTGTCTTCTCATTGTTTTACGTACAAAAACGCTAAAACGGATGCAAAGGAACCAGTATCAAGAAATAGAAAAACGTTACTAAAAAGGAATATTTTGAGTGTTTTTCAGCTTGTTACCTACAAAAAACGCGAAAATTGATGCAAAGCACTCTATATTGGGAAACAAAAGGACATTGCAAGAAAAGTGTATAATGAGTGTTTTATAGTTCAAAAGAACCACAAGGCAAAAAACGCAAAATCTCGTGTATATGGAGAGGTTTCTTAGATACAAAAATGCTAAAACTTATGTATAACACTCATAATTGAGAAAAAGAACAACTTTAATAAATGCGTGTATTTTCAGTGCTTTTCACATTCTTAGTTACCAAAACCCCAAATTGCATGCGAAAATAGATTTGTGGGGAAAAAAAATGACTCTACAAGAAAAGTGTCTTTTGAGTGTTTTTGAGCGTGATAGGCAATAAAGCACTAAAAAGGAGGGCAATTACATTACATTAGAGGAAAACGATTTTTTACCAAGAACTTGCCTTTAAGTGTTTTTGAGCTCCTTATATACCAAAACACTAAAACGCATGCAAAACACTCTTTATGGTGAAACAGAATAACATTACCAAAAACATGTATTTTGAGTGTTTTTGATCATGTTACCAATGAAAACGCTTAAATACATGCAAAGAACACTATTTTTGGGAAACAAAAGGAGATTAAGAGAAACGTGTACTATGAGTGTTTTTAAGTTCATTAATTACCAAAAAGCTAAAAGCCACAAATAACACTCTTTATTGAGAAACAATAAATAAATAAAAACAAATACAATATTTTTTTCTTTCTTATTCATCTACACAGGTACCGAGATGCCAAAATTCGAGCAAAACTCAGGAAATTATGTGAAATAAGAACATTATTAAAAAAAAATTTAAATTTCGCTTTTTTTCGGACTGTTATGTACCAAACCCCTAAAGTGCATGCAAAGCCACCTACACTGTATATGGGGAAATTAAACGTCTTTGCCAGAAAACGGTCTTATGAGTGTTTTTCAGCATGTTAAGAAACAATACGATAAATAACATGGAAGTCAATCTATATAGGAATCCAAAGCAGAATTACTAAAAACGTGTCTTTTCGGTGTTTTACGTAGGAAAACGCGAAAACAACCGCAAAGCAACCAATGTGAAGAAATAAAATAACATTACGAAAAAGATATATTTTGAGTGTTTTTGAAATTGTTACCTACAAAAAACGCGAAAATGAATGGAAAGCACTCTATATTGGGAAGCAAAAGGACCTTACGAGAAACGTGTATAATGAGTGTTTTATAGTTTCACAAGAATTACAAGGCAAAAAACGCAAAAACTCGTGTTTCTTACATTCCAAAATGCTGAAACTCTGGAACAACACTCTTAATTGAGAAACAGAACAATCTTGCTAAATGCGTGTATTTTGAGTGCTTTTCACATCCTTAGTCACCAAAACCCCAAATTGCATACGAAACCAGCTTTATGTGGGAAAAAAAAATGACATTACCAGAAAAATGTCTTTTGAGTGTTTTTGAGCGTGTTAGGCAATAAAACACTAAAAAGCAGGGCAATCACATTACATTGGAATAAAACCAATTTTTAACAAGAACTTGGCTTTAAGTGTATTTGAGCTCCTTATATACAAAAACAGTAAAATGCATGCAAAATAAACTTTATGGTGAAACAGAATAACATTACCAAAAACATGTTTTTTGAGTGTTTTTGATCATATTACCAATAAAAACGCTAAAATACATGCAAAGAACCCTATTTTTGGAAAATGAAAGGATATTACAAAGTGTTTTTATGAGTGTTTTTAAGTTTATTAAGTAAGAAAAAGCTAAAAGCCACAAATTACACTCTTTGTTGGCAAAAAAAAAAAAAAACGATATTTTTTTTCATTTTTATTCATCTTCACAGGTAACGAGGTGCCAAAATTTGGGCAAAGTTCAGGAACTTATATGAAATAAGAACATTATCAAAAAAGTTAAATTTAGCTTTTTTTTCGGACTTATGTATCAAACCCCTAAAGTGCATGCAAAACCACCTATATGGGGAAATTAAACGTCTTTGCCAGAAAACTGTCTTATGAGTGTTTTTCAGCATGTTAGGAACCAACACAATAAAACCCAAGAAAGTCAGTCTATATGGGAATCCAAAAGAAAATTACTGAACACTTTTCGATGTTTTACGTAGAAAACGCTAAATCGGATGCAAACCAACCAAAATGAAGAAATAGAATAACATTACCAAAAATGTATATTTTGAATGTTTTTGAAATTGTTGCCTACAAAAAAACGCGAAAATGGATAAAAAGCACTCTATATTGGGAAGCAAAAGGCACCAAAAAGCATGTCAGGTACCAAAACGATAAATAATATGAAAGTCACTCAATATGGAAATCCAAAACAAAATTACTGGAAACGTGTCTTTAACGTTTTTCTACATAAATCTTTTAGATTTATGTAGAAAAACGTTAAAACGGATGCAAACCAACCAATATGAAGAAATAGAATAACATCACCAAAAAAGTATATTTTAAGTGTTTTTGAGCTTGTTACAAAGAAAAAAAAAACGCGAAAATGGATGTAAAGCATTCTATATGAGGAAAAAAAAAAGGACATAACGAGAAACGTGTATAATGAGTGTTTTATAGTTTCACATGAATTACAAGGCAAAAAACGCAAAAACTCGACTGTATGGAGAAGTTTCTAAGATACCAAAATAGAGAAACTCATGAATAACACTCTTAATCAAGAAACAGAACAACCTTACTAAATGCGTGTATTTTGAGTGTTTTTTAGCATTCTTATTTACCAAAACCCCAAATTCCATGCGAAACTAGCTTGATGTGGGAAAAAAATGACATTACCAAAAAATGTCTTTGAGTGTTTTTGAGCGTGTTAGGCAATAAAGCACTAAAAAGCAGGGCAATCACATTACATGGGAATAAAACTAACTTTTACGAAGAACTTGCCTTTTTGGTGTTTTTGACACGCATTTAGTAAGGTTGCTCTGTTTCTCAATTAAGAGTTTCAGCATATACACGAGTTTTTGCGTTTTTTGCCTTGTGTTTTTTTTGAACTATAAAACATTCATTATACAGTTTTCTCGCAATGTCCCTTTGTTTCTCAATATAGAGTGCTTTGTATCCATTTTCGCGTTTTTTTTGTAGGTAACAAGCTCAAAAACACTCAAAATATACATTTTTGGTAATGTTTTTCTGCTTCTTGATATTGGTTGGTTTGTATGAGTTTTAGCGTTTTTCTACGTAAAACACTGAGAAGACAAGTTTTCAGTAATTTTCTTTTGGATTCCCACATAGAGTGAGTTCCTTATTATTTATTGTTTTGGTTCCTAACATGCTGAAAAATACTCAAAAGACAGATTTCTGGTAAGGTCTTTAATTTCCTCATATGGGAGGCTTTGCATGTCTTTTCAGTGTTTTTGAGCGTGTTACGCAATAAAGCACTAAAAGGCAGGGCAATCACATTACATGAGAATAAAAAAAAACTCTACCAAGAACTTGCCTTTAAGTGTTTTTGAGCTCCTTACATAACAAAACACTAAAACGCATGCAAAATACATTTTATGGAGATACAGAATAACATTACCAAATACATGTATTTTGAGTGTTTTGATCATGTTATCTATAAAAACGCTTAAATATATGCAAAGAACTTTATGTTTGGGAAACGAAACAACATTACGAGAAACGTGTATTATGAGTGATTTTTTAAGTTCCTTCAGTACCAAAAGCTAAAACCCACAAATAACACTCTTTAGAAAAAAATAAATAAATAAATAAACAAAAAAAATGGTATTTTTGTTTTTTGTTATTCATCTTCATAGGTACCGAGATGCCAAAATTTTGCCAAAATTCAGGGAATTTATTTGGAAAAAAGAACATTATCATAATAGTTAATTATAGCTTTTTTTCGGATTCTTATGTACCAAACCCTAAAATCCATGCAAAGCCATCTATATAGGGAAGTTAAACGACTTTACCAGAAACCTGTCTTTTCAGTGTTTTTCAGCATGTTAGGCAAGAAAACGATAAATAATATGGAAGTCAGTCAATATGTGAATCCAAAAGAAAATTACTGAAAACCTGTCTTTTCATTGTTTTACGTAGAAAAACGCTAAAGCGGATACAAATCATCCTATATGAAGAAATAGAATGACATTACCAAAAAAGATATATTTTGAGTGTTTTTGAGCTTGTTACCTACAAAAAATGCAAAAAATGGATGTAAAAAAAAAAAAGGACATTACGAGAAACGTGTATAATGAGTGTTTTATAGTTTTAAAAGAACCACAAGGCAATAAACGCATTAACTCGTGTATATAGAGAAATTCATTACATACCAAAATGAATAAATGCATGAATAACACTTTTAATTGATAAACAGGACTACCTTAACAAATTGTGTATTTTGAGTGTTTTCACATTCTTAGTTACGAAAATGCCAAATTACATGCGAAACTAGCTTCATGTGGGAAGAAAAATGACATTACTAGAAAAGTGTCTTTTGATTGTTTTTTCAGCGTGATATGCAACAAAGCACTAAGAAGTAGAGCGATCACATTACATGGAAATAAAACCAACTTTTACGAAGAATTTGCCTTTAAGTGTTTTTAACCCCTTATACGAGTATACCAAACAGCTAAAACGCATGCAAAACAAACTTCATGGAGAAACAGAATAACATTACCAAAAACATGTATTTTGAGTGTTTTTGATCATGTTATCTATAAAACCGCTTAAGTACATGCAAAAAACATTATGTTTGGGAAACAAAAGGACATTACCAGAAACGTGTATTATGAGTGTTTTTTTATAAGTTCCTTAAGTACCAAAAAGCTAAAACTCACAAATAACACTCTTTATTTAGAAAAAAATAAAATAAAAAATCAAATAAATAGGATTTTTTTTTTTTTTTTTTGATCTTCATAAGTAACGAGATGCCAAAATTCTGGGAAAATTCAGGGCAATTATGTGATAAAAAAATATTATAAAAAAAGTTAATTTCAGCTTTTTTTTCGGACTCTATTGTACCAAACCCTAAAGTGCATGGAAAGCCTCCAATATTAGGAAATTAAACGACATTACCAGAAATCTGTGTTTTGAGTGTTCTTTTTAGCATATTAGGCACCAAAACGATAAATAATAAGTAACTCACTCTATATGGGAATCCAAAACAAAGTTACTGAAAACGTGTCTTCTCAGTGTTTTGTGTAGAAAAACGTTAAAACGGATGGAAAACAAGCAATATCATGATATAGAAAAACGTTACCAAAAAGGTATATTTTGAGTGTTTTTGAGCTTTTTACCTCCAAAAAACACGAAAATTGATGCAAAGCATCAATATTGGGAAACAAAAGGATATTGCAAGAAAAGTGTATAATGAGTGTTTTATAGTTTAAAAGAACCACAAGGCAAAAAATGCAATAACTAGTGTATCTGAAAAAGTTTCGTAGATACCAAAATGCTGAAACCCCAAATTGCATGCAAAACCAGCTTTATGTGGGAAAAAAAATGACATTACCAGAAAAATCTCTTTTGATTTTTTTTGAGCGTGTTAGGCAATAAATCACTAAAAAGCAGGGCAATCACATTACATTGGAATAAAACTAATTTTTAACAAGATCTTGCCTTTAAGTGTTTTTGAGCTCCTTATATACCAAAACACTAAAATGCATGCAAAATACACTTCATGGTGGAACAAAATAACATTACCAAAAACATGTATTTTGAGTGTTTTTTATGATATTACGTATAAAATAGCTTAAATACATGCAAAGAACCCTATTTTTGGGAAATGAAAGGACATTACGAGAAAAGTGTTTTTATGCGTGTTTTTAAGTTTATTAAGTAAAAAAAAAGCTAAAAGCTACAAATTACACTCTTTATTGAGAAAAAAAATATATGATATTTTTTTTCATTTTTATTCATCTTCACAGGTAACGAGGTGCCAAAATTCGGGCAAAGTTCAGGAAATTATATGAAATAAGAATATTATCAAAAAAGTTAAATTTAGCTTTTTTTCGGACTTTTATGTACCAAACTACTAAATTGCATGCAAACCCACCTATATGGGGAATTTAAACGTCTTTGCCAGAAAACTGTCTTATGAGTGTTTTTCAGCATGTTAGGAACCAACACAATAAAACCCAAGGAAGTCAATCTATATGGGAATCCAAAACAAAATTACTGAAAACGTGTCTTTTCGGTGTTTTACGTAAAAAACGCTAAAACGGATGCAAACCAATCAAAATGAAGAAATACAATAACATTACCAAAAAGGTATATTTTGAGCGTTTTTGAAATTGTTACCTACAAAAAACGCGAAAATGGATGGAAAGCACTCTATATTGGGAAGAAAAAGGACATTACGAGAAACGAGTATAATGAGTGTTTTATAGTTTCACAAGAACCACAAGGCAAAAAACGCAAAAATTCGTGTATATAAAGAAGTTTCTTACATTCTAAAATGCTGAAACTCATGAATAAGACTTAATTGAGAAACAGAACTATCTTACCAAATGTGAGTATTTTAAGTGTTTTTCACATTCTTAGTTACGAAAATCCGAAATTACAAGCGAAACTAGTTTTATGTGGGAAAAAATGACATTACCAGAAAAGTGTCTTTTGAGTGTTTTAGAGCGTGATATGCAATGTGCATATGCAACAAAGCACTAAAAAGCAGAACAATGACATTACTTGGGAATAAAACCAACTTTTACGAAGAACTTGCCTTTAAGTGTTTTTTAACACCTTACATACCAAAACGCTAAAAGTTCCTTCAGTACCAAAAAGCTAAAACTCACAAATAACACTTTATACAAAAAAAAAAAAATTGTTATTCATCTTTATAGGTACCGAGATGCCAAAATTCTGAAAAATTCAGGGAAATTATTATAAAATTATAAAAAAATAATTTTAGCTTTTATATACCAAACCCTGAAGTGCATGCAAAGCAACCTATATGGAGAAATTACTCGATTTTACCATAAACCTGTCTTATGAGTGTTTTTTTTTTTTCAGCAATTTAAACAATATTACTGAAAACATGTGTTTTCAGTGATTTACGTAGAAAAACGCTAAAACGGATGCAAACCAACTAATATGAAGAAATAGAATAACATTACAAAAAGATATATTTTGATGTGTTTTTCAGCTTGTTACCTACAAAAAAATGCGAAAATATATGAGACGCACTCTATATTAAGAAAAAAAAAGGACATTATGAAAAACGTGTATAATGAGTGTTTTATAGTTTCACAAGAACCACAAAGCAAAAAACTCAAAAAACTCGTGTACATAAAGAAGTTTCTTATATACCAAAATGCTGAAACTCATGAGTAATACTTTTAATTGAGAAACAGAACTACCTTACCAAATGTGTGTATTAGAGAAGTTTCTTACATAGCAAAATGCTGAAACTCATGAATAACACTTTTAATTAAGAAACAGAACAACCTTACTAGATGACTGTATTTTGAGTGTTTTTCACATTCTTAGTTACCAAAATCCCAAATTCAATGCGAAACTAGCTTCATGTGGGAAAAAAATAATATTACCAGAAAATGTCTTTCGAGTGTTTTTGAGCGTGTTAGGTAATAAACCACTAAAATGCAGGGCAATCACATTACATGAGAGTAAAGCCAACTTTTACCAAGAACTTGGCTTTAGGTGTTTTTGAGCTCATTACATACAAAAACGCTAAAACGCATGCAAAACACCTTTTATGGACAAACAGAATAACATTACCAAAAACATGTATTTTGATTGTTTTTGGTCATGTTATCTATAAAAACGCTTAAATACATGCAAAGAACCTTATGTTTGGGAAACGAAAGGACATTACGAGCAATATGTATTATGATTGTTTTTTAGTTCCTTAAGTACCAAAAAGCTAAAACCCACAAATAACACTCTTTATTTAGAAAAATAAATAAATAAATTTTTTTTTTCTTTTTTTTATTCATCTTCATAGGTACCGAGATACCAAAATTTTGGGAAAATTCCGGGCTATTATATGATAAAAGAAAGTTATTAAAAAGGTTAATTTGAGCTTTTTTTTGGGACTGTTATATACCAAACCCTAAATTGCATGCAAAGCCTCCTATATGAGAAAATTAAACGACCTTAAAAGAAATCTGTCTTTTGAGTGTTTTCAGAATGTTAGGCACCAAAACGATAAATAAATAAGGGACTCACTCTATATGGGAATCCAAAACAAAATTACTGAAAACGTGTCTTCTCAGTGTTTTACGTAGAAAACGCTAAAACGGATGCAAACCAACCAATATAAAAAAAAATAAAAAAAACATTAAGAAAAAGGTATATTTTTAGTGTTTTTGAGTTTGTTACCTACAAATAACGCGAAAAATTGATGCAAAGCACTCTATATTAGGAAATAAAAGGACATTGCAAGAAAAGTGTATAATGAGTGTTTTATAGTTCAAAAGAACCAAAAGGCAAAAAACGCAAAAACATGTGGATATAGAGAAGTTTCCTTAATACCAAAATGCTGAAACTCATGAATAACATTCTTAATTGAGAAACAGAACAACCTTACTAAATGCGTGTATTTTGAGAGCTTTTCACATTCTGTTACCAAAACCCCAAATTGCATGCGAAACCAGCTTGATGTGAGAAAAAAATGACATTACCAGAATAATGTCTTTTGAGTGTTTTTGAGCCTGATAGGCAATAAAGCAATAAAAAGTAGGGCAATCACATTACATTTGAATAAAACCAATTTTTATCAAGAACATGCCTTTAAGTGTTTTTGAGCTCCTTATATACTAAACCGCTAAAACGCATGTAAAACAAACTTTATGGAGAAACAGAATATAATTACCAAAAACATGTATTTTGAGTGTTTTTGATCATGTTCTCTATAAAAACGTTTAAATACATGCAAAGAACCTTATGTTTGGGAAACAAAAGGACATTACGAGAAACGTATATTATGAGTGTTTTCAAGTTTGTTAAGTACCAAAAACCTAAAACCCACTCTTTATTTAGAAAAAAATAAATAAATAAAAAAATATAAAAAATAGGATTTTTTTTTTGTTATTCATCTTCATAGGTACCGAAATGCCAAAATTCTGGGGAAATTCCGGGTAATTATATGATAAGAGAATATCAAAAAAGTTGATTTTAGTTTTTTTTTTCGGACTGGTATGTACCAAACCCTAAAGTGCATGCAAAGCCTCCTATATGAGGAAATTAAACGACCTTAAAAGAAATCTGTCTTTTAAGTGTTTTTTCAGAATGTTAGGCACCAAAAAAGATAAATAAATAAGGAACACTTTATATGGGAATCCAAAACAAAATTACTGAAAACGTGTCTTCCCGGTGTTTTACGTAGAAAAACGCTAAAATGGATGCAAACCAACCAATATCAAGAAATAGAAAAAAAAAAACATTACCAAAAAGGTATATTTTGAGTGTTTTTGAGCTTGTTACCTACAAAAAAATGCTAAAATTCATACAAAGCACTCTATATTGGGAAACAGAGGGACATTGCGAGAAAAGTGTATAATGAGTGTATTATAGTTCAAAAGAACAACAAGGCAAAAAACGCAAAAACACGTGTATATGGAAAAGTTTCCTAGATATCAAATTGATGAAACTCATGAATAACACTCTTAATTGAGAAACAGAACAACCTTACCAAATTCGTGTGTTTTGAGTGTTTTTCATATTCTTAGTTACTAAAAACGCAAATTTCATGCGAAACCAGATTTATATGGGAAATCATGACATTTCTAGAAAAATGTCCTTTGAATGTTTTTGAGCGTGATAGGCAATAAAGCACTAAAAAGCAGGGCAATCACTTTTCATTGGAATATAACCAATTTTTACCAAGAACTTGCCTTTAAATGTTTTTGAGCTCCTTATATACAGAACCGATAAAACGCATGCAAAACAAACTTTATGGAGAAACAGAATAACATTACCAAAAACATGTAATTTGGGTGTTTTTTATCATGTTATCTATAAAAAACGCTTAAATACATGCAAAAAACATTATGTTTGGGAAACAGAAGGACATTACGAAAACGTGTATTATGAGTGTTTTTTTTAAGTTCCCTAAGTACCAAAAAGCTAAAACCCACAAATAACACTCTTTATTTAGAAAAAAAAAATAGGAATTTTTTATTTTCATCTTCATAGGTACTGAGATGCCAAAATTCTGGGAAAATTCAGGAAAATTTTATGAACCAAAGAATATTATCAAAAAAGTTAATTTTAGCTTTTTTTTCGGAATGTTATGTACCAAACCCTAAAGTGCATGCAAAGCCTCCTATATGAGGAAATTAAACGACCTTACCAGAAATCTGTCTTTTGAGTGTTTTTCAGCATGTTAGGCACCAAAATGATAAATAATAAGGAACTCACTCTATATATGAATCCAAAACAAAATTACTGAAAATGTATCTTCTCAGTGTTTTACGTAGAAAAACGCAAAAACTCGTGTATATAAAGAAGTTTCTTAGATAGAAAAATGCTAAAACTCATGAATAACAATCTTAATTGAGAAACAGAACAACCTTAGCAAATGCATGTATTTTGAGTGTTTTTCATATTCCTAGGTAGCAATACCCAAAATAGCATGCGAAACTAGCTTTATGAGGGAAAAAAATGACATTACCAGAAGTGTGTTTTAATTGTTTTTCAGCATGTTAGGCAATGAAGTACTAAATAGCAGGGCAATCACATTACATAGGAATAAAACCAATTTTTACCAAGAACTTGCCAATATGTGTTTTTGAGCTCCTCACATACCAAACCGCTAAAACGCATGGAAAACAAACTTTATGGAGAAACAGAATAACATTACCAAAAACATGTATTTTGAGTGTTTTTGATAATGTTATCTATAAAAACGCTTAAATACATGCAAAGAACCTAATGTTTGGGAAACGTAAGGACATTACGAGAAACGTGTATTATGAGTGTTTTTAAGTTCCTTAACTACTAAAAAGCTAAAACCCACAAATAACACTCGTTATTAAGAAAAAAAATATAAATAAATAAATAAAAGGACTCTTTTTTTTTTTTTTGTTGTTATTCACCTTCATAGTTACCGAGATGCCAAAATTCTGGGAAAAATTAGGGCAATTATATGATAAGAGAATATTATCAAAAAAGTTGATATTAGCTTTTTTTCTGACTGTTATGTACCAAACAGTAAAGTACATGCAAAGCCTCCTATATGAGGAAATTAAACGACCTTACTAGAAATCTGTGTTTTGAGTGTTTTTCAGCATGTTAGGCACTAAAACGATCAATAATAAGGAACTCACTCTATATGGCAAACCAAAACAAAATTACTGAAAACGTGTCTTTTCAGTGTTTTACGTAGAAAGACGCTAAAAAGAATGCAAACCAACCAATATCAAAAAGTAGAAAAACATTATCAAAAAGATATATTTTGAGTGTTTTTGAGCTTGTTACCTATAAAAAAAACGCGAAAATTGATAAAAAAGCACTTTATATTGGGAAACAAAAGGACATTGCGAGAAAAGTGTATAATTAATGTTTTATAGTTCAAAAGAACCAAAAGGCAAAAAACGCAAAAACTCGTGTAAATGGAGAAGTTTCCTAGATACCAAAATGCTTAAACTCATGAATAACACTCTTAATTGAGAAACAGAACAACTTTACTAAATGCGTGTATTTTCAGTGCTTTTCACATTCTTAGTTACCAAAATCCCAAATTGCATGCGAAACCAGCTTTATGTGGGAAAATAATGACATTACCAGAAAAGTGTCTATTGAGTGTTTTTGAGCGTGATAGGGAATAGAGCACTAAAAAGCAGCACTTTACATGGCAATAAAAAAAATTTTTACGAAGAACTTGCCTTTAAGTGTTTTCAGCTCCTTATGTACAAAAACGCTAAAACGCATGCAAAACACACTTTATGGAGAAAGAGAATAACATTACCAAAACCATACATTTTGCATGTTTTTGGCAAAATTTGGGCAAAATTCAGGAAATTATGAGTCAATGATCAAAAAAGTTAATTTTAGCTTTTATGTACCAAACCCTAAAGTGCATGCAAAGCCACCTATATGGGGAAATTAAACGTCTTTGCCAGAAAACTGGCAAAGACTGAGTGTTTTTCAGCTTGTTAGGCACCATAACATGCGTCACTCTATATGGGAATCTATAACAAAATTACTGAAAACGTGTCTTTTCGGTGTTTTACGTAGAAAACGCTTAAACGGATGCAGACCAACCAATAAGAAGAAATAAAATTACATTACCAAAAAGGTACATTTTGAGTGTTTTTGAGCTTGTTACCTACAAAAAACGCGAAAATGGATGCAAAGCACTCCCTATTGGGAAACAAAAGGACATTACGAGAAACGTGTATAATGAGTGTCTTATTATTTTTCAGCAAAAGAACTTGTGGTTCACAAGAACTACAAGGCAAAAAACGCAAAAATTCGTGTATATAAAGAAGTTTCTTAGATACCAATATGCTGAAACTCATGAATAACAATATTAATTGAGAAACAGAACAACCTTACCAAGTGCGTGTATTTTGAGTGTTTTTCACATTCTTAGTTAGCAAACCCCAAATAGAACGCGAATCAATGTTGGAAAAAAAATGACATTACCAGGAGTGTCTTTTGAGTGTTTTTGAGCGTTTTATTATTAAAATTATTAATTTATTAAATTATTAAATTATTAAATTATATAAAAAAAAAAAAAACAGGGCAATCACATTACATGGGAATAAAACCAACTTTTACCAAGAACTTGCCTTGAAGTGTTTTTGACCTCCTTACAAACCAAAACGGATGCAAAAAACTCCTTAATGGAAAAGCAGAATAACATTACTAAAAACATGTGTTTTAAGTAAGTTAAGTTTGATCATGTTATCTATAAAAACGCTTAAAAACATGCAAAGAACCCTATGTTTGGGAAACGAAAGGACATCACGAGAAACGTGTATTAGGACCGTTTTTAAGTTCCTTAAGTAACAAAACGTTAAAACCCACAAATAACACTCTTTATAGAGAAAAAAAATAAATAAATAAAATAATAGCTTTTTTTTATATTGATTTTCATAGGTACCAAGATGCCAAAATTCTGCCAAAATTCAGTTAATGTGGAAAAAAGAACATTATCAAAAAAGTTAATTATAGCTCTTTTTCGGATTTTTATGTTCCAAACTTTAAAGTGCATGCCACCTATATAAGGAAGTTAAACGACTTTACCAGAAACCTGTCTTTTCAGTGTTTTCCAGCATGTTAGGCACCAAAACGATAAATAATATGAAAGTCAGTGAATCCAAAACAAAATTACTGAAAACGTGTCTTTTCAGTGTTTTACGTAGAAAAACGCTAAAACGGATGCAAACCAATAAATATGAAGAAATAGAATAACATTACCAAAAAGTGTTTTTTAGCTTTTTACCTACAAAAAACGCGCAAATGGATGGAAAGCACTCTATATTGCGAAACAAAAGGACATTACGAGAAACGTGTATAATGAGTGTTTTATAGTTTCACAAGAACCACAAGGCAAAAAACGCAAAAACTCGTGTATATAGAGAAGTTTCTTAGATACCAAAACGCTAAAACTCATGAATAACACTTTTAATTAAAAAACAGAACTACCTTACCAAATGTGTGTATTTTGAGTGTATTTCACATTCTTAGTTACGAAAATCCCAAATTACATGCGAAACTACCTTTATGGGGAAAAAAAAAATGACATTACCAGAAAAGTGTCTTTTGAGTGTTTTTGAGCGTTATATGCAACAAAACACTAAAAAGCAGAACAATCACATTACATTGGAATAAAAACAAATTTTACGAAGAACTTGCCTTTAAGTGTTTTTTAACTCCTTACATACCAAAACGCTAAACGCATGCAAAACAACCTTTATGAAGAAACAGAATAACATTACCAAAAACATGTATTTTGATTGTTTTTGATCATGTTACCTATAAAATCGCTTAAATACATTCAAAGAACCCTATGTTTGTGAAACGAAAGGACATTACGAAAATCGTGTATTATGTGTATTTTTAAGTTCCTTAAGTACCAAAAATCTAAAACCCACAAATAACACTCTTTATAGAGAAAAAAATAATAAAAAAAATATTTGTTTTTGTTATTCATCTTCATAGGTAACGAGATGCCAAAATTCTGAGAAACTTTAGGGAAATTATGTGAAAAAAACATTAAAAAAAAAATTATTTTAGCTTTTTCCGGAGTTATGTACGAAACCTGGAAGTGCATGCAAAGCCACCTATATGGGGAAATTACACGACTTTACAAGAAACGTGTCTTTGGGTGTTTTCAGCAATTTCAACAATATTACTGAAAACGTGTCTTTTCAGTTTTAGCGTAGAACGCTAAAACGGATGCAAACCAACCAATATGAAGAAATAGAATAACATTACAAAAAAGTAGAGTGTTTTTGAGCTTGTTACCTACAAAAAACGCAAAAATGAATACAAAGCAGTCTATATTGGTAAGCAAAAGGATATTACAAGAAAATTCTATAATGAATGTATTAATAGTTTTCAAGAACCATAAGGCAAAAAACGCAAAACTCGTATATATGGAGAAGTTTCTTAGATACCAAAATGCTGAAACTCATGAATAACATTCTAAATTGAGAAACAGAACAATTTTAGGAAATAAGTGTATTTTGAGTGTTTTTTTTTCACATTCTTAGTGGTCCAACCCCAAATTACATGCGAAACTGTGGAAAAAAAATGAAATTACTAGAAAAGTGTCTTTTTAGTGTTTTTCAGCGTGTTAGGCAATATAGCATTAAAAAGCAGGGCAATCACATTACATGGGAATATAACCAAGTTTTACCAAGAACTTGCCTTTAAGTTTTTTTGAGGTCCTTACATACTAAAACGCTAAAACCCATGCAAAACACCCTGTATGGAAAAACAGAATAACATTATCAAAAACATGTATTTTGAGTGTTTTTGAGCTTGTTACCAATAAAAACGCTTAAATACATGCAAAGAACCCTATGTTTGGGAATAAAAGGACATTACGAGGAATTTGTATTATTAGTGTTTATAAGTTCCTTAAGTACCAAAAAGCTAAAACCCACAAATAACACTCTTTATACAGAAAATAAATAAATAAAAATAAATAAAAAAATAACATTTTTTTTATTGATCTTCATAGGCAACGAGATGCCAAAATTCTGGCAAAATTCAGGAAAATTACATGAAAAAAGAATATTATGAAAGAGGTTAATTTTAGCTTTTTTTCCGACTGTTATGTACCAAACCCTAAAGTGTATGCAAAGCCACCTATATAGGGAAATTAAACGACTTTACAAGAAACCTGTCTTTTGAGTGTTTTTCAGCATGTTAGGCATCAAAATGATAAATAACATGGAAGTCACTCTATATGGGAATCCAAAAATTACTGAAAACGTGTCTTTTCTGTGTTTACATAGAAAAACGCTAAACACGGATGGAAACAAACCAATATGAAGAAATAGAATAACATTACCAAAAAGGTATATTTTGAGTGTTTTTGATCATGTTACCTATAAAAACGCTTAAATACATGTAAAGAACCTTATCTTTAGGAAACAAAAGGACATTACGAGAAACGAGTATTAAGAGTGTTTTTACGTTCCTTAAGTACCAAAAAGCTTAAACCCACAAATAACACTCTTTATAGAGAAAAAAAAAATGCAAAAATAGCATTTTTTTTTGTTATTGATCTTCATAGGTATCGAGATGCCAAAATTCTGGCAAAATTCAGGGAAATTATGTGAAAAAAGAATATCATAAAAGTTAATTTTAGCTTTTTTTCAGACCGTTATGTACCAAACCCTAAAGTGCATGTAGAGCCACCTATATTGGGAAATTAAACGACTTTACCTGAAACCTGTCTTTTGCCTGTTTTTCAGTATGTTAGGCACCAAAACAATAAATAATATTGAAATCACTCTGTTTGGGAATCCAAAACAAAATTACTGAAAACGTGTCTTTTCAGTGTTTTACGTAGAAAAACGCTAAAAAGAAAGCAAATCAACCAATATCATGAAATAAGATAATATTACCAAAAAGGTATTTTTTGTGTTTTGAGCGAAAATGGATGCAAATCTCTCTATATTGGGAAACAAAAGGACATTACGAGAAACGTTTATAATGCTTTTTACCTACAAAAAACGCGAAAATGGATGTAAAAGCACTCTATATTGGGAAGCAAAAGGACATTTAGAGAAACGTGTATAATGATTGTTTTATAGTTTCACAAGAACCAGAACACAAAAAACGCAAAAACTCGTGTATATTGAGAAGTTTCTTACATACCAAAATGCTAAAACTCATGAATAACACTTTTAATTGAGAAACAGAACTACCTTACCAAATGTATGTATTTTGAGTGTTTTTCACATTCTTAGTTACGAAAATCCAAAATTACATGCGAAACTAACTTTATGTCGGAAAAAAATGACATTATCAGAAAAGTGTCTTTTGAGTGTTTTTGAGCGTGATATGCAAAAAAAGCACTAAAAAGCAGAGTAATCACATTATATAGGAATAAAACTAACTTTTACGAAGAACTTGCCTTTAAATGTTTTTAACTCCTTACATACCAAAACGCTAAAACGCATGCAAAACACCCTTTATGGAGAAACAGAATAACATTACCAAAAACATGTATTTTGAGTGTTTTTGATCATGTTACCTATAAAAACGCTTAAATACATGCAAAGAACCCTATGTCTATGAAATGAAAGGACATATAAAAAAAAAAAATTTGCTTTTTTTCCGGAATCATGTACCAAACCCAGAAGTGCATGCAAAGCCACCTATATGGGGAAATTACACGACTTTACCAGAAATCTGTCTTTTGAGTGTTTTTCAGGAATTTCAACAATATTACTAAAAACGTGTCTTTTCAGTGATTTACGAAGAAAAACGCTAAAACGGATGCAAACAAACCAATATGAAGAAATAGAATAACTTTACCAAAAAAGATATATTTTGAGTGTTTTTCAACTTGTTACCTAGAAAAAATGGATGGAAAGTACTCAATATTGGGAAACAAAAGAACATTACGAGAAACGTGTACAATGAGTGTTTTATAGTTTCACACGTACCACAAGGCAAAAAACGCAAAAAACTAGATATTACCAAAAAAGTGTCTTTTGAGTGTTTTTGAGCGTGATATGCAACAAAGCACTAAAAAGCAGAACAATCATATTACATGGGAATAAAACCAACTTTTACGAAGAACTTGCCTTTAAGGTTTTTTTTTTAACTCATTACATACCAAAACGCTAAAACGCATTCAAAAACACCCTTTTATGGAGAAACAGAGTAACATTACCAAAAACATGTATTTTGAGTGTTTTTGATCATGTTATTTATAAAAACGCTTATATACATGCAAAGAACCTTATGTTTGGGAATCGAAAGGACATTACGAGAAACGTGTATTATGAGTGTTTTTAAGTTCCTTAAGTACTAAAAAAGCTAAAACCCACAAATAAAGCTCTTTATAGAGAAAAAAATGAATAAAATAATTTTTTTTTTTATTCATCTTCATAGGTACTAAGATGCAAAAATTCTGGCAATATTCTTTGGGAATCGAAAACAAAATTACTGAAAACGTGTTTTTTCGGTGTTTTTCGTAGAAAAACGCTAAAACGGATGCAAACCAACCAATATGAAGAAATAGAATAACATTACCAAAAAAGTATATTTTGAGTGTTTTTGAGCTTGTTACCTAGAAAAAACGCGAAAATGAATGCAAAGCACTCCCTATTGGGAAAGAAAAGGACATTACTAGAAACGTCTATAATGGGTGTCTTTTTATATTCGGGGAAAAAAACTTGTGGTTCACAAGAACCACAAGGCAAAAAGCGCATAAAGTCGTGTATATAAAGAAGTTTCTTAGACACCAAAATGCTGAAACTTATTAATAACAATCTTAATTCAGAACCAGAACAACATTACCAAATGCGTGTATTTTGAGTGTTTTTTCACATTCTTAGCAAAACCTCAAATAGCATGCGAAACTAGCTTTATGAGGGAAAAAAATGACATTACCAGAAGTGTCTTTTAAGTGTTTTTGAGCGTGTTAGCCAATAAAGCACTAAAAAGCAGGGCAATCATATTACATTGGAATAAAACCAACTTTTACCAAGAACTTGCGTTGAAGTGTTTTTCAGCTCCTTACATAACAAATCGCTAAAACGCATGCAAAACACTCCTTTTTGGAGAAGCAGAATAACATTTCGAAAAACAAGTGTTTTTGAGTGTTTTTGATCATGTTACGTATAAAAACGCTTAAATACATGCAAAGATCCCTATATTTGGGAAACGAAAGGACATTACGAGAAATGTGTATTATGAATGTTTTTAAGTTGCTTAAGTACCAAAAAGTTAAAACCTACAAATAACACTTTTTATAGAGAAAAAAATTAAATAAATAAAAGAATGTCTTTTTTATTTTTTTGTTTTTCATGTTAATAGGTACCAAGATGCCAAAATTCTGCCAAAATTCAAGGAAATTATGTCGAAAAAAGAACATTATCGAAAAAGTTAATTTTACCTTTTTTTTGGAGTTATGTACCAAACCATAAAGTGTATCCAAAGCCACATATTTGGGAAAATTTAACGTCTTTACAAGAAACCTGTCTTTTGAGTGTTTTTACGCATGTTAGGCACCAAAACGATAGATAATATTAAAGTCACTCTATATGGAAATCCAAAACAAAATTACTGAAAACGTGTATTTTAAAAGATTTACGTAGAAAAACGCTAAAACGGATGCAAACCAACCAATATGAAAAAATAGAATAATATTACCAGAAAAGTATATTTTGTGTGTTTGAGCTTGTTACATAAAAAAAAAAACGAAAAAAATGGATGCAAAGCACTGTATATTAGGAAAAAAAAGGACATAACAAGAAACCTATGAAACGTTCCTCGTAGTGTCCTTTTCTTTCCTAATAGGGAGTGCTTTGCATTCATTTTCGCGTTTTTTTGTAGGTAACAAACTCGAAAACACTCAAAATATACCTTTTTGGTAATGTTATTCTATTTCCTCATATTGGTTGGTTTGCATCCGTTTTAGCGTTTTTCTAAGAAAAACACCGAAAAAACACGTTTTCAGTAATTTTGTTTTCGATTCCCAAAGAATATTGCCAGAATTTTTGCATCTTAGTACCTATGAAGATGAATAACAAAAAAAAAAAAAAAAAGTTATTTATTTTTTTCTCTATAAAGAGCTTTATTTGTGGGTTTTAGCCGTTTTAGTACTTAAGGAACTTAAAAACACTCATAATACACGTTTCTCGTAATGTCCTTTCGATTCCCAAACATAAGGTTCTTTGCATGTATTTAAGCGTTTTTATAAATAACATGATCAAAAACACTCAAAATACATGTTTTTGGTAATGTTACTCTGTTTCTCCATAAAAGGGTGTTTTTGCATGCGTTTTAGCGTTTTGGTATGTAATGAGTTAAAAAAAAAAACCTTAAAGGCAAGTTCTTCGTAAAAGTTGGTTTTATTCCCATGTAATATGATTGTTCTGCTTTTTAGTGCTTTGTTGCATATCACGCTCAAAAACACTCAAAAGACACTTTTTTGGTAATATCTAGTTTTTTGCGTTTTTTGCCTTGTGGTTCGTGTGAAACTATAAAACACTCATTGTACACGTTTCTCGTAATGTTCTTTTGTTTCCCAATATTGAGTACTTTCCATCCATTTTCGCATTTTTTCTAGGTAACAAGTTGAAAAACACTCAAAATATATCTTTTTGGTAAAGTTATTCTATTTCTTCATATTGGTTTGTTTGCATCCGTTTTAGCGTTTTTCTTCGTAAATCACTGAAAAGACACGTTTTTAGTAATATTGTTGAAATTGCTGAAAACACTCAAAAGACAGATTTCTGGTAAAGTCGTGTAATTTCCCCATATAGGTGGCTTTGCATGCACTTCTGGGTTTGGTACATAATTCCGGAAAAAAGCTAATTTTTTTTTTTATATATCCTTTCATTTCATAGACATAGTGTTCTTTGCATGTATTTAAGCGTAACATGATCAAAAACACTCAAAATACATGTTTTTGGTAATGTTATTCTGTTTCTCCATAAAGGGTGTTTTGCATGCGTTTTAGCGTTTTGGTATGTAAGGAGTTAAAAACATTTAAAGGCAAGTTCTTCGTAAAAGTTAGTTTTATTCCTATATAATGTGATTAGTCTGCTTTTTAGTGCTTTTTTGTATATCACGCTCAAAAACACTCAAAAGACACTTTTCTGATAATGTCATTTTTTTTCCGACATAAAGTTAGTTTCGCATGTAATTTTTGATTTTCGTAACTAAGAATGTGAAAAACACTCAAAATACATACATTTGGTAAGGTAGTTCTGTTTCTCAATTAAAAGTGTTATTCATGAGTTTTAGCATTTTGGTATGTAAGAAACTTCTCAATATACACGAGTTTTTGCGTTTTTTGTGTTCTGGTTCTTGTGAAACTATAAAACAATCATTATACACGTTTCTCTAAATGTCCTTTTGCTTCCTAATATAGAGTGCTTTTACATCCATTTTCGCGTTTTTTGTAGGTAAAAAGCATTATAAACGTTTCTTGTAATGTCCTTTTGTTTCCCAATATAGAGAGATTTGCATCCATTCTCGCTCAAAACACAAAAAATACCTTTTTGGTAATATTATCTTATTTCATGATATTGGTTAATTTGCTTTCTTTTTAGCGTTTTTCTACGTAAAACATTGAAAAGACACGTTTTCAGTAATTTTGTTTTGGATTCCCAAAGAGAGTGATTTCCATATTATTTATTGTTTTGGTGCCTAACATACTGAAAAACAGGCAAAAGAAAGGTTTCAGGTAAAGTCGTTTAATTTCCCCATATAGGTGGCTCTACATGCACTTTAGGGTTTGGTACATAACGGTCTAAAAAAAAGCTAAAATTAACTTTTATGATATTCTTTTTTCACATAATTTCCCTGAATTTTGCCAGAATTTTGGCATCTCGATACCTATGAAGATCAATAACAAAAAAAAAAAATGCTATTTTTTCATTTATTTTTTTTCTCTATAAAGAGTGTTATTTGTGGGTTTAAGCTTTTTGGTACTTAAGGAACGTAAAAACACTCTTAATACTCGTTTCTCGTAATGTCCTTTTGTTTCCTAAAGATAAGGTTCTTTACATGTATTTAAGCGTTTTTATAGGTAACATGATCAAAAACACTCAAAATATACCTTTTTGGTAATGTTATTCTATTTCTTCATATTGGTTGGGTTCCGTCCGTGTTTAGCGTTTTTCTACGTAAACACAGAAAAGACACGTTTTCAGTAATTTTTGGATTCCCATATAGAGTGACTTCCATGTTATTTATCGTTTTGATGTCTAACATGCTGAAAAACACTCAAAAGACAGGTTTCTTGTAAAGTCGTTTAATTTCCCTATATAGGTGGCTTTGCATACACTTTAGGGTTTGGTACATAACAGTCGGAAAAAAAGATAAAATTAACCTCTTTCATAATATTCTTTTTTCATGTAATTTTCCTGAATTTTGCCAGAATTTTGGCATCTCGTTGCCTATGAAGATCAATAAAAAAAATGTTATTTTTTTATTTATTTTTATTTATTTATTTTCTGTATAAAGAGTGTTATTTGTGGGTTTTAGCTTTTTGGTACTTAAGGAACTTATAAACACTCATAATACACATTCCTCGTAATGTCCTTTTATTCCCAAACATAGGGTTCTTTGCATGTACTTAAGCGTTTTTATTGGTAACAAGCTCAAAAACACTCAAAATACATGTTTTTGATAATGTTATTCTGTTTTTCCATACAGGGTGTTTTGCATGGGTTTTAGCGTTTTAGTATGTAAGGACCTCAAAAAAACTTAAAGGCAAGTTCTTGGTAAAACTTGGTTATATTCCCATGTAATGTGATTGCTCTGCTTTTTAATGCTATATTGCCTAACACGCTGAAAAACACTAAAAAGACACTTTTCTAGTAATTTCATTTTTTTTCCACAGTTTCGCATGTAATTTGGGGTTGGACCACTAAGAATGTGAAAAAAACACTCAAAATACACTCATTTCCTAAAATTGTTCTGTTTCTCAATTTAGAGTGTTATTCATGAGTTTCAGCATTTTGGTATCTAAGAAACTTCTCCATATATACGAGTTTTGCGTTTTTTGCCTTATGGTTCTTGAAAACTATTAATACATTCATTATAGAATTTTCTTGTAATATCCTTTTGCTTACCAATATAGACTGCTTTGTATTCATTTTTGCGTTTTTTGTAGGTAACAAGCTCAAAAACACTCTACTTTTTTGTAATGTTATTCTATTTCTTCATATTGGTTGGTTTGCATCCGTTTTAGCGTTCTACGCTAAAACTGAAAAGACACGTTTTCAGTAATATTGTTGAAATTGCTGAAAACACCCAAAGACACGTTTCTTGTAAAGTCGTGTAATTTCCCCATATAGGTGGCTTTGCATGCACTTCCAGGTTTCGTACATAACTCCGGAAAAAGCTAAAATCATTTTTTTTTCATGTTTTTTTCAAATAATTTCCCTAAATTTTCTCAGAATTTTGGCATCTCGTTACCTATGAAGATGAATAAAAAAAAAAAATCTATTTTTTTAATTATTTTTTTTCTCTATAAAGAGTGTTATTTGTGGGTTTTAGATTTTTGGTACTTAAGGAACTTAAAAATACTCATAATACACGATTTTCGTAATGTCCTTTCGTTTCACAAACATAGGGTTCTTTGAATGTATTTAAGCGATTTTATAGGTAACATGATCAAAAACAATCAAAATACATGTTTTTGGTAATGTTATTCTGTTTCTTCATAAAGGTTGTTTTGCATGCGTTTAGCGTTTTGGTATGTAAGGAGTTAAAAAACACTTAAAGGCAAGTTCTTCGTAAAATTTGTTTTTATTCCAATGTAATGTGATTGTTCTGCTTTTTAGTGTTTTGTTGCATATAACGCTCAAAAACACTCAAAAGACACTTTTCTGGTAATGTAATTTTTTTTCCCCCATAAAGGTAGTTTCGCATGTAATTTGGAATTTTCGTAACTAAGAATGTGAAAAACACTCAAAATACACACATTTGGTAAGGTAGTTCTGTTTTTCAATTAAAAGTGTTATTCATGAGTTTTAGCGTTTTGGTATCTAAGAAACTTCTCTATATACACGAGTTTTTGCGTTTTTTGCCTTGTGGTTCTTGTGAAACTATAAAACACTCATTATACACGTTTCTCGTAATGTCCTTTTGCTTCCCAATATAGAGTGCTTTCCATCCATTTGCGCGTTTTTTGTAGGTAAAAAGCTAAAAAACACTTTTTGGTAATGTTATTCTATTTCTTCATATTTATTGGTTTGCATCCGTTTTAGCGTTTTTCTACGTAAAACACTGAAAAGACACGTTTTCAGTAATTTTGTTTTTGATTCACATATTGACTGACTTCCATATTATTTATCGTTTTGGTGCCTAACATGCTGGAAAACACTGAAAAGACAGGTTTCTAGTAAAGTCGTTTAACTTCCTTATATAGGTGGCATGCACTTTAGAGTTTGGAACATAAAAATCCGAAAAAGAGCGATAATTAACTTTTTTGATAATGTTCTTTTTTCCACATAAATTCCCTGAATTTTGGCAGAATTTTGGCATCTTGGTACCTATGAAAATCAATATAAAAAAAAGCTATTATTTTATTTATTTATTTTTTTCTCTATAAAGAGTGTTATTTGTGGGTTTTAACGTTTTGTTACTTAAGGAACTTAAAAACGGTCCTAATACACGTTTCTCGTGATGTCCTTTCGTTTCCCAAACATAGGGTTCTTTGCATGTTTTTAAGCGTTTTTATAGATAACATGATCAAAAACACTTAAAACACATGTTTTTAGTAATGTTATTCTGCTTCTCCATTAAGGAGTTTTTTGCATGCGTTTTGGTTTGTAAGGAGGTCAAAAACACTTCAAGGCAAGTTCTTGGTAAAAGTTGGTTTTATTCCCATGTAATGTGATTGCCCTGTTTTTTTTTTTTTATAATTTATTGCTAAAACGCTCAAAAACACTCAAAAGACACTTCTGGTAATGTCATTTTTTTTCCAACATAGATTCGCGTTCTATTTGGGGTTTGCTAACTAAGAATGTGAAAAACACTCAAAATACACGCATTTGGTAAGGTTGTTCTGTTTCTCAATTAATATTGTTATTCATGAGTTTCAGCATATTGGTATCTAAGAAACTTCTTTATATACAGTAATTTTTGCGTTTTTTGCCTTGTAGTTCTTGTGAACCACAAGTTCTTTTGCTGAAAAATAATAAGACACTCATTATACACGTTTCTCGTAATGTCCTTTTGTTTCCCAATAGGGAGTGCTTTGCATCCATTTTCGCGTTTTTTGTAGGTAACAAGCTCAAAAACACTCAAAATGTACCTTTCTGGTAATGTAATTTTATTTCTTCTTATTGGTTGGTTTGCATCCGTATATAAGGAGCTGAAAACACTTAAAGGCAAGTTCTTCGTAAAAATTTTTTTTATTGCCATGTAAAGTGCTGCTTTTTAGTGCTCTATTCCCTATCACGCTCAAAAACACTCAATAGACACTTTTCTGGTAATGTCATTATTTTCCCACATAAAGCTGGTTTCGCATGCAATTTGGGATTTTGGTAACTAAGAATGTGAAAAGCACTGAAAATACACGCATTTAGTAAAGTTGTTCTGTTTCTCAATTATTAAGAGTGTTATTCATGAGTTTAAGCATTTTGGTATCTAGGAAACTTCTCCATATACACGAGTTTTTGCGTTTTTTGCCTTTTGGTTCTTTTGAACTATAAAACATTAATTATACACTTTTCTCACAATGTCCTTTTGTTTCCCAATATAAAGTGCTTTTTTATCAATTTTCGCGTTTTTTTATAGGTAACAAGCTCAAAAACACTCAAAATATATCTTTTTGGTAATGTTTTTCTACTTTTTGATATTGGTTGGTTTGCATTCTTTTTAGCGTCTTTCTACGTAAAACACTGAGAAGACACGTTTTCAGTAATTTTGTTTTGGTTTGCCATATAGAGTGAGTTCCTTATTATTGATCGTTTTGGTGCCTAACATGCTGAAAAACACTCAAAACACAGATTTCTAGTAAGTTCGTTTAATTTCCTCATATAGGAGGCTTTGCATGTACTTTACTGTTTGGTACATAACAGTCAGAAAAAAAGCTAATATCAACTTTTTTGATAATATTCTTTTATCATATAATTGCCCTAATTTTTCCCAGAATTTTAGCATCTCGGTACCTATGAAGGTGAATAACAAAAAAAAAAAAAAGAGTCCTTTTATTTATTTTTTTTATTTTGTTTTTTCTAAATAACGAGTGTTATTTGTGGGTTTTAGCTTTTTAGTAGTTAAGGAACTTAAAAACACTCATAATACACGTTTCTCGTAATGTCCTTACGTTTCCCAAACATTAGCTTCTTTGCATGTATTTAAGCGTTTTTATAGATAACATTATCAAAAACACTCAAAATACATGTTTTGGTAATGTTATTCTGTTTCTCCATAAAGTTTGTTTTCCATGCGTTTTAGCGGTTTGGTATGTGAGGAGCTCAAAAACACATATTGGCAAGTTCTTGGTAAAAATTGGTTTTATTCATATGTAATGTGATTGCCCTGCTATTTAGTACTTCATTGCCTAACATGCTGAAAAACAATTAAAACACACTTCTGGTAATGTCATTTTTTTCCCTCATAAAGCTAGTTTCGCATGCTATTTTGTGTATTGCTACCTAGGAATATGAAAAACACTCAAAATACATGCATTTGCTAAGGTTGTTCTGTTTCTCAATTAAGATTGTTATTCATGAGTTTCAGCATTTTTCTATCTAAGAAACTTCTTTATATACACGAGTTTTTGCGTTTTTCTACGTAAAACACTGAAAAGATACATTTTCAGTAGTTTTCTTTTTGGATTCATATATAGAGTGAGTTCCTTATTATTTATCGTTTTGGTGCCTAACATGCTGAAAAACACTTAAAAGACAGATTTCTGGTAAGGTCGTTTAATTTCCTCATATAGGAGGCTTTGCATGCACTTTAGGGTTTGGTACATAACATTCCGAAAAAAAAGCTAAAATTAACTTTTTTAATAATATTCTTTGGTTCATAAAATTTTCCTGAATTTTCCCAGAATTTTGGCATCTCGGTACCTATGAAGATGAAAATCAAAAAATTCCTTTTTTTTTCTAAATAAAGAGTGTTATTTCTAGGATTTAGCTTTTTGGTACTTAGGGAACTTAAAAAAAAAACTCATAATACACATTTTTCGTAATGTCCTTCTGTTTCCCAAACATAATGTTCTTTGCATGTATTTAAGCGTTTTTTATAGATAACATGATAAAAAAACACCGACATTACATGTTTTTGGTAAGGTTATTCTGTTTCTCCATAAAGTTTGTTTTGCATGCGTTTTATCGGTTTTGTATATAAGGAGCTTAAAAACATTTAAAGGCAAGTTCTTGGTAAAAATTGATTTTATTCCAATGAAAAGTGATTGCCCTGCTTTTTAGTGCTTTATTGCCTATCACGCTCAAAAACATTCAAAGGACATTTTTCTAGAAATGTCATGATTTCCCATATAAATCTGGTTTCGCATGAAAATTGCGTTTTTAGTAATTAAGAATATGAAAAACACTCAAAACACACGAATTTGGTAAGGTTGTTCTGTTTCTCAATTAAGAGTGTTATTCATGAGTTTCATCATTTTGGTATCTAGGAAACTTTTCCATATACACGTGTTTTTGCGTTTTTTGCCTTGTTGTTCTTTTGAACTATAATACACTCATTATACACTTTTCTCGCAATGTCCCTCTGTTTCCCAATATAGAGTGCTTTGTATCAATTTTAGCATTTTTTTTGTAGGTAACAAGCTCAAAAACACTCAAAATATACCTTTTTGGTAATGTTTTTTTTTTTTTTTCTATTTCTTGATATTGGTTGGTTTGCATCCATTTTAGCGTTTTTCTACGTAAAACACCGGGAAGACACGTTTTCAGTAATTTTGTTTTGGATTCCCATATAAAGTATTCCTTATTTATTTATCTTTTTGGTGCCTAACATTCTGAAAAACACTCAAAAGACATATTTCTTTTAAGGTCGTTTAATTTCCTCATATAGGAGGCTTTGCATGCACTTTAGGGTTTGGTATATACCAGTCCGAAAAAAAAAAAAAAACTAAAATTAACTTTTTTGATAATTTTCTTTTCTCATATAATAGCCCGGAATTTCCCCAGAATTTTGGCATCTCGGTATCTATGAAGATGATTAACAAAAAAAAAAAAAAATCCTATTTTTTTATTTTATATTTGTTTAGTTTTTTTTTTCTAAATAAAGAGAGTTATTTGTGGGTTTTAGCTTTTTAATACTTAGGGAACTTAAAAACACTCATAATACATATTTCTCGTAATATCCTTTCGTTTCCCAAACATAAGGTTCTTTGCATGTATTTAAATACATGTTTTTGGTAATGTTATACTTTTTGTCCATAAAAGGTGTTTTGCATGCATTTTTAGCGTTTTGGTATGTAATGAGCTCAAAAACACCTAAAAGCAAGTTCTTAGTAAAAGTTGGTTTTATTCCCATGTAATGTGATTGCCCTGCTTTTTAGTGGTTTATTGCCTAACACTCTCAAAAACACTCGAAAGACATTTTCTGGTAATATTATTTTTTTCCCGCATGGAATTTGGGGTTTTGGTAACTAAAAATGTGAAAAACACTCAAAATACAGGCATTTAATAAGGTTGTTCTGTTTTTTAATTAAAAGTGTTATTCATGAGCTTCAGTATTTTGGTATGTAAGAAACTTGTCTAATACACACATTTGGTAAGGTAGTTCTGTTTCTCAATTAAAAGTGTTATTCATGAGTTTCAGCATTTTGGTATGTAAGAAACTTCTTTATGTACACGAGTTTTTGAGTTTTTTGCCTTGTGGTTCTTGTGAAACTATAAAACACTCATTATACACATTTCTTGTAATGCCTTTTTCTTTCCTAATATAGAGTGCGTTTCATCCATTTTCGAAATTTTTTGTTGGTAACAAGCTCAAAAACACATAAAAATATATTTTTCTGGTAATGTTATTCTATTTCTTCATATTGGCTGGTTTGCATCCGTTTTACCGTTTTTCTACATAAATCACTGAAAAGACACGTTTTCAGTAATATTGTTGAAATTGCTGAAAAAAACACTCAAAAGACAGGTTTCTAGTAAATTCGAGTAATTTCTCCAAATAGGTGGCTTTGCATGCACTTCAGGGTTTGGAACATAACTCCGGAAAAAAGCTAATATTATTTTTTTCATAATGATTTTTTTTTACAAAATTTCCCTGCATTTTTCCATAATTTGATATCTCGGTACCTATGAAGATGAATAACAATTTTTTTTTCTCTATAAAGTATTATTTGTGAGTTTTAGCTTTTTGGTACTTAAGGAACTTAAAAACACTCATAATACATGATTTTCGTAATGTCCTTTTCTTATACAAACATAGGGTTCTTTACATGTATTTAAGCGTTTTTATAGGTAACATGATCAAAAACACTCAAAATACATATTTTTGGTAATGTTATTCTTTTTCTCCATAAAGGGTGTTTTTACATGCGTTTTAGCGTTTTGGTATGTAAGGAGCTAAAAAACACTTAAAGGCAAGTTCTTCGTTAAAGTTGGTTTTATTCCCAAGTAATGTGATTGTTCTGCTTTTTAGTGCTTTGTTGCATCACGCTCAAAAACACTCAAAAGACATTTTTCTGGTAATGTCATTTTTTTTACCACATAAAGCTAGTTTCGTTCGCTAGTTTCATTTTTGTATGTAAGAAACTTCTCTATATACACAAGTTTTTGCGTTTATTGCCTTGTGGTTCTTGTGAAACTATAAAACACTAATTATACACGTTTCTCGTAATGTTCTTTTGTTTCCTAATATAGAGTGTTTTCCATCCATTTTTGCATTTTTTGTAGGTAACAAGCATAAAAACACTCAAAATATATCTTTTTGGTAATGTTATTCTATTTCTTCACATTGGTTGGTTTGCATCCGTTTTAGCTTTTTTCTTGGTAAATCTCTGAAAAGACTCGTTTTCAGTAATTTTGTTGAAATTAATTCTGGTACAGGTTTCTGGTAAAATCGTGTAATTTTCCCATATAGGTGGCTTTGGATGCACCTTAGGGTTTGGTACATAACTCCGGAAAAAAGCTAAAAAAAATTTTTTTTTTTTTTTTCTTTACCTAATTTTCCTGAATTTTGCCAGAATTTTGGCATCTCGGTACCTATGAAGATGAATAACAAAAAAAAAATTTTGTATTCATTTATTTATTTTTTTTCTCTATAAAGAGTGTTATTTGTGTGTTTTAGATTTTTGGTACTTAAGGAACCTAAAAACTCTCATAGTACACAATTTTCGAAATATCCTTTCGTTTCACAAACATAGAGTTCTTTGCATGTATTTTAGCGTTTTTATAGGTAACATGATCAAAAACACTTAAAATTCATGCTTTTGGTAATGTTATTTTGTTTTTCCATAAAGTGTGTTTTGCATGCGTTTTAGCGTTTTTTTATATAAGGAGTTAAAAACACTTAAAGGCATATTTTTGGTAAAAGTTGGTTTTATTCCCACGTAATGTGATTGTTCTGCTTTTTAGTGCTTTGTTGTATATCACGCTCTAAAACACTCACAAGACACTTTTCTGGTAATGTCATTTTTTTCCCACATAAAACTAATTTCACTTGTAATTTTGGATTTTCGTAACTAAGAATGTGAAAAACACTCAAAATACTCACATTTGGTAAGATAGTTCTGTTTCTCAATTAAAAGTCTTATTCATGAGTTTCAGCATTAGGGAATGTAAGAAACTTCTTTATATACACGAGTTTTTGCGTTTTTTGCCTTGTGGTTCTTGTGAAACTATAAAACACTCATTATACACGTTTCTCGTAATGTCCTTTTGCTTCCCAATATTGAGTGCTTTCCATCCATTTTCGCGTTTTTTGTAGGTAACAATTTCAAAAACACTCAAAATATACCTTTTTGGTAATGTTATTCTATTTCTTCATTTTGGTTGGTTTGCATCCGTTTTAGCGTTATTGTACGTAAAACTCCGAAAAGACACGTTTTCAGTAATTGTGTGTTGGATTCCCATATAGATTGACTTCCTTGGGTTTTATCGTGTTGGTTCCTAACATGCAGAAAAACACTCATAAGACAGTTTTTTGGCAAAGAGGTTTAATTTCCCCATATAGGTGGCTTTGCATGCAATTTAGGGGTTTGGTACATAACAGTCCGAAAAAAAAGCTAAATTAAACTTTTTTGATAATGTTCTTATTTCATAATTTCCTGAACTTTGACCGAATTTTGGCACCTCGTTACCTGTGAATATGAATAAGAATGAAAAAAAAAATATCGTATTTTTTTATTTCTTTATTTATTTTTTCTCAATAAAGAGTGTAATTTGTGGCTTTTAGCTTTTTCGTACTTAATGAACTTAAAAACACTCATAATACACTTTTCTCGTAATGTCCTTTCGTTTCCCAAGAATAGGGTTCTTTGCATGTGCTTAAGCGTTTTTATTGGTAACATGATCAAAAACACTCAAAAAACATGTTTTTGGTAATGTTATTCTGTTTCACAATAAAGTGTATTTTGCATGCGTTTTAGTGTTTTGGTATATAAGGAGCTCAAAAAAACTTATAAGCAAGTTCCTAACATGCGAAAAAACACTCAAAAGACAGGTTTCTTGTAAAGTCGTTAAATTTTCCCAAATAGGTGGCTTTGCATACACTTTATGGTTTGGTACATAACTCCGAAAAAAGGTAAAATTATCTTTTTCGATAATGTTCTTTTTTCCACATAATTTCCCTGAATTTTGGCAGAATTTTGGCATCTTTGTACCTATGAACATCAATAACAAAAAAATAAAAAATACTATTTTTTTTTCTCTATAAAGAGTGTTATTTATAGGTTTTAACGTTTTGGTACTTAAGGAACTTAAAAACATTCATAGTACACATTTCTCGTAATGTCCTTTTGTTTCCCAAATATAGGGATCTTTGCATGTATTTAAGTGTTTTTATAGGTAACATGATAAAAAACACTCAAAAACACTTGTTTTAAGGTAATGTTATTCTGCTTCTCCATAAAGGAGTGTTTTGCATGCGTTTTAGCGATTTGTTATGTAAGGAGCTGAAAAATACTTCAAGGCAAGTTCTTGGTAAAAGTTGGTTTTATTCCAATGTAATATGATTGCCCTGCTTTTTAGTGCTTTATTGCCTAACACGCTCAAAAACACTCAAAAGACACTTCTGGTAATGTCAGTTTTTTTTCACACATAAAGCTAGTTTTGCATGCTATTTGGGGTTTTGCTAACTAAGAATGTGAAAAAACACTCAAAATACACGCATTTGGTAATGTTGTTCTGTTTCTCAATTAAGATTGTTATTCATGAGTTTCAGCATTTTGGTATCTAAGAAACTTCTTTATATACACGAGTTTTTGCGTTTTTTGCCTTGTGGTTCTTGTGAACCACAGGTTCTTTTGCCGGAAAATAATAAGACACTCATTATACACGTTTCTCGTAATGTCCTTTTCTTTCCCAATAGGGAGTGCTTTGCATCCATTTTCGCGTTTTTTGTAGGTAACAAGCTCAAAAACACTCAAAATATACCTTTTTGGTAATGTTATTCTATTTCTTCATATTGGTTGGTTTGCATCCGTTTTAGCGTTTTTCTACGTAAAACAACGAAAAGACATGCTTTCAGTCATTTTGTTTTCGATTCCCAAAGAATATTACCAGAATGTTGGCATCTTAGTACCTATGAAGATGAATAAAAAAAAAGAAATATTTTATTTTATTTTTTTTTCTCTATAAAGAGTGTTATTTGTGAGTTTTAGCTTTTTTGGTACTTAAGGAGCTTAAAAACACTCATAATAGACGTTTCTCGTAATGTCCTTTCGTTTCCCAAACATAAGGTTCTTTGCATGTATTTAAGCGTTTTTATAAATAACATGATCAAAAACACTCAAAATACATGTTTTTGGTAATGTTTCTCCATAAAGGTTGTTTTGCATGCGTTTTAGCGTTTTGGTATGTAAGGAGTTAAAAAAAACACTTAAAGGCAAGTTCTTCGTAAAAGTTGGTTTTATTCCCATGTAATGTGATTGTTCTGCTTTTTAGTGCTTTGTTGCAAATCACGCTCAAAAACACTCAAAACACACTTTTCTGGTAATATCATTTTTTTTCCCACATAAAGCTAGTTTTGCATGTAATTTGCGATTTTCGTAACTAAGAATGTGAAAAACACTCAAAATACACACATTTGGTAAGGTAGTTCTGTTTCTGAATTAAAAGTGTTATTCATGCATTTCAGCATTTTAGTATGTAAGAAACTTCTCTATATACACACTATATAAAACACTCATTATACACGTTTCTCGTAATGTTCTTTTCTTTCCCAATATAGAGTGCTTTCCATCCATTTTCGCATTTTTTCTAGGTAACAAGCTGAAAAACGCTCAAAATATATCTTTTTGGTTATGTTATTCTATTTCTTCATATTGGTTGGTTTGCATCCGTTTTAGCGTTTTTCTTCGTAAATCACTGAAAAAACACGTTTTTAGTAATATTGTTGAAATTGCTGAAAAACAATCAAAAGACAGATTTCTGGTAAAGTCTTGTAATTTCCCCATATAGGTGGCTTTGCATGCACTTCTGGGTTTGGTACATAATTCCGGAAAAAACCTATTTTTTTTTTTTTTATATGTCCTTTTGTTTCACAGACATAGTGTTCTTTGCATGTATTTAAGCGTTTTTATGGGTAACATGATAAAAAACATTCAAAATACATGTTTTTGGTAATGTTATTCTGTTTCTCCATAAAGGGTGTTTTGCATGCGTTTTAGCGTTTTGGTATGTAAGGAGTTAAACACACTTAAAGGCAATTTCTTCGTAAAAGTTAGTTTTATTCCTATATAATGTGATTATTCTGTTTTTTTAGTGCTTTGTTGCATATCACGCTCAAAAACACTCAAAAGACACTTTTCTGATAATGTCATTTTTTTCCCACATAAAGCTAGTTTCGCATGTAATTTGGGATTTTCGTAACTAAGAATGTGAAAAACACTCAAAATACACACATTTGGTAAGGTAGTTCTGTTTCTCAATTAAAAGTGTTATTCATGAGTTTTAGCATTTTGGTATGTAAGAAACTTCTCTATATACACGAGTTTTTGCGTTTTTTGTCTTGTGGTTCTTGTGAAACTATAAAACAATCATTATACACGTTTCTCTAAATGTCCTTTTGCTTCCCAATATAGAGTGCTTTTACATCCATTTTCGCGTTTTTCGTAGGTAAAAAGCTCAAAAACACTTTTTGGTAATGTTATTCTATTTCTTCATATTTGTTGCTTTGCATCCCTTTTAGCGTTTTTTCTACGTGAAACACTGAAAAGACACGTTTTCAGTAATTTTGTTTTGGATTCACATATTGACTGAGTTCCATATTATTTATCGGTTTAGTGCCTAACATGCTGAAAACACTGAAAAGACAGGTTTCTGGTAAACTCGTTTAATTTCCTCATATAGGTGGCTTTCCATGTACTTTAGGGTTTGGTAAATAACAATCCGAAAAAAAGCTATAATTAACTTTTTTGATAATGTTCTTTTTCACACATAAATTCCCTGAATTTTGGCAGAATTTTGGCATCTCGGTACTTATGCAAATCAATAAAAAAAAAAATGCAATTTTTTATTTATTTATTTATTTTATTTTATTTTCTCTTTAAAGAGTGTTATTTGTGGGTTTTAACGTTTTGGTACTTAAGGAACTTAAAAACAGTCATAATACACGTTTCTCGTAATGTCCTTTCGTTTCCGAAAGATAGGTTTCTTTGCATGTATTTAAGCGTTTTTATAGGTAACATGATCAAAAACACTTAGAACACATGTTTTTTGTAATGTTTTTCTGCTTCTCCATAAAGTAGTGTTTTGCATGCGTTTTAGCGTTTTGGTATGTAAGGAGCTCAAAAACACATAATGGCAAGTTCTTGGTCAAAGTTGGTTTTATTCTCATGTAATGTGATTGCCCTGCTTTTTAGTGCTTTATTGCCTAACACGCTCAAAAAACACTCAAAAGACACTTCTGGTAATGTCATTTTTTTACAACATAAAGCTAGTTTCGCATGGTATTTGGGATTTTGCTAAGAATGTGAAAAACATTGAAAATACACGCTTTTGGTAAGGTTTTTCTTTTTCTCAATAAATATTGTTATTCATGAGTTTGAGCATTTTGGTATCTAAGTAACTTCTTTATATACACGAGTTTTTTGCGTTTTTTGCCTTGTGGTTCTTGTGAACCACAAGTTCTTTTGCTCGAAAATAATAAGACACTCATTATACACGTTTCTCGTAATGTTCTTTTGTTTCCCAATAGGGAGTGGTTTCCATCCATTTTCACCTTTTTTGTAGGTAACAAGCTAAAAAACACTCAAAATATACCTTTTTGGTAATGTTATTCTATTTTTTTTTTTTTCATATTGGTTGGTTTGCATCCGATTTAGCGTTTTTCTACGTAAAACACCGAAAAGACACGTTTTCAGAAATTTTGTTATAGATTTCCATATAAAGTGACTTCCATGTTATATATCGTTTTGGTGCCTAACATGCTGAAAAACACTCATAAGACAGTTTTTTGGCAAAGACGTTTGATTTCCCCATATAAGTGGTTTTGCATGCACTATAGGGTTTGCGACATAAGAGTCGAAGAAAAAAAAGCTAAAATTAACTTTTTTGATAATGTTCTTATTTCACAAAATATCATGAATTTTTCCCGACAATTTTCTGGTAAAGTCATTCAATTTCCTAATATAGGAGGCTTTGTATGCTCTTTAGGGTTTGGTACATAACAGTCCGTAAAAAAAAACAAAAAACAACTTTTTTGATAATATTCTTTTATCATATAATTGCCCTGAATTTTCCCAGAATTTTGTCATCTCGGTACCTATCAAGATGAATGACAAAAAAAAAAAAAATTATATATATTTTTTATTTATTTATTTATTTATTTTTTCTAAATAAAGAGTGTTATTTGTGGGTTTTAGCTTTTTGGTACTTGAGGAACTTAAAAACACTTTCGTTTCCCAAACATAAGGTTCTTTTTATGTATTTAAGCGTTTTTATAGATAACATGATCAAAAACACTCAATATACATGTTTTTGGTAATGTTATTATGTTTCTCCATAAAGTGTGTTTTGCAGGCGTTTTAGTGTTTTGGTATATAAGGAGCTCAAAAACACTCAAAGGCAAGTTCTTTGTAAAAATTGGTTTTATTCGAATCTAATGTGATTCCCCTGCTTTTTAGTGCTTTATATCCTATCACGCTCAAAAACACTCAAAAGACACTTTTCTGGTAATGTCATTTTTTCCCACATAAATCTGGTTTCGTATGCAATTTGGGGTTTTGGTAACTAAGAATGTGAAAAGCTCTCAAAATACACGCATTTAGTAAGGTTGTTCTGTTTCTCAATTAAGAGTGTTATTCATGAGTTTCAGCATTTTGGTATCTAAGAAACTTATCCATATATACAAGGTTTTGGTAATGTTATTCTGTTTATCCATAAAGTGTGTTTTGCATGCGTTTTAGCAGTTTTGTATATAAGGAGCTCAAAAACACTTAAAGGCAAGTTATTTGTAAAAAATGGTTTTATTACAATGTAATGTGATTCCCCTGCTTTAGAGTGCTTTATTACCAATCACGCTGAAAAACACTCAAAAGACGCTTTTCTGGTAAAGTCTTTTTTTTTCCCCACAAAGCTATTTTCGTATGTAATTAGGGGTTTTTGGTAACTAAGAATGTGAAAAGCACTGAAAATACACGCATTTAGTAAGGTTGTTCTGTTTCTCAATTAAGAGTGTTATTCATGAGTTTCAGCATTTTGGTGTCTAGGAAATCTCTCCATATACACGAGTTTTTGCATTGTTTGCTTTGTGGTTCTTTTGAACTATAAAACACTCATTATACACTTTTCTTGCAATGTCCTTTTCTTTCCCAATATAGAGTGCTTTGCATCAATTTTCGCGTTTTTGTAGGTAAAGAGCTCAAAAACATTCAAAATATACCTTTTTGGTAACGTTTTTCTATTTCTTGATATTGGTTGGTTTGCATCCGTTTTAACGTTTTTCTACGTAAAACACTGAGAAGACACGTTTTCAGTAACTTTGTTTTGGATTCCATATAGAGTAAGTTCCTTATTATTTATCGTTTTGGTGCCTAACATGCTAAAAAAAACACACAAAACACAGATTTCTGGTAAGGTCGTTTAATTTCCTCATATTGGAGGCTTTGCATGCACTTTAGGGTTTCGTACATAAAAGTCCGAAAAAAAAGCTGAAATTAACTTTTTTGATAATATTCATTTATCACATAATTGCCCTGAATTTTCCCAGTATTTTGGCATCCCGGTACCTATGAAGATGAATAACAAAAAAAAAAAAAAAATCCTATTTATTTTATTTTTTTTATTTTTTTATTTACTAAATAAAGAGTGTTATTTGTGGGTTTTAGCTTTTTGGTACTTAAGGAACTTATAAAAACACGTTATAATACTCGTTTCTCGTAATGTCCTTTTATTTCCCAAACATAATGTTCTTTGCATGTACTTAAGCGTTTTTATAGATAACATGATCAAAAACACTCAAAATACATGTTTTTGGTAATGTTATTCTGTTTCTCCATAAAGTTTGTTTTGCATGCGTTTTAGCTGTTTGGTATATAAGGGGTTAATAAACATTTAAAGGCAAATTCTTCTTAAAACTTGGTTTTATTCCCATGTAATGTGATTATTCTGCTTTTTAGTGCTTTGTTGCATATCACGCTCAAAAACACTCAAAAGACACTTTTCTGGTAATGTCATTTTTTTTCCCACATGAAGCTAATTTCGCATGTAATTTGGCATTTTCGTAACTAAGAATGTGAAAAACACTCAAAATACACAATTTGGTAAGGTAGTTCTGTTTATCGATTAAAAGTGTTATTCATGCATTTCATCATTTTGGTATGTAAAAATTTCTCTATATACACGAGTTTTTGCGTTTATTGCCTTATGGTTCTTTTAAAACTATAAAACACTCATTATACACCTTCCTCGTAATGTCCTTTTGTTTCCTAATATAGAGTGCTTTACATCCATTTTTGCATTTTTTGTAGGTAACAAGCTCAAAAACACTCAAAATATATCTTTTTGATAATGTTATTCTATTTCTTCATATAGGATGGTTTGCATCCGCTTTAGCGTTTTTCTACGTAAAACACTGAAAAGACACGAAATTTTGTTTTGGATTCACATATTAACTGATTTTCATATTATTTATCGTATTGGTGCATAACATGCTGAAAAACACTGAAAAGAAATGTTTCTGGTAAAGTTGTTTAACTTCCCTATATTGGTGGCTTTGCATGCACTTTAGGTTTTGGTACATAACAATAAGAAAAAAAAGCTATAATTAACTTTCATGATAATGTTCTTTTTTCCACATAAATTCCTTGAATTTTGGCAGAATTTAGGCAATTTGGTACCTATGAAGATGAAAAAAAAAAAAATTCCCATTTTTTTATTTTTTTATTTATTATTTTTTTTTCTAAAAAGTGTTATTTGTGGGTTTTAGTTTTTTGGTACTAAAGGAACTTAAAAAAACACTCATAATACACGTTTCTCGTAATGTCCTTTTGTTTCCCAAACATAAGGTTCTTTGCATGTATTTAAGCATTATTATAGATAACATGATCAAAAACACTCAAAATACATGTATTTGGTAATGTTATTCTGTTTCTCCATAAAATGTATTTTGCATGCGTTTTAGCGTTTTGGTATGTAAGGACCTCAAAAACACTTAAAGGCAAGTTCTTGGTAAAATTTGGTTTTATTCCCATGTAATGTGATTGCCCTGGCTTTTAGTGCTTTATTGCGTAACACGCTCAAAAGACACTAAAAAGACATGCAAAGCCTCCTATATGAGGAAACTAGGAACCTTACCAGAAATCTGTCTTTTGAGTGTTTTTCAGCATGTTAGGCACCAAAACAATAAATAATAAGGAACTCACTCTATGTGGGAATCCAAAACAAAATTACTGAAAACGTGTCTTCTCAGTGTTTTACGTAGAAAAACGCTAAAACTGATAGAAACCAACCAATATCAAGAAGCAGAAAAACATTACCAAAATGTATATTTTGAGTGTTTTTGAGCTTGTTACCTACAAAAAAGCGCGAAAATGGATACAAAGCACTGTATATTGGGAAACAAAGGGACATTGCGAGAAAGGTGTATAATGAATGTTTTATAATTCAAAAAAACCACAAGGCAAAAAACGCAAAAACTCTTGTATATGGTGAAACTCATGAATAACACTCTTAATTGAGAAACAGAGCAACCTTACTAAATGCGTGTCAAAAACACTAAAAGGCAAGTTTTTTTTCGTAAAAGTTGGTTTTATTCCTATGTAATGTGATTGCCTTGCTTTATAGTGCTTTATTGCCTAACACGCTCAAAAACACTCAAAGGCACTTTTTCTTGTAATGTCATTTTTTTTCCCACATAAAGCTAGTTTCGCATGGAATTTATTGTTTTGGTAACTAAGAATGTAAAAAAACACTCAAAATACACGCATTTTTTTCTGGTTGTTCTGTTTCTTGATTAAGAGTGTTATTCATGAGTTTCAGAATTTTCGTATCTTAGAAACTTCTCCATACAGTCGGGTTTTTGCGTTTTTTGCCTTGTGATTCTGGTGAAACTATAAAACACTCATTATACACGTTTCTCGTTATGGCCTTTTTTTTCCTTATATAGAGTGCTTTGGATCCATTTTCGCGTTTTTTTTATGTAACAAGATCAAAAACACACAAAATATACTTTTTTGTTAATGTTATTCTATATTGGTTGGTTTGCATCGTTTTAACGTTTTTCTACGAAAATCTTTTAAAAGACACGTTTCCAGTAATTTTATTTTGGATTTCCATATAGAGTGACTTTCATAATATTTATCGTTTTGGTGCCTAACATACTTTTTGGTGCCTTTTGCTTCCCAATATAGAGTGCTTTCCATCCATTTTCGCGTTTTTTGTAGGTAAAAATTTCAAAAACACTCAAAATATACCTTTTTGGTAATGTTATTCTATTTCTTCTTTTTGGTTGGTTTGCATCCGTTTTAGCGTTTTCTACATAAAACACCGAAAAGACACGTTTTCAGTAATTTTGTTTTGGATTCCCATATAGATTGACTTCCTTGGGTTTTATCGTGTTGGTTCCTAACATGCTGAAAAACACTCATAAAGCAGTTTTCTGGCAAAGACGTTTAATTTCCCCATATAGGTGCCTTTGCATGCACTTTAGGAGTTTGGTACATAACAGTCCGAAAAAAAGCTAAATTTAACTTTTTTGATAATATTCTTATTTCATATAATTTCCTGAACTTTGCCCGAATTTTGGCACCTCGTTACCTGTGAAGATAAATAAGAATGAAAAAAAAAATAGTATTTTTTTATTTATTTATTTTTTCTCAATAAAGAGTGTAATTTGTGGCTTTTAGCTTTTTCGTAGTTAATGAACTTAAAAACACTCATAATACACGTTTCTCGTAATGTCCTTTCGTTTCCCAAAAATAGGGTTCTTTGCATGTATTTAAGCGTTTTTATTGGTAACATGATCAAAAACACGCAAAATATATGTTTTTGGTAATGTTATTCTGTTTCACCATAAAGTGTATTTTGCATGCATTTTAGTGTTTTGGTATATAAGGAGCTCAAATACACTTAAAGGCAAGTTCTTGTTAAAAATTGTTTTTTTTTTTTCCAATGTAATGTGATTGCCCTGCTTTTTAGTGCTTTATTGCCTAACACGCTTTGGTAGTTTTTAAATTTATAATGTACCAAAACGATAAAACATGCAAAACTCCTTTCTTGCAGAAATATAAAAACATTACCAAAAACGAGCATTTTGGGCAATTTTTCAGCTTGTTTTGTACAAAAGCGTCAAAATGTATACAAAGTACCCTATATAAGAAAACGAAAAGACATTAAGAGAAACCAGCATTATGAGTTTTTTTTTTTTTTAGCTTATTAGGTACCGAAACGATAAAACGCACGATTTGCCCTCTGTATGGAGAAAACGTGCATTTTAAGTGTATTTAGCTTTGTTAGGTATCAAAACGCCAAAATGCATGCAAAGCATTCGATATGGGGAAAATAAACGATATTTCCAGAAATATGTCTTTTGAGAGTTTATGAGTGTGTTAGGCACAAAAAGCTCTTAAAAAGCATGGAAAGTGTCGTAAATGGGAAAAAATTAAGTGTTTTGAGGTACTTACATACCAAACCGCTAAAACGGTTGCAAAACACTCTTTATGGAGAAACTCAACAGCTTTACCAAAAACATGCATTTTGAGAGATTTTGCGCCTGTTACGTACAAAAACGATAAAATACATGCAAATAACCCTAAAATGGGAAAAGAAAACATTAAAAGAAACGTATATTTTGAGTGGTATTGAGCTTCATAGGTACCAGAACACTAAAACGTATGAATAATACTCTATATGGAGAAACGGAACAAGATTAACCAACCCTTGTGTTTTAAGGCTTTTTTCACGTTATTAGGTACCGCAACGCGAAAATGCATGCAAAGCATACTATATGGGGAAAGGAAACATTTCCAGAAACATGTCCTTTCACTGTTTATGAGCATGTTAGGTGCCAAGAAGCTAAAAACCAAGGAAAGCACCATATAGGAGAAAACAAAATATTACAAAAACTTTTAATTTCAGTGCTTATGAGCTACTTACATACAAGAACACTTAAACGCATCCAAAACGCCTTGGAAAAACTGAATAACATTACCAAAAAAGCGTGTATTTTCAGTGTTTTGAGCTTGTTACGCAAAAAAAAGAAGTAACCAATGACATTATGAGAAATTTATATAAAGAGCGTTTTTGAGCTTCTCAGGTACCAAAACGCGAAAATGCATAAATAATACTCTCTTTAGAGAAACTCAAGAATATTAGATACCAAAACGCTAAAAACCAACGAAAGCTCCCTATTTGGAAAAGCAAAACATTACCAAAAGCGTGTCTTTTGAGAGTTTTTACAGCTACGTACGTACCAAAACGCTAAAATGCATGCAAAGCACATTTTATGAAGAAACAGAATAACATTACCAGAAATATGCATTTTGAGTTTTTTTTTTATCTTACGTATAAAAAAAAAGCAAAAATGCATGCAAAGTAACCTAAATGGCGATACGAAAAGAAATAAAGACACTTCATTTATCAGTGTTTTTGATATTCTTAGGTAGCAAAATGCACAAACGCATGTATAACATTATATATGAAGAAACAGAACATTACAGAAAACGAATATTTTGAGTGTTTTTTCACATTGTTACGTAACAAAAACGCCAAAATGCATGGAAATCACCCAATATGGATAAAATAAAGGACATTACGAGAAAGATGCCATTAGTGTTTTTGAGCGTCTTAGGTACCAAACGCGAAAACTATTTAGTACCACTGTATATGGAGAAACAGAACATTACCAAAAACGTTTATTTTGTGTTTTTTTCACAATTTTATGTACCAAAACGTCAAAATGACTCCAGAGCACCATCTATGAGGATATGAAACGATATTTCCAGAAACATGTCTTTTGAGTGTCGATTGTTGTTGTTAGGTACCAAAGTTATAAAAAACATGGAAAGCTACCTATATGAAAGAACAAGTCAACCAAAAATTTATTTTTTGGGTATTTTCAGCTACTTACGTACCATAACGCTGAGCTGTATGCAAAACACCCTTTATTACCATAAACAATTTTTTTTTCTTTTTACATATAAAAAGAAACATAAATGCATGCAAAATACTTTGCATAAGGAAACGAAAAGACATTAGAAGAAACTTTTATAATAAGTTTTTTTTTTATTTCTTAGGTACCAAGACCTATTTGACGCATTGAAGAACAGTCTATATGGATAAGAGAACAAGATTACCAAAAATGTGCTTTTTGTGTGTTTTTCACATTGTTAGGTACGAAAACACTCTATAAAGAGTGTCATTTGTGGGTTTTAGCTTTCTCATACTTAACGAACTTAAAAAAAAACTCATAATACACGTTTCTCGTAACGTCCTTCCATTTTCGAAATATAGGGTTCTTTCCATGTATTTTAGCTTTTTTTATAGTTAACATGATGAAAAACACTCAAAATACATGTTTTTTGGTAATATTATTCTGTTTCTCCATAAAGGGTGTTTTCCATGCGTTTTAGCGTTTTGGTATGTAATCAGCTCAAAAACACAAGTTCTTAGTAAAAGTTCGTTTTATTCCCATGTAATGTGATTCCCGTGCTTTTTACTGCTTTATTGCTTATCACGCTCAAAAACTTTTTGGTCATGTCATTTTTTTTCCACATAAAGCTAGTTTCGCATGCAATTTGGGGTTTTGGTAACTAAGAATGTGAAAAGCACTCAAAATACACGCATTTGGTAAAGCTGTTCTGTATTCTTAATTAAGAGTTTTATTCCTGAGTTTCAGCATTTTGGTATATAAGAAAATTCTTTATATACACGAGTTTTTGCGTTTTTTGCCTTGTGGTTCTTGTGAAACTATAAAACACTCATTATACACATTTCACGTAATGTCCTTTTGTATCCAAATATAGAGTGCTTTCCATCCATTTTCGCATTTTTTTAAGGTAATAAGCTCAAAAACATTAAAAATATACCTTTTTGGTAATACTATTCTATTTCTTCATATTCGTTGGTTTGCATCCTGTTTAGCGTTTTTCTACGTAAACGTAGAAAGACGTAAAACGTAAAAAGACACTTTTTTTCAGCAATTTTGTGATCGATTCCCATTTTGAGTGACTTCCATATTATTTATCGTTTTGGTGCCTAACATACTAAAAAACACTCAAAAGACAGGTTTCTGGTAAAATCGTTTAATTTCCCAATATAGGAGGCTTTCGATGCACTTTAAGGTTTGGTACATAACAGTCTGAAAAAAAGATAAAATTAATTTTTTTTCATAATGTTCTTTTTTCATATAATTTCCCTGAATTTTTCCAGAATTTTGGCATCTCGGTACCTATTAAGATGAATAACAAAAAAAAAAAATTCCTATTTTTTTTATTTATTTTTTTTTCTCTATAAAGAGTGTTATTTGTCGGTTTTAGCTTTTTGGTACTTGAGGAACTTAAAAACAATCATTATACACGTTTCTCGAAATGTTCTTTCGTTTCTCAAACATAAGGTTCTTTGCATGTACTTAAGCGCTTTTATAGGTAACATGATCAAAAACAATCAAAATACATGTTTTTTGTAATGTTATGATGTTTCTCCATATAGGGTGTTTTGCATGCTTTTTTTTAGCGTTTTGGTATATAAGGAGCTCAAAAACACTTAAAGGCAAGTTCTTGCTAAAAGTTGATTTTATTCCTATGTAATGTGATTACCCTGCTTTTTATTGCTTTATTGCCTATCATGCTAAAAAAAAAACACTTAAAAGACACTTTTCTGGTATGTCATTTTTTTCCCACATAAAGCTACTTTCACATGCAATTTGGGGTTTTGGTAACTAAGAATGTGAAAAACATTCATAATACACGCATTTGGTAAGGTTGTTCTGTTTCTCAATTAAGAGTGTTCTTCAGGAGTTTCAGCATTTTGGTATCTAAGAAACTTCTCTATATATACGAGTTTTTTGCGTTTTTTGCCTTGTGGTTCTTCAGAATATATAAAACACTCATTACACACATTTCTCGTAATGTCCTTTTGTTAACGAATATAGAGAGCTTTGCATCCATTTTCGCGTTTTTTGTAAGTAAAGAGCTCAAAACACTCAAAATGTACCTTTTTGGTAATGTTATTCTATTTCTTCATATTGCTTGGTTTGCATCCGTTTTAGCGTTTTTCTACGTAAAACACGGAAAAGACACGTTTTCAGTAATTTTGTTTTGGATTCCTACATAGAATGATTTCCATATTATTTATTGTTTTGGTGACTAACATGCTGAAAAACACTCACAACACAGGTATCTCATTAAGTCGTTTAATTTCCTCATATAGTTAGCTTTGCATGTACTTTGGGGTTTGGTACATAACAGTCCGAAAAAAAAAGCTGAAATTAACTTTTTTGATAATGTTCTTTTTTCACATAATTTCCCTGAATTTTGCCAGAATTGTAGCATCTCGGTACCTATAAAGAAGAAGAAAAAAAAAATCCTATTTTTTTATTATTTTTTTTTTCTTTCTCTATAAAGAGGTTTTAGCACGAGTTTTTTTGCGTTTTTTGCCTTGTGGTTCTTTTGAACTATAAAACATTCATTATACCATTTTCTCGCAATGTCCCTTTCTTTCCCAATATACAGTGCTTTGCATCAATTTTCGCGTTTTTTTGTAGGTAACAAGCTAAAAAACACTCAAAATATACCTTTTTGGTAATGTTTTTCTGCTTCTTGAAGTTGGTTGGTTTGCATCCGTTTTAGCGTTTTTCTACGTAAAACACTGAGAAGACACGTTTTCAGTAATTTTGTTTTGATTTGCCATATAGAGTGAGTTCCTTATTATTTATCGTTTTGGTGCCTAACATGCTGAAAACACTCAAAACACAGATTTCTGGTAAGGTCGTTTAATTTTCTTATATGGGAGGCTTTGCATGCACTTTAATGTTTGCTATATAAGAGTCCGAAAAAAAAAAGCTAATATCAACCTTTTTGATAATATTCTCTTATCATATAATTGCCCTAATTTTTCGCAGAATTTTGGCATCTCGGTACCTATGAAGGAGAATAAAAAAAAAAAACCTTTTTATTTATTTATTTATTTTTTATTTTTTTCTAAATAACGAGTGTTATTTTTAGGTTTTAGCTTTTTGGTAGTTAAGGAACTTAAAAACACTCATAATACACGTTTCCCGTAATGTCCTTACGTTTCCTTAACATAAGGTTCTTTGCATGTATTTAAGCGTTTTTATAGATAACATAATCAAAAACACTCAAAATACATGTTTTTGGTAATGTTATTCTGTATCTCCATGAAGTTTGTTTTCGATGCGTTTTAGCAGTTTGGTATGTAAGGAGCTCAAAAACACATATTGGCAAGTTCTTGGTAAAAGTTGGTTTTATTCCCATGTAATGTGATTGTCCTGCTTTTTAGTACTTCATTGCCTAACACGCTCAAAAACAATTAAAAGACACTTCTGGTAATGTCATTTTTTTCCCTCATAAAGCTAGTTTCGCATGCTATTTTGGGTATTGCTAACTAGGAATATGAAAAACACTCAAAATACAGGCATTTGCTAAGGTTGTTCTGTTTCTGAATTAAGATTGTTATTCATGAGTTTCAGCATTTTGGTATCTAAGAAACCTCTTTATATACACCAGTTTTTGCGTTTTTCTACGTAAAACACTGAGAAGATACATTTTCAGTAATTTTGTTTTGGATTCCCATATAGAGTGAGTTCCTTATTATTTATCGTTTTGGTGCCTAACATGCTGAAAAACACACAAAAGACAGATTTCTGGTAAGGTCGTTTAATTTCCTCATATAGGAGGCTTTGCATGCACTTTAGGGTTTGGTACATAACAGTCCGAAAAAAAGCTAAAATCAACTTTATTGATAATATTCTCTTATAATATAATTGCCTTGAATTTTCCCAAAATTTTGGGATTTCAGTACCCATGAAGATGAATAACAAAAAAATAAATAAATAAAATAAAAATCCTATTTTTTTTATTTTTTTATTTATTTATTTTTTTCTAAATAAAGAGTGGGTTTTAGATTTTAGACTTAACAAACTTAAAAACACTCATAATATACGTTTCTCGTAATGTCCTTTTGTTTCCCAAACATAATGTTCTTTTCATGTATTTAAGCGTTTTTATAGATAATATGATCAAAACACTCAAAATACATGTTTTTGGTAATTTTATTCTGTTTTTCCATAAAGTTTTTTTTACTTGCGTTTTAGCGGTTTAGTATATAAGGAGCTCAAAAACACTTAAAGGCAAGTTTTTGATAAAAATTGGGTTTATTCAAATATAATAGGATTGCCCTGCTTTCTAGTGCTTTATTGCCTATCAGGCTCAAAAACACTCAAAGGACATTTTGAGTGTTTTGAGCCTGATAATATCATTTTTCTCTCACATAAAGCTGGTTTCGCATGCAAATTGGGGTTTTGGTAACCAAGAATGTGAAAAGCTCTCAAAATACTCACATATAGTAAGGTTGTTCTGTTTCTAAATTAGGAATGTTATTCATGAGTTTCAGCATTTTGGTATCTAGGAAACTTCTCCATATCCACAAGTTTTTACGTTTTTTGCCTTTTGGTTCTTTTGAACTATAAAACACTCATTATACACTTTTCTTATAATGTCCTTTTATTTCCTAATATAGAGTGCTTTGCATCAATTTTCGCGTTTTTTTGTAGGTAACAAGCTCAAAAAAACTCAAAATATACTTTTTTGGTAATGTTTTTCTATTTTTTTTATATTGGTTGGTTTGCATCCGCTTTTGCGTTTTTCTACGTAAAACACTGAGAAGACACGTTTTCAGTAGTTTTGTTTTGGATTCCCATATAGAGTGAGATCCTTATTTATTTATCGTTTTGGTGCCTAACATTCTGAAAAACACTCAAAAGACAGATATCTTTTAAGGTCGTGTAATTTCCTCATATAGGAGGCTTTGCATGCACTTTAGGGTTTGGTATATAACAGTCCGAAAAAAAGGCTAAAATTAACTTTTTTGATAATTTTCTTTTATCATATAATAGCCCGGAATTTTCCCAGAATTTTGGCATCTCGTTACCTATGAAGATAACAAAAAAAATAAATAAATAAATCGTATTTTCTATTTTTTAATTATTTATTTTTCTAAATAAAGAGTGTTATTTGTGGGTTTTAGCTTTTTGGTACTTAAGGAACTAAAAAAACACTTATAAGACATATTTCTCGTAATGTCCTTTCGTTTCCCAAACATAAGGTTCTTTGCATGTATTTAAGCATTTTTATAGATAACACGATCAAAAACACTCAAAATACATGTTTTTGGTAATGTTATTCTGTTTCTCCATAAAAGGTGTTTTGCATGCGTTTTAGCGTTTTTGTATGTAATGAGCTCAAAAACACCTAAAGGCAAGTTCTTGGTAAAAGTTAGTTTTATTCAAATGTAATGTGATTGCCCTGCTTTTTAGTGGTTTATTGCCTAACACGGTCAAAAACACTCGAAAGACATTTTCTGGTAATATTATTTTTTTTCCCATATAAAACTAGTTTCGCATGGAATTTGGGGTTTTGGTAACTAAGAATGTGAAAAACACTCAAAATACAGGCATTTAGTAAGGTTGCTCTGTTTCTTAATGAAAAGTGTTATTCATGAGTTTCAGCATTTTGGTATGTAAGAAACTTCTCTAATACACACATTCGGTAAGGTAGTTCTGTTTCGCAATTAAAAGTGTTATTCATGAGTTTCAGCATTTTGGTATGTAAGAAACTTCTTTATGTACACAAGCTATTGAGTTTTTTTGCCTTGTGGTTCTTGTGAAACTATAAAACGCTCATTATACACGTTTCTCGTAATGTCCATTTCTTTCCTAATATAGAGTGCGTTTCATCCATTTTCGCATTTTTTTTTTGTAGGTAACAAGCTCAAAAACACATCAAAATATATCTTTTTGGTAATGTTATTCTATTTCTTCATATTGGTTAATTTGCATCCGTTTTAGCGTTTTTCTACGTAAATCACTGAAAAGACACGTTTTTATTAATATTGTTGAATTTGCTGAAAACACACTCAAAAGACAGGTTTATGGTAAAGTCGAGTAATTTCTCCATATAGGTGGCTTTGCATGCACTTCAGAGTTTGGTACATAACTCCGGAAAAAAGCTAAAATTATTTTTTATAATGATTTTTTTTTTTACAAAATTTCCCTGAATTTTTCCAGAATTTTAATATCTCGGTACCTATGAAGATGAATAACAATTTTTTTTCTCTCTCTATAAAGTGTTATTTGTGAGTTTTAGCTTTTTGGTACTTAAGGAACTTAAAAACACTCATAATACACGATTTTCGTAATGTCCTTTTCTTATAGGAACATAGGATTCTTTACATGTTTTTATAGGTAACATGATCAAAAACACTCAAAATACATATTTTTGGTAATGTTATTCTGTTTCTCCATAAAGGCTGTTTTACATGCGTTTTAGCGTTTTGGTATGTAAGGAGTTAAAAAAAACACTTAAAGGCAAGTTCTTCGTAAAAGTTGATTTTATTCCCAAGTAATGTGATTGTTCTGCTTTTTAGTGCTTTGTTGTATATCACGCTCAAAAACACTCAAAAGACATTTTTCTGGTAATGTCATTTTTTTTCCCACATAAAGCTAGTTTCGCATGTAATTTGGCAATTTCGTAACTATGAATGTGAAAAACACTCAAAATACACAATTTGGAAGGGTAGTTCTGTTTCTCGATTAAAAGTGTTATTCATGCATTTCTTCACTTTGGTATGTAAGAAATTTTTCTATATACACGTTTTTTTGCGTTTATTGCCTTGTGGTTCTTGTGGAACTATAAAACACTCATTATAGATGTTTCTCGAAATGTTCTTTTGTTTCCTAATATAGAGTGTTTTCCATCCATTTTTGCATTTTTTTGTAGGTAACAAGCTTAAAAACACTCAAAATATATCTTTTTGGTAATGTTATTCTATTTCTTCATATTGGTTGGTTTGCATCCGTTTTAGCGTTTTTCTTCGTAAATCTCTGAAAAGACTCGTTTTCAGTAATATTGTTGAAATTGCTTCTGGTACAGGTTTCTGGTAAACTCGTGTAATTTTCCCATATAGGTGACTTTGCATGCACTTCAGGGTTTGGTACATAACTCCGGAAAAAAGAAAAAAATTATTTTTTTTGTTTTATTTTTTTTCTTTATCTAACTTCCCTAAATTTTGCCAGAATTTTAACATCTCGGTACCTATGAAGATGAATAACAAAAAAAAAAAAAATTGTTCTATTTATTTATTTTTTGTCTATAAAGAGTGTTATTTGTGTGTTTTAGCTTTTTGGTACTTAAGGAACCTAAAAACTCTCATAATATACAATTTTCGTAATATCCTTTCCTTTTACAAACATAGGGTTCTTTGCATGTATTTACGCGTTTTTATAGGTAACATGACCAAAAACACTTAAAATTCATGTTTTTTGGTAATGTTATTTTGTTTCTCCATAAAGGGTGCTTTGTATGCGTTTTAGCGTTTTGTTATGTAAGGAGTTAAAAACACTTAAAGGCATGTTTTTGGTAAAAGTTGGTTTTATTCCCATGTGATATGATTGTTCTGCTTTTTAGTGCTTTGTTGCATATCACGCTCTAAAACACTCAAAAGACACTTTTCTGGTAATGTCATTTTTTCCCACATAAAACTAGTTTTGCTTGTAATTTCGGATTTTCGTAACTAAGAATGTTAAAAACACTCAAAATACTCACATTTGGTAAGATAGTTCTGTTTCTCAATTAAAAGTCTTATTCATGAGTTTCAGCATTTTGGAATGTAAGAAACTTCTTTACATACACGAGTTTTTGCGTTTTTTGCCTTGTGGTTCTTGGGAAACTATAAAACACTCATTATACACGTTTCTCGTAATGTCCTTTTGCTTCCCAATATAGAGTGCTTTCCATCCATTTTCGCGTTTTTTGTAGGTAACAATTTCAAAAAGTCAAAATATACCTTTTTGGTAATGTTATTCTATTTCTTCATTTTGGTTGGTTTGCATCCGTTTTAGCGTTTTTGTAAGTAAAACACCGAAAAGACAAGTTTTCAGTAATTGTGTTTTGGATTCCCATATAGACTGACTTCCTTGGGTTTTATCGTGTTGGTTCCTAACATGCTGAAAAACACTCATAAGCCAGTTTTCTGGCAAAGAGGTCTAATTTCCCTATATAGGTGGCTTTGCATGCACTTTAGGGGTTTGGTAAATAACAGTCCGAAAAAAAGAGCTAAATTTAACTTTTTTGATAATGTTCTTATTTCATATAATTTCCTGAACTCTGCCCGAATTTTGGCACCTCGTTACCTGTGAATATGAATAAGAATGAAAAAAAAAATATCGTATTTTTTTATTTATTTATTTTTTCTCAATAAAGAGTGTAATTTGTGGCTTTTAGCTTTTTCGTACTTAATGAACTTAAAAACACTCATAATACACGTTTCTCGTAATGTCCTTTAGTTTCCCAAAACTAGGGTTCTTTGGATGTATTTAAGCGTTTTTATTGAAAACATGATCAAAAACACTCAAAATACATGTTTTTGGTAATGTTATTCTGTTTCACCATAAAGTGTGTTTTGCATGCGTTTTAGTGTTTTGGTATATAAGGAGCTCAAAAACACTTAAAGGCAAGTTCTTGGTAAAAATTCGTTTTACTCCAATGTAATGTGATTGCCCTCCTTTTTAGTGCTTTATTGCCTAGCACGCTCAAAAACACTCAAAAGACACTTTTATGGTAGTTTTTTTTTCCCACAAATCTATTTTTGCATGCAATTTGGGGTTTTGGTAACTAAGAATGTTAAAAGCACTCAAAATACACGCATTTAGTAAGGTTGTTCTGTTTCTCAATTAAGAGTGTTATACATAAGTTTTAGCATTTTTGTATCTAGGAAACCTCTCCATATACACGAGATTTTGCGTTTTTTACCTTATGGTTCTTTTGAACTATAAAACACTCATTATACACTTTTCTTGCAATGTCCTTTTGTTTCCCAATCTAGAGTGCTTTGCATCAATTTTCGCGTTTTTTGTAGGTAACAAGCTCAAAAACACTCAAAATATACCTTTTTAGTAACTTTTTTCTATTTCTTGATATTGGTTGCTTTGCATCAGTTTTAGCGTTTTTCTACGTAAAACACTGAGAAGACACGTTTTCAGTAAGTTTGTTTTGGATTCCCATATAGAGTGAGTTGCTTTTTATTTATCATTTTGGTGCCTAATATGCTAAAAAAAAAAACACTCAAAACACAGATTTCTGGTAAGGTCGTTTAATTTCCTCATATTGGAGGCTTTGCATGCACTTTAGGGTTTGGTACATAACAGTCCGAAAAAAAAAAAAAGCTGAAAGTAATTTTTTTGATAATATTCTTTTATCACATAATTGCCCTGAATTTTTCCAGAATTTTGGCATCTTGGTACCTATGAAGATGAATAAGAAAAAAAAAATCCTATTTATTTTATTTTATTATTTTTATTTTTTATTTTTTTTCTAAATAAAGAGTGTTATTTGTGGGTTTTAGCTTTTTGGTACTTAAGGAACTTAAAAAAAAAACACTCATAATACAAGTTTTTCGTAATGTCCTTTTGTTTCCCAAACATAATATTCTTTGCATATACTTAACCGTTTTTTATAGATAACATGATCAAAAACACTCAAAACACATGTTTTTGGTAATGTTATTCTGTTTCTCCATAAAGTTTGTTTTGCATGCGTTTTAACGGTTTAATATATAAGGGGTTAAAAAACACTTAAAGGCAAATTCTTCGTAAAAGTTGGTTTTATTCCATGTAATGTGATCGTTCTGCTTTTTAGTTCTTTGTTGGATATCACGCTGAAAAACACTCAAAAGACACTTTTCTGGTAATGTCATTTTTTTTTCCCAAATGATGCTAGTTTCGCATGTAATTTGGCATTTTCGTAACTAAGAATGTGAAAAACATTCAAAATACACAATTTAGTAAGGTAGTTCTGTTTATCGATTAAAAGTGTTATTCATGCATTTATTCATTATGTTATGTAAGAAATTTCTCTATATACACGAGTTTTTGCGTTTATTGCCTTGTGGTTCTTTAAAAACTATAAAACACTCATTATACACGTTTCTCGTAATGTCCTTTTGTTTCCTAATATAGAGTGCTTTACATCCATTTTTGCATTTTTTGTAGGTAACAAGCTCAAAAACACTCAAAATATATCTTTTTGGTAATGGTATTCTATTTCTTCATATAGGATGGTTTGTATCCACTTTGCGTTTTTCTACGTAAAACACTGAAAAGACACGTTTTCAGTAATTTTCTTTTGGATTCACATATTGACTGACTTCCATATTATTTATCGTTTTGGTGCCTAACATGCTGAAAAAACACTGAAAAGACAGGTTTCTGGTAAAGTCGATTAACTTCCCTATATATGTGGCTTTGCATGCACTTTAGGGTTTGGTATATAACAATCCGAAAAAAAAACTATAATTAACTTTTATGATAATGTTCTTTTTTCCACATAAATTCCCTGAATTTTGGCACAATTTTGGCATCTCGGTACCTATGATGATGAATAACAAAAAAAAAATACCATTTTTTTATTTTTTTATTTATTATTTTTTTTTTTCTAAAGAGTGTTATTTGTTGGTTTTAGCTGTATGGTACTGAAAGAACTTAAAAATCACTCATAATACACGTTTCTCGTAATGTTCTTTCGTTTCCCAAACATAAGGTTCTTTGCATGTATTTAAGCGTTTTTATAGATAACATGATCAAAAACACTCAAAATACATGTATTTGGTAATGTTATTCTGTTTCTCCATAAAATGTATTTTGCAAGCGTTTTAGCGTTTTGTTATGTAAGGAGCTCAAAAACACTTAAAGGCAAGTTCTTGGTAAAATTTGGTTTTATTCCCATGTAATGTGATTTCTCTGGCTTTTAGTGCTTTATTGCGTAACACGCTCAAAAATACTGAAAAGACAAGCAAACACTCCCATATGAGGAAATTAAAGACCTTACCAGAAATCTGTCTTTTGAGTGTTTTTCAGCATGTTAGGCACCAAAACGATAAATAATTAGGAACTCACTCTATGTGGGAATCCAAAAGAAAATTACTGAAAACGTGTCTTCTCAGTGTTTTACGTAGAAAAACGCTAAAACTGATACAAACCAACCAATATCAAGAATCAGAAAAGCATTACCAAAAATGTATATTTTGAGTGTTTTTGAGCTTGTTACCTACAAAAAAACGCGAAAATTGATACAAAGCACTCTATATTGGGAAATAAAGGGGCATTGCGAGAAATGTGTATAATGAATGTTTTATAGTTAAAAAAAAACACAATTCAAAAAACGCAAAAACTCGTGTATATGGAGAAGTTTCCTATATACAAAAATGCTAAAATTCATGAATAACACTCTTAATTGAGAAAAAGAGCATTCTTACTAAATGGGTGTCAAAAACACTAAAAGGCAAGTTCTTCGTAAAAGTTGGTTTCATTCCCATGTAATGTGATTGCCCTGCTTTTTAGTGCTTTATTGCCTAACACGCTCAAAAACACTGAAAGACACTTTTCTGGTAATGTCATTTTTTTCCACATAAAGCTAGTTTCGCATGGAATTTGGGGTTTTGGTAACTAAGAATGTAAAAAAACACTCAAAATACTCACATTTAGTAAGGTTGTTCTGTTTCTTGATTAAGAGTGTTATTCATGAGTTTCAGTATTTTGCTATCTTAGAAACTTCTCCATACAGTCGAGTTTTTGCGTTTTTTGCCTTGTGATTCTAGTGAAACTATAAAACATTCATTATACACGTTTTCGTTATGTCTTTTTTTTTCCTTATATAGAGTACTTTTCATCCATTTTCGCGCTTTTTTTCATGTAACAAGCTCAAAAACACACAAAATATACTTTTTTGGTAATGTTATTCTATTTCTTCATATTGGTTGGTTTGCATCCGTTTTAGCGTTTTTATACGTAAATCTTTTTAAAGACACGTTTTCAGTAATTTTGTTTTGGATTTCCATATAGAGTGAATTTCACATTATTTATCGTTCTGGTGCCTAACATGCAGAAAAACACTCAAAAGACAGGTTTCTTGTAAATTCGTTCAATTTTATCAGATAAGTGGGTTTGCATACACTTTATGGTTTGAAACATAACTCCGAAAAAAAATGTAAAATTAACTTTTTCGATAATGTTTTTCCACATAATTTCCTTGAATTTTGGCAGAGTTTTGGGATCTTGGTACCTATGAACATCAATAACAAAAAAATAAAAATGCTATTTTTTTATTTTTTTTATTTTTTCTCTATAAAGAGTGTTATTTGTAGGTTTTAACGTTTTGGTCCTTAAGGAACTTAAAAACATTCATAATACACATTTCTCGTAATGTCCTTTCGTTTCCCAAATATGGGGATCTTTGCATGTATTTAAGCGTTTTTATAGGTAACATGATAAAAAACACTCAAAACACTTGTTTTTGGTAATGTTATTCAGCTTCTCCAAAAAGGAGTTTTTTGCATGCGTTTTAGTGATTTGGTATATAAGGAGCTGAAAAACACTTCAAGGCAAGTTCTTGGTAAAAGTTGGTTTTATTCCAATGTAATATGATTGCCCTGCTTTTTAGTGCTTTATTGCCTAACACGCTCAAAAACACTGAAAAGATACTTCTGGTAATGTCATTTTTGTCCCACATAAAGCTAGTTTCGCATGCTATTTAGGGTTTTGCGAATCATGTGAAAAAACACTCAAAATACACGCATTTGGTAATGTTGTTCTGTTTCTCAATTAAGATTGTTATTCATGAGTTTCAGTATTTTGGTATCTAATAAACTTCTTTATATACACGAGTTTTGCATTTTTTGACTTGTAGTTCTTGTGAACCACAAGTTCTTTTGCTCAAAAAAAATAAGCCACTCATTATACATGTTTCTCGTAATGTCCTTTTCTTTCCCAATAAGGAGTGCTTTGCATCCATTTTCGCGTTTTTTGTAGGTAACAAGCTCAAAAACACTAAAAATATACATTTTTGGTAATGCTTTTCTGATTCTTGGTAATGTTATTCTATTTCTTCATATTGGTTGGTTTTCATCTGTTTTAGCGTTTTTCTACGTAAAACACCGAAAAGACACGTTTTCAGTAATTTTGTTTTCGATTCCCAAAGAATATTGCCAGAATTTTGGCATCTTAGTACCTATGAAGATGAAAAACAAAAATAAAAAAAGAATATATATACTTTATTTTCTTTTTTTTCTCTCTCTATAAAGAGTGGGTTTGTGGGTTTTAGCTTTTTTGGTACTTAAGGAACTTAAAAACACTCATAATACACGTTTCTCGTAATGTCCTTTCGTTTCCCAAAAATAGGGTTCTTTGCATGTATTTAAGCGTTTTTATTGGAAACATGATCAAAAACACTCAAAATACATGTTTTTGGTAATGTTATTCTGTTTCACCATAAAGTGTTTTTTGCATGCATTTTAGTGTTTTGGTATATAAGGAGCTCAAATACACTTAAAGGCAAGTTCTTGTTAAAAATTGGTTTTATTCCAATGTAATGTGATTGCTCTGCTTTTTAGTGCTTTATTGCCTAACATGCTCAAAAACACTCAAAAGACATTTTTTCTGGTAATGTCATTTTTTTCCCACATAAAGCTGGTTTCGCATGCAATTTGGGGTTTTAGTAACTAAGGATGTGAAAAGCACTCAAAATACACGCATTTAGTAATATTGTTCTGTTTCTCAATTAAGAGTGTTGTTCCAGAGTTTCAGCATTTTGGAATGTAAACAAACTTCTCTATATACACGAGTTTTTGCGTTTTTTGCCTTGTAGTTCTTGTGAAACTATAAAACATTCATTATACACGTTTCTCGTAATGTCCTTTTGCTTCCCAATATAGAGTGCTTTCCATCCATTTTCGCGTTTTTTTAGGTAACAATTTCAATAACACTCAAAATATTCCTTTTTGGTAATGTTATTTTATTTCTTCATATTGGTTAGTTTGCATCCCTTTTAGCGTTTTTCTACGTAAAACACCGAAAAGACACGTTTTTAGTAATTTTGTATTGGATTCCCATATAGATTGACTTTCATGTTATTTATCGTGTTGGTTCCTAACATGCTGAAAAACACTCATAAGACCGTTTTCTGGCAAAGACGTTTAATTTCCCCATATAGGTCGCTTTGCATGCACTTTAGGGGTTTGGTACATAACAGTCCGAAAAAAAAAGCTAAATTTAACTTTTTTGATAATGTTCTTATTTCACATCATTTCCTGAATTTTGCCCGATTTTTGGCATCTCGGTACCTGTGAAGATGAATAAGAAAGAAAAAATAAATATTGTATTTTTTAAATTTATTTATTGTTTCTCAATGGCTTTTAGCTTTTTGGTAATTAATGAGCTTAAAAACATTCATAATACACGTTTCTCGTAATCTCCTTTTGTTTCCAAAAAATACTGTTCTTTGCATGTATTTAAGCGTTTTTATTGGTAACATGATCAAAAACACTCAAAATACATGTTTTTGGTAAAGTTATTCTGTTTCACCATAAAGAGTGTTTTGCATACGTTTTAGTGTTTTGGTATATAAGGAGTTCAAAAACACTTAAAGGCAAGTTCTTGGTAAAATTCGTTTTCCTCCAATGTAATGTGATTGCCCTCCTTTTTAGTGCTTTATTGCCTATCACGCTCAAAAACACTCAAAAGACACTTTTCTGATACGACAAAAAAAAAAAAAAAATAAATAAAAATAAATAAAAAAAAAAAAAAAAAAAAAAAAAACACCCTATATGGATAACTAAACGTAACCGAAACCGTCTCTTTTCAGTGTTTTCAGGTAATTACGTGTCATAATGCTAAAACGCATGCAAAAAAAAACATTTATGGCGAAACATTATATATTTGCGAAAAAAAAAAAATGTTTTTGTTACAAAAAACGACGAAATGCACCCAAACTACACTCTGAGAAACGAAAGGGCATTACCTGAAACGTGTATTATTAGTGCTTTTGAGCTTCTTAGGTACCAAAATGTTAAAAGGTATCAGTGGAAAAAAAAAACATTACCAAAAACTTGCGTTTTATGTGTATTACACATTATTAGGTGCCAAAAAGCCAAAAAACAGGAAAAATAGGCTATAGTTGGGAAAGAAAATGATATATCGTGAAACGTGTCTGTTGAGTGTTTATGATCGTGTTAGCCACCAAAATGTTTTTAAGCTTCTTACATACCAAAAAGCTAAAACGCACGTGAAACATGATTTATGGAGAAACAATAAAATTACGAAAAAGAAGTGTGTTAAGGGTTTTCAGTTTGTTACCTACGAAAACGCCAAAATGTATCCAAAGTACCTAATATTAAGAAACGAAAAGACATTACAAGAAAAGTGTATTATCAGTGTTTTTAAGCTTTTTAGGTACCAAAACGCTAAAAGACATAAATAGTATTACTCTATATGGAAAAAAAAATAAATAAAATAAAAACACTTACCAAAAACGTGATTTTTGAGTTTTATTTTACATTGTAAGATAGCAAAAACGCCAAAATGCATGCAAGGTGCCCTCTCTAGGGAAACGAAACGAAATTTCCAGAAACATGTATTTTTTTTTTTTTTAAGTGTTTATGAGCGTGTTAGGCACAAAAACGCTAAAAGGCATGGAAAAGTTCCTCCATGGGGAAAGCAAAACAACATTTCTAAAAACGTGTGTTTGGTGTGTTTTTGAGCTATTTATGTACAAAAACCATAAAAGGAATGGAAAACACCCTTTTAAAAACAAGTATTTAAATGCTTTTGAGCTTGTTACGTACAAAATCGCCAAAATGCATGCAAAGAATGAGGAAATGAAAAGACATTGCGAGAAATGTGTGTTATGAGTGTTTTTGAGTTTCCTGTCTACGAAAACGCGAAAACCCTGTAATAACACTCTAAATGGAGAAACAGAACAACATCAAAAGAAAAAACAAACGTGCTTTGTGTATTCTTTTACACTGTTAAGTAATTAAATGCATAAATATAAGTAAGGTACCCTATATGAGGAAAAAAAAAAAGACATTTCCAGGAACATGTTTTTTTGAGTGATTATGATCTTGTTAATTACCAAAACGCAAAAATGCATGCAAACACTCTTCATGTAGAAAACATGATAATATTACTGAAACCAAGTATTTTGAGAGTTTTTGAGCTTATTACCTAGAAAAACGCCAAAATCCTTGATTACACGATCTGAAGAAACAAAAACGCATTACGAGAAACTTGTGTTATGAGTGTTTTTTTCAGTTTCTTAGGTATTGAAACGCTAAAACGCCTAAATATATGGAGAAAATTAACATTATAAAAACTTGCATTTTGAGTGTATTTCACATGGTTAGGTACCAAAATGCCAAAATGTACGCAAAGCACACTTTATAGGAAAAGGAAACGATATATCCAGAAATGTGTTTTTTGAGTGTTTATGAGCGTGTTAGGCACCAAAACGGTTAAAAAAGCATGAAAAGTACCCTATATGGAAAAAAGAAACATCATTACCAAAAACGTTTCTCTTCGGTCTTTTTGAGCGAAATAGACTCAAAATATATGTTATTAATAATGTTATGTGTCTTCATATAAAGTGTTATTCATGCGTTTTAGCGTTTTTGTACCTAAGAACCAAAAACTTTCATAATACACGTTTCTCGTAAAGTCTTTTCGTTTCGAAACATGCTTTCTTGTAACAATTTCATTTCCCCATATCAAGGCCTTTCCATGCATTTTGGCGTTTCGGTACCTAATAATGTGAAATATGCTCAAAACACACGTTTTTGTTAATGTTGTTCTGTTTCTTCATAGAGTGCTGTTTATAGGTTTAGCGTTTCAATACCTAAAATGTTAAAAAAAATAATTATAATACATGTTTTTCGTAATGTCATTACGTCTACCTATTAAGATTATTTTGCATCCATTTTAATGTTTTTGTATGCAACAAACTCAAAAAACTCTCAAAATACTTGTTTTTGGTAATGATATTCTTCTACATTAAAGGTGTTTTGCATGCTTTTTTAGGGTTTCGGTACGTAAGAGGCTGAAAAACACTCAAAAGACACGTTTTTTGGTAAAGTTGTTTTCTATTCCCATTTAGGGTGTTTACCATTGCATTTTAAACACTAAAAAAAAAACATTTCTTGAAATGTAGTATCGTTTCCAAATATATTGGTACTTAACAATGTGGAAAAAAAAAACACTCAAATTGCGCGGTTTTTGGTAATGTTGTTCTGTTTCTTTGTATAAGGTGGTATTAACGCGTTTTCGCATTTCGGTACCTGGGAAGCTCAAAAACACTTGTAATACACTTTTCTTCTAATGTCTTTTTTGTTTCCCCACATAGTATACATTTCATATATTTTGGTTTTATTCTGTAACAAGCTCAAAAACACTCAAAATACTTGTTTTTGGTAATGTTATTCTGTTTTCTGCATAAAGGGTGTTTTGCATGCATTTTACCTTTTTGGTACATAAGAAGTTCAAAAACACTCAAAAAGTCATGTTTTTCGTTAAGTCGTTTTGTATTCCCAAATAAGGTGATTTCCATGCTTTTTAGCGTACTGGTGTTTAACACGCTCAAAAACATTTAAAAGATACGTTTCTGGAAATCTCGTTTTTACCCATATAGAGGATTTTCGATGTATTTTGGCGATTTGCTATTTATTAATGTGAAACTCAAAATACACGTTATTTGGTCTCGATATCGAGTACTATTCCTGAGTTTCAGCATTTTGTTACCTCGTGATGTTCAAAACACTTATAATAGATTTTCTTCGTAATGTCCTTTCGTTTCCCCATATAACGTTATTTTCATGCATTTTTGCATTTTTGTACGTAACACGCTAAAAACACTCGAAATAGTTATTTTTTGTAATATTATTCGTTTTCTCCATAAAGTGTTTTGTATTCGTTATAGCGTTTTGTACGTAGGAAGCTCTATAACATTCAAAAGACACGTTTTTTCGTAATGATGTTTTATATTGCCATATACGTTGCTCTGCATGCATTTTGGCATTTTGTTAAATACACTTAAAATATAAGTTTTAGGTAATATATTTTTTTTTATTAAGTGCTGTCAATGCGTTTTAGCGTCTTTGTACCTAAAAAGGTAAAAAAAAAAGAAAACGATTATAATAGATCTTTCATAATGTCCTTTCGTTTCCCAAAATAGAGGACTTTGCATATATTTTGGCGTTTGTTTACGTAACAAGCTCAAAAAAACTCGTTTTAGCGGTTTGGTATGTAAGGAGCTCAAAAACACATATTGGCAAGTTCTTGGTAAGAGTTGGTTTTATTCCCATGTAATGTGATTGCCCTGCTTTTTAGTACTTCATTGCCTAACACGCTCAAAAACAATTAAAAGACACTTCTGGTCATTTCATTTTTTTCCCTCATAAAGCTAATTTTGCATGCAATTTTGGGTATTGCTAACTAGGAATATGAAAAACACTCAAACTACACGCATTTACTAAGGTTGTTCGGTTTCTCAATTAAGATTGTTATTCATGAGTTTTAGCATTTTGGTATCTAAGAAACTTCTTTATATACACGAGTTTTTGCGTTTTTCTATGTAAAACACTGAGAAGATACATTTTCAGTAATTTTGTTTTGGATTCCCATATAGAGTGAGTTCCTTATTATTTATCGTTTTAGTGCCTAACATGCTGAAAAACACTCAAAAGACAGATTTCTGGTAAGGTCGTTCAGTTTCCTCATATAGGAGACTTTGCATGCACTTTAGGGTTTGGTACATAACAGTCCGAAAAAAAGAGCTAAAATTAACTTTTTTGATAATATTCTTTTGTTCATATAACTTTCCTGAATTTTTCCAGAATTTTGGCATCTCGGCACCTATGAAGATGAAAAAAAAATTCCTATTTTTTTTTTTTTCTAAATAAAGAGTGTTATTGTTTTACCTTTTTGGTACTTAAGGAACTTAAAAAAAACACTCATAATACACGTTTCTCGTAATGTCCTTTTGTTTCCCAAACATAATGTTCTTTGCATGTATTTAAGCGTTTTTATAGATAACATAATAAAAAACACCCAAATTACATGTTTTTGGTAATGTTATTCTGTTTCTCCATAAAGTTTGTTTTGCATACGTTTTAGCGGTTTGGTATATAAGGAGCTCAAAAACATTTAAAGGCAAGTTCTTGCTAAAAAAAATTGGTTTTATTCCAATGAAAAGTTATTGCCCTACTTTTTAGTGCTTTATTGCCTATCACGCTCAAAAACACTCAAAAGACATTTTTCTGGAAATGTCATGTTTTCGCACATAAATCTGGTTTCGCATGAAATTTGGGTTTTTGGTAACTAAGAATATGAAAAACACTCAAAATACACGAATTTGGTAAGGTTGTTCTGTTTCTCATGTGTTATTCATGAGTTTCAGCATTTTGGTATCTAAGAAACTTCTCCATATACACGAGTTTTTGCGTTTTTTACCTTGTTGTTCTTTTGAACTATAATACACTCATTATATACTTTTCTTGCAATGTCCCTTTGTTTCCCAATATAGAGTGCATTGTATCAATTTTAGCGTTTTTTTTTGTAGGTAACAAGCTCAAAAACAATCAAAATATACCTTTTTGGTAATGTTTTTTCTATTTCTTGATATTGGTTGGTTTGCATTTATTTTAGCGTTTTTCTACGTAAAACACTGGGAAGACACGTTTTCAGTAATTTTGTTTTGCATTCCCATATAATGTGAGTTCCTTATTATTTATCATTTTGGTGACTAACATGCTGAAAAACACCCAAAAGACAGATTTCTGGTAAGGTCGTTTAATTTCCTTATATAAGAGGCAGTTTAGGGTTTGGTACATAACAGTCCAAAAAAAAAGCTAAAATCAACTTTTTTGATAATATTCTCTTATCATATAATTGCCTTGAATTTTGGCATTTCGGTACCTATGAAGATGAATAACAAAAAAAAAAAAAAAATTCCTATTTTTTTATTTTTTTATTTATTTATTTTTCTAAATAAAGAGTGGGTTTTAGGTTTTTGGTACTTAACAAACTTAAAAACACTCATAATATACGTTTCTCGTAATGTCCTTTTCTTTCCCAAACATAAGGTTCTTTGCATGTATTTAAGCGTTTTTATAGATAACACGATCAAAAACACTCAAAATACATGTTTTTGGTAATTTTATTCTGTTTCCCCATAAAGTTTGTTTTACATGCGTTTTAGTGGTTTAGTATATAAGGAGCTCAAAAACACTTAAAGGCATGTTCTTGATAAAAATTGGTTTTATTCAAATGTAATGTGATTGCCCTGCTTTCTAGTGCTTTATTGCCTATCAGGCTCAAAAACACTCAAAAGACATTATTCTGGTAATGTCATTTTTTTCTCACATAAAGCTGGTTTCGCATGCAATTTGGGGTTTTGGTAACTAAGAATGTGAAAAGCTCTCAAAATACACGCATTTAGTAAGGTTGTTCTGTTTCTCAATTAGGAATGTTATTCATGAGTTTCAGCATTTTGGTATCTAGGAAACTTCTCCATATCCATATGTTTTTGCGTTTTTTGCCTTTTGTTTTTTTTTAACTATAAAACACTCATTATACACTTTTCTTGCAATGTCCTTTTATTTCCTAATATAGAGTGCTTTGCATCAATTTTCATGTTATTTGTAGGTAACTAGCTCAAAAAAACTCAAAATATACCTTTTTGGTAATGTTTTTCTATTTTTTTTATATTAGTTGGTTTGTATCCGTTTCACCGTTTTTCTACGTAAAACACTGAGAAGACACGTTTTCAGTAATTTTGTTTTGAATTCCCATATAGAGTGAGTTCCTTATTTATTTATCGTTTTGGTGCCTAACATTCTGAAAAAAAAACACTCAAAACACAGATTTCTTCTAAGGTCGTTTAATTTCCTCATATAGGAGGCTTTGCATACAATTTAGGGTTTGGTATATAACAGTCCGAAAAAAAAGCTAAAATTAACTTTTTTGATCATTTTCTTTTATCATATTATAGCCCGGAATTTTGCCAAAATTTTGGCATCTTTGTACCTATAAAGATGAACAACAAAAAAAAAAAAATCTATTTTTTTTTTTTTTTTTTTTCTAAATAAAGAGTGTTATTTGTGGGTTTTAGCTTTTTGGTACTTACGGAACTAAAAAAACACTCATAATACATATTTCTCGTAATGTCCTTTCGTTTCCCAAACATAAGGTCCTTTGCATGTATTTAAGCGTTTTTATAGATAACATGATCAAAAACACTCAAAATACATGTTTTTGGTAATGTTATTGTGTTTGTACATAAAAGGTGTTTTGCATGCGTTTTAGCGTTTTGGTATGTAATGAGCTCAAAAACACCTAAAGGCAAGTTCTTGGTAAAAGTTGGTTTTTATTCCTATGTAATGTGATTGCACTGCTTTTTGTGGTTTATTGCCTAACACGCTCAAAAACACTCGAAAGACATTTTCTGGTAATATTATTTTTTTCCCACATCAAGCTAGTTTCGCATGGAATTTGGGGTTTTGGTAACTAAGAATGTGAAAAACGCTCAAAATACAGGCATTTAGTAAGGTTGTTCTGTTTCATAATTAAAAGTGTTATTCATGAGTTTCAGCATTTTGGTATGTAAGAAACTTCTCTAATACACACATTTGGTAAGGTAGTTCTGTTTCTCAATTAAAAGTGTTATTCATGAGTTTCAGCATTTTGGTATATAATAAACTTCATTATGTACACGAGTTTTTGAGTTTTTTGCCTTGTGGTTCTTGTGAAACTATAAAACACTCATTATACACGTTTCTCGTAATGTCCTTTTCTTTCCTAATATAGATTGCGTTTCATCTATTTTCGCATTTTTTTGTAGGTAACAAGCTCAAGAAGACATCAAAATATATATTTTTTTTAATGTTATTCTATTTCTTCATACTGGTTGGTTTGCATCCGTTTTAGCGTTTTCTACGAAAATCACTGAAAAGACACGTTTTCAGTAATATCGTTGAAATTGCTGAAAAAAAAACAGTCATAAGACAGGTTTCTGGTAAAGTCGAGTAATTTCTCCATATAGGTGGCTTTGCATGCACTTCAGGGTTTGGTACATAAAGCTAAAGCATAAAGCTAAAATTATTTTTTATAATGAATTTCCCTGAATTTTTCCAGAATTTTGGTATCTCGGTACCTATGAAGATGAATAACAAAATTTTTTTCTCTCTCTATAAAGTGTTATTTGTGACTTTTAGCTTTTTGGTACTTAAGGAACTTAAAAACATTCATAATACACGATTTTCGTAATGTCCTTTTCTTATACAAACATAGGGTTCTTTACATGTATTTAAGCGTTTTTATAGGTAACATGATTAAAAAACACTCAAAATACATATTTTTGGTAATGTTATTCTGTTTCTCCATAAAGGGTGTTTTACATGTGTTTTAGCGTTTTGGTATGTAAGGAGTTAAAAAACACTTAAAGGCAAGTTCTTCGTAAAAGTTGGTTTTATTCCCAAGTGATGTGATTGTTCTGCTTTTTATTGATTTGTTGTATAACACGCTGAAAAACACTCAAAAGACATTTTTCTGGTAATGTCAATTTTTTTCCCACAAAAAGGTAGTTTCGCATGTAATTTGGCAATTTCGTAACTAACAATGTGAAAAACACTCAAAATACACAATTTGGTAAGGTAGTTCTGTTTCTCGATTAAAAGTGTTATTCATGCATTTCATCATTTTGGTATGTAAGAAACTTCTCTATATACACGAGTTTTTGCGTTTATTGCCTTGTGGTTCTTGTGAAACTATTAAACACTCATATTTTCTCATTTCTCGTAATGTTCTTTTGTTTCCTAATATAAAGTGCTTTCCATCCATTTTTGCATTTTTTGTAGGTAACACGCTTAAAAACACTCAAAATATATATTTTTGGTAATGTTATTCTACTTCTTCATATTGGTTGGTTTGCATCCGTTTTAGCGTTTTTCTTTGTAAATCTCCGAAAAGACTCGTTTTCAGTAATACTGTTGAAATTGCTTCTGGTACAGGTTTATGGTAAAGTCATGTAATTTTCCCATAGAGGTAGCTTTGCATGCACTTCAGGGTTTGTTACATAACTGCGGAAAAAAGCTAAATTTATTTTTTTTGTTAATTTTTTCTTTACGAATTTTCCCTGAATTTTGCCGGAATTCTAGCATCTCGGTACCTATGAAGATGAATAACAAAAAAAAAAAAAAAATTTATTCATTTTTTTATATTTCTTTTTTCTCTATAAAGAGTGTTATTTGAGTGTATTAACTTTTTGGTACTTAAGGAACCTAAAAACTCTCATAATACATAATTTTCGTAATATCCATTCATTTCACAAACATAGGGTTCTTTACATATATTTAACCGTTTTTATAGGTAACATCATCAAAAACACTTAAATTCATGTTTTTAGTAATGTTATTTTGTTTCTCCATAAAGGGTGTTTTGCATGCGTTTATCGTTTTCTTATGTAAAGAGTTAAAAACACTTAAAGGCATGTTTTTGGTAAAAGTTGGTTTTATTCCCATGTAATGTGATTGTTCTGCTTTTTAGTGCTTTGTTGTATATCACGCTCTAAAACACTCAAAAGACACTCTTCTGGTAATGTCATTTTTTCCCACATAAAACTAGTTTCGCTAGTAATTTCGGATTTTCGTAACTTAGAATGTGAAAAACACTAAAAATACTCACATTTGGTAAGATACTTCTGTTTCTCAATTAAAAGTCTAATTCATGAGTTTCAGCATTTTGGAATGTAAGAAACTTCTTTATATACACGATTTTTTGCGGTTTTTGCCTTGTGGTTCTTATGAAACTATAAAACACTCATTATACTCGTTTCTCGTAATGTCCATTTGCTTCCCAATATCGAGTGCTTTCCATGCATTTTCGCGTTTTTTGTAGGTAACAACTTCAAAAAGTCAAAATATACCTTTTTGGTAATGTTATTCTATTTCTTCATTTTGGTTGATTTGCATCCGTTTTAGCGTTTTCTACGTAAAACACCGAAAAGACACGTTTTCAGTAATTTTGTTTTGGATTCCCATATAGATTGACTTTCTTGGGTTTTATCGTGTTGGTTCCTAACATGCTGAAAAAACACTCATAAGACAGTTTTTTGGCAAAGACGTTTAATTTCCCCATATAGGTGGCTTTGCATGCACTTTAAGGGTTTGGTACATAAGAGTCCGAAAATAAAGCTAAATTTAACTTTTTTGATAATGTTCTTATTTCATATAATTTCCTGAACTTTGCCCGAATTTTGGCACCACGTTACCTGTGAAGGTGAATAAGAATGAAAAAAAAATACCGTATTTTTTTTATTTATTTATTTTTTTCTCAATAAAGAGTGTAATTTGTGGCTATTAGCTTTTTCGTACTTAATGAACTTAAAAACACTCATAATACACGTTTCTCGTAATATCCTTTCATTTCCCAAAAATAGCGTTTTTTGCATGTATTTAAGCGTTTTTATTGGTAACATGATCAAAAACACTCAAAATACATGTTTTTGGTAATGTTATTCTGTTTCACCATAATGTGTATTTTCCATGCATTTAAGTGTTTTGGTATATAAGGAGCTCAAATATACTTAAAGGCAAGTTCTTGTTAAAAATAGGTTTTATTCCAATGTAATGTGATTGCCCTGCTTTTTAGTGCTTTATTGCCTAACACGCTGAAAAACACTCAAAAGACATTTTTCTGGTAATGTCATTTTTTTCCCACATAAAGCTGGTTTCGCATGCAATTTGGGGTTTTGATAACCAAGAATGTGAAAAGCACGCAAATTACACGCATTTAGTAAGATTTTTCTGTTTCTGAATTAAGAGTGTTGTTCCAGATTTTCAGCATTTTGGAATGTAAGAAACTTCTCTATATAGAAGAGTTTTTGCGGTTTTTTGCCTTGTAGTTCTTGTGAAACTATAAAACACTCATTACACACGTTTCTCGTAATGTCCTTTTGCCTCCCAATATAGAGTGCTTTCCATCCATTTTCGCGTTTTTTGTAGGTAACAATTTTAAAAACACTCAAAATATACCTTTTTGGTAATGTTATTTTATTTCGTCATATTGGTTGGTTTGCATCCGTTTTAGCGTTTTTCTATGTAAAACACCGAAAAGACACGTTTTTAGTAATTTTGTTTTGGATTCCCATATAGATTGACTTCCATGTTATTTATCGTGTTGGTTCCTAACATGCTGAAAAACACTCATAAGACCGTTTTCTGGCAAAGACGTTTAATTTCCCCATATAGGTGGCTTTGCATGCACTTTAGGGGTTTGGTACATAACAGTCCGAAAAAAAAATTAAATATAACTTTTTTGATAATGATCTTATTTCACATAAATTCCTGAATTTTCCCCAAAATTTGGCATTTCGGTACCTGTGAATATGAATTCGAAAGAAAAAAAAATATTGCATTTTTTTTTTAAATAAAGAGTGTTATTTGTGGCTTTTACGTTTTTGGTAATTAATGAACTTAAAAACACTCATAATACACGTTTCTCGTAATCTCCTTTCATTTCACAAAAATAGTGTTCTCTGCATGTATTTAAGCGTTTTTATTGGTAACATGATCAAAAACACTCAAAATACATGTTTTTGGTAATGTTATTCTGTTTAACCATAAAGGGTGTTTTGCATGCGTTTTAGTGTTTTGGTATATAAGGAGCTCAAAAATACTTAAAGGCAAGTTCTTGGTAAAAATGCGTTTTCCTCCAGTGTAATGTGATTGCCCTCCTTTTTAATGCTTTATTGCCTATCACGCTCAAAAACACTCAAAAGACATTTTATCTGGTAAAGTCTTTTTTTTTTCCCACAAATCTATTTTCGCATGCAATTTCGATTTTGGTAACTAAGAATATGAAAAGCACTCAAAATACACGCATTTGTTAAGGTTGTTCTGTTTCTCAATTAAGAGTGTTATACATGAGTTTTAGCATTTTTGTATCTAGGAAACCTCTCCATATACACGAGATTTTGCGTTTTTTGCCTTGTGGTTCTTTTGAACTATAAAACACTCATTATACACTTTTCTTGCAATGTCCTTTTGTTTCCCAATATAGAGTGCTTTGCATGAATTTTCGTGTATTTTGTAGGTAAAAAGCTGAAAAACACTCAAAATATATCTTTTTAGTAACGTTTTTCAATTTCTTGATATTGGTTGCTTTGCATCCGTTTTAGTGTTTTTTCTACGTAAAACGCTGAGAAGACACGTTTTGAGTAACTTTGTTTTGGATTTCCATATAGAGTGAGTTCCTTATTATTTATCGTTTTACTGCCTAACACTGCTAAAAAAAACACTCAAAACACAGATTTCTTGTAAGGTCGTTTAATTTCCTATTATAGCAGGCTTTGCATGCACTTTAGGGTTTGGTACATAACAGTCCGAAAAAAAAGCTGAAATTAACTTTTTTGATAATATTCTTTTATTGCCAGAATTTTGGCATCTCGGTACCTATGAATATGAATAACAAAAAAAAAAAAAAAAAAAATTAAATATTCCCATTTTTTTTTTTTTTTTATTTTCTAAATAAAGAGTTTTATTTGTGGGTTTTAGCTTTTTGGTACTTAAGGAAATAAAAAAAAAACACTTATAATACAAGTTTCTCGTAATTTCCTTTTGTTTCCCAAATATAATGTTCTTTGCATGTATTTAAGCGTTTTTATAGATAACATGATCAAAAACATTCAAAATACATTTTTTTGGTAATGTTGTTCTGTTTCTCCATAAAGTTTGTTTTGCATGCGTTTTAGCGGTTTGGTATATAAGGAGCTCAAAAACACTTAAACGCAAGTTTTTGGTATAAATTGGTGTTTTTCCAATGTAATATGATTGCCCTGCTTTTTAATGCTTTATTGCCTATCACGCTCAGAAACACTTAAAAGACACTTTTCTGGTAATGTCATTTTTTTCTCACATAAAGGTTGTTTTGCATGCAATTTGGGGTTTTGGTAACTAAGAATGTTAAAAGCACTCAAAATACACACATTTAGTAAGATTGTTCTGTTTCTCAATTAAGAGTGTTATTCATGAGTTTCAGCATTTTGGTATCTAGGAACCTTCTCCATATACACGAGTTTTTGTGTTTTTTGCCTTTTGGTTCTTTTGAACTATAAAAAAAAAACTTATTTTATACTTTTCTTGCAAAGTCCTTTTGTTTTCTAATATAGAGTGCTTTGCATCAATTTTCGCGTTTATTGTAGGTAACAAGCTCAAAAACACTCAAAATATACCTTTTTGGTAATGTTTTTCTATTTCTTGATATTGGTTGGTTTGCATCCGTTTTAGCGTTTTTTCTACGTAAACCACATAAAAAACACGTTTTCAGCAATTTTGTTTTGGATTCTCATATAGAGTGAGTTCCTTATTATTTATCGTTTTGGTGCCTAACATGCTGTAAAACACTCAAAAAACAGATTTCTGTTAAGATCGTTTAATTTCCTCATATAGGAGTCTTTGGATGCACTTTAGGGTTTGGTACATAACAATCCGAAAAAAGCTAAAACTAACTTTTTTGATAATTTTCTTTTATCATATAATAGTCCTGAATTTTCCCAGAATTTTGGCATCTCGGTACATATGAAGATAAATAACAAAAAAAAAAAAAAAAATCCTATTTTTTCATTTTCTTACTTTTTTTCTAAATAAAGAGTCTTATTTGTGGGTTTTAGCTTTTTGGTACTTAAGGAAATTAAAAACACCTATAATACACATTTCTCGTAGTGTCCTTTCGTTTCGTAAACATAAGGTTCTTTGCATGCATTTGAGCGTTTTTATAGATAACATGATCAAAAACACTCAAAATATATGTTTTTGTTAATCTTATTTTGTTTCTCCATAAAAGATGTTTTGCATGCATTTTAGCGTTTTGGTATGTAATGAGCTCAAAAACACTTAAAGGCAAGTTCTTGGTAAAAGTTGTTTTTATTCCCATGTAATATGATTGCCCTGCTTTTTAGAGCTTTATTGCCTAACACGCTCAAAAACACTCAAAAGACACTTTTCTGGTAATATCATTTGTTTTCCCATATAAAGCTAGTTTTGCATGGAATTTGGGGTTTTGGTAACTAAGAATGTGAAAAAAACTCAAAACACAGGCATTTAGTAAGGTTGTTCTATTTCTTAATTAAAACTGTTATTCATGAATTTCAGCATTTTGGTATGTAAGAAACATTTCTAATACACACATTTGGTAAGGTATTTCTGTTACAAAATTAAAAGTGTTATTCATGAGTTTCAACTTTTTGGTATGTCAGAAACTTCTTTAAGTACACAAGTTTTTGAGTTTTTTACCTTGTGGTTCTTCTCAAACTATAAAACACTCATACACGTTTCTCGTAATGTCCTTTTCTTTGCCAATATAAAGTGCTTTCCTTCCATTTTTGCATTTTTTGTAGGTAACAAGCTCAAAAACACATCAAAATATATCTTTTTTGTAATGTTATTCTATTTCTTCATATTGGTTGGTTTACATCCGTTTAGCGTTTTTCTTCGTAAATCACTGAAAGACACGTTTTCAGTAATATTTTTTGAAATTGCTGAAAAACACTCAAAAGACAGGTTTCTGGTAAAGTCGTGTAATTTCCCCATATAGGAGGAATTTCCTGCACTTCAAGGTTTGTACATAACTCCGGAAAAAATCTAATATTATTTTTTTATGATGATTTTTTTTAATAAAATTTCCATGAATTTTGCCAGAATTTTGGCATCTCGGTACCTATGAAGATGAATAACAAAAAAAAAAAAAACATTCTCTCTATAAAGAGTGTTTTTTTTTGTGGGTTTTAGCTTTTTGGTACTTAAGGAACTTAAAAACACTCATAATACACGATTTTCGTAATGTCCTTTTGTTATACAAACATAGGGTTCTTTACATGTATTTAAGCGTTTTTATAGGTTACATGATCAAAAACACTCAAAACACATGTTTTTCGTAATGTTATTCTGTTTCTCCATAACGGGTGTTTTGCATGCGTTTTAGCGATTTGGTATGTAAGGAGTTAAAAAACACTTAAAGGCAAGTTCTTCGTAAAAGTTGGTTTTATTCCCATGTAATGTGATTGTTGTGCTTTTTAGTGCTTTGTTGCATATCACGCTCAAAAACACTAAAAAGACACTTTTTTGGTAGTCATTTTTTTTTCTCACATGAAGGTAGTTTCGCATGTTATTTGGTATTTTCGTAACTAAGAATGTAAAAAACACTCAAAATACACAATTTGGTAAGGTAGTTCTGTTTATCGATTAAAAGTGTTATTCATGCATTTCATCTTTTTTTTCTATGTAAGAAATTTCTCTATATACACGAGTTTTTGCGTTTATTGCCTTGTGGTACTTTTAAAACTATAAAACACTCATTATACACGTTTCTCGTAATGTCCTTTTGTTTCCTAATATAGAGTGCTTTATATCCATTTTTGCATTTTTTTGTAGGTAACAAGCTCAAAAACACTCAAAATATATCTTTTTGGTAATGTTATTCTATTTCTTCATATAGGTTGGTTTGCATCCGCTTTAACGTTTTTCTACGTAAAACACTGAAAAGACACGTTTTCAGTAATTTTCTTTTGGATTCACATATTGACTAACTTCCATATTATTTATCGTTTTGGTGCCTAACATGCTGAAAAACACTGAAAACACAGGTTTCTGGTAAAGTCGTTTAACTTCCCTATATAGGTGGCTTTGCAAGCACTTTAGAGTTTGGTACATAACAATCCGAAAAAAAAAGGTATAATTAACTTTTTTTGCTAATGTTCTTTTTTCCAAATAAATTCCCTGAATTTTGGCAGAATTTTGGCATCTCGGTACCTATAAAGATAAATAACAAAAAAAAATCCTATTTTTTTATTTTTTGTTTATTATTATTTTTTTTCTAAATAAAGAGTGTTATTTGTGGGTTTTAGCTTTTAGGTACTGAAGGAACTTAAAAAACACTCATAATACACGTTTCTCGTAATGTCCTTTCGTTTCCCAAACATAAGGTTCTTTGCATGTATTTAAGCGTTATTATAGATAACATGATCAAAAACACTCAAAATACATGGATTTGGTAATATTATTCGGTTTCTCCATCAAATGTATTTTGCATGCGTTTTAGCGTTTTGGTATGTAAGGAACTCAAAAAACACTTAATGGCAAGTTCTTCGTAAAATTTGGTTTTATTCCCATGTAATGTGATTGCCCTTCCTTTTAGTGCTTTATTGCGTAACACGTTCAAAAACACTCAAAAGACATGCAAGGCCTCGCATATGAGGAAATTAAAGACCTTACCAGAAATCTGTCTTTTGAGTGTTTTTCAGCATGTTAGGCATCAAAACAATAAATAATAAGGAACTCACTATATGTGGAAATCCAAAAGAAAATTACTGAAAACGTGTCTTCTCAGTGTTTTACGTAGAAAAACGCTAAAACTGATGCAAACCAACCAATATTAAGAAGCAGAAAATCATTACCAGAAATGTATATTTTGAGTGTTTTTGAGCTTGTTACCTACAAAAAAACGCAAAAATTGATACAAAGCACTCTATATTGGGAAAGAAAGGGACATTGCAAGAAAAGTGTATAATGAATGTTTTATAGTTCAAAAAAACCACAAGGCAAAAAACGCAAAAACTCGTGTATATGGAGAATTTTCCTAGATACCAAAATGCTGAAACTCATGAATAACACTATTAATTGAGAAACAGAACAACCTTACTAAATGCGTGTCAAAAACTCTAAAAGGCAAGTTCTTTTTTTTTTTATGTAACAAGCTCAAAAAACACACAAAATATACTTTTCTGGTAATGTTATTATATTTTTTCATATTGGTTGGTTTGCATCCGTTTTAGCATTTTTGTACGTAAATCTTTTAAAAGACACGTTTTCAGTAATTTTTTTTTGGATTTCCATATAGAGTGACTTTCATATTATCTATCGTTTTGGTGCCTAACATGCGGAAAAACACTGAAAAAAGATAGGTTTCCCAAATAGGTGGCTATGGATACACTTTATAGTTTGGTACATAACTCCGAAAAAAAGGTAAAATTAACACATAATTTTTCCACATAATTTCCCTGAATTTTGGCAGAATTTTGGCGTCTTGGTACCTATGAACATCAATAACAAAAAAATAAAAATGCTAATATTTTATTAATTTTTTTTTCTCTATAAAGAGTGTTATTTGTAGGTTTTAATGATTTAGTACTTAAAGAACTTCAAAACATTCATAATACACATTTCTCGTAATGTCCTTTCCTTTTCCAAATATAGGGATCTTTTCATGTATTTAAGCGTTTTTATAGGTAATATGATAAAAAACACTCAAAAACACTTGTTTTTGGTAATGTTATTCTGCTTCTGCATAAAGGAGTGTTTTGCATGCGTTTTAGCGATTTGGTATGTAAGGAGCTGAAAAACACTTCAAGGCAAGTTCTTGGTAAAAGTTGGTTTTATTCCAATGTAATATGATTGCCTTGCTTTTTAGTGCTTTATTGCCTAACACGCTCAAAAAACACTCAAAAGACACTTCGGGTAATGTCATTTTTTTCCCACATAAAGCTACTTTCGCATGCTATTTGGGGTTTTGCTAACTAAGAATGTGAAAAAACACTCAAAATACACGCATTTGGTAATGTTGTTCTGTTTCCCAATTAAGATTGTTATTCATGAGTTTCAGCATTTTGGTATCTAAGAAACTTCTTTATATACACGAATTTTTGCGTTTTTTGCGTTGTGATTCTTGTGAACCACAAGTTCTTTTGCCCGAAAATAATAAGACACTCATTATACACGTTTCTCGTTATGTCCTTTTCTCTCCCAATAAGGAGTGCTTTGCATCCATTTTCGCGTTTTTTGTAGGTAACAAGCTCAAAAACACTTAAAAAATACCTTTTTGGTAATGTTATTCTATTTCTTCATATTGGTTGGTTTGCATCCGTTTTAGCGTTTTTCTACGTAAAACACCGAAAAGACACGTTTTCAGTAATTTTGTTTTCGATTCCCAAAGAATATTGCCAGAATTTTGGCAACTTAGTACCTATGAAGATGAATAACAAAAAAAAAAAAAAAATTATATTATTATTTTTCTTTTCTCTATAAAGAGTGTTATTTGTGGGTTTTAGCTTTTTTGGTACTTAAGGAACATAAAAAGACTCATAATACACGTTTCTCTTAATGTCCTTTCGTTTCCCAAACCTAAGGTTCTTTGTATGTATTTAAGCGTTTTTATAAATAAAATGATCAAAAACACTCAAAATACATGTTTTTTGGTAATGTTACTCTGTTTCTCCATAAAGGGTGTTTTGCATGCGTTTTAGCGTTTTGGTATGTAAGGAGTTAAAAAAACACTTAAAGGCAAGTTCTTCGTAAAAGTTGGTTTTATTCCCATGTAATGTGATTGTTCTGCTTTTTAGTGCTTTGTTGCATAGCACGCTCAAAAACACTCAAAAGAGACTTTTCTGGTGATGTAATTTTTTTTCCCATATAAAGCTAGTTTCGCATGTAATTTGGGATTTTCGTAACTAAGAATGTGAAAAACACTCAAAAAACACAAATTTGGTAAGGTAGTTCTGTTTCTCAATTAAAAGTGTTATTCATGCATTTCAGCATTTTGGTATGTAAGAAACTTCTCTATATACACGAGTTTTTTGCGTTTTTTGCCTTGTGGTTTGTGTGAAACTATAAAACACTCATTATACACGTTTCTCGTAATGTTCTTTTGTTTCCCAATATAGAGTGCTTTCCATCCATTTTCGCATTTTTTGTAGGTAACAAGCTGAAAAACATATCTTTTTGGTAATGTTATTCTATTTCTTCATATTGGTTGATTTCCATCCGTTTTAGCGTTTTTTCTTCGTAAATCACTGAAGAGACACGTTTTCAGTAATATTGTTGAAATTGTTGAAAAAAAACACTCATAAGACAGGTTTCTGGTAAAGTTGAGTAATTTCTCCATATAGGTGGCTTTGCATGCACTTCAGGTTTTGGTACATAACTCCGGAAAAATGCTGAAATTATTTTTTTATAATGATCTTTTTTACAAAATTTTCCTGAATTTTTCCAGAATTTTTGTATCTCGGCACCTATGAATATGAATAACAATTTTTTTTCTCTCTATAATGTGTTATTTGTGAGTTTTAGCTTTTTGGTACTTAAGGAACTTAAAAACACTCATAATACACGATTTTCGTAATGTCCTTTTCTTATACAAACATAGGGTTCTTTACATGTATTTAAGCGTTTTTATGGGTAACATGATCAAAAACACTCAAAATACATATTTTTGGTAATGTTATTCTGTTTCTCCATAAAGGGTGTTTTGCATGCGTTTTAGCATTTTGGTATGTAAGGAGTTAAAAAAAACACTTAAAGGCATGTTCTTTGTAGAAGTTGGTTTTATTCCCAAGTGATGTGATTGTTCTGCTTTTTAGTGCTTTGTTGCATATCACGCTCAAAAACAATGAAAAGACATTTTTCTGGTGATGTAATTTTTTTTCCCATATAAAGGTAGTTTCGCATGTAATTTGCCAACTTCGTAACTAAGAATGTTAAAAACACTCAAAATACACAATTTAAAAAAAACTCAAAATATACCTTTTTGGTAATGTTATTCTATTTCTTCATTTTGGTTGGTTTCCATGCGTTTTAGCATTTTCTACGTAAAACACCGAAAAGACACGTTTTCAGTAATTTTGTTTTGGATTCCCATATAGACTGACTTTCTTGGGTTTTATCGTGTTGGTTCCTAACATGCTGAAAAACACTTATAAGACAGTTTTCTTGGAAACACGTTTAATTTCCCCATATAGGTGGCTTTGCATGCAATTAAGGGGTTTGGTACATAACAGTCCGAAAAAATCAATTTAACTTTTTTGATAATGTTCTTATTTCATATAATTTCCTGAACATTGCCCGAATTTTGGCACCTCGTTACCTGTGAAGAATGTGAAGAATGAAAAAAAATATCGTATTTTTTTTATTTATTTATTTTTTATCAATAAAGAGTGTAATTTCTGGCTCTTAGCTTTTTCGTACTTAAAGAACTTAAAAATACACGTTTCTCGTAATGTCCTTTCATTTACAAAAAATAGGGTTCTTTGCATGTATTTAAGCGTTTTTATTGGTAACATGATCAAAAACACTCAAAATACATGTTTTTTGTAATGTTATTCTGTTTCACCATAAAGTGTAAAATACTCTTTATGGTGAAACAGAATAACATTTTAGTGTTTTCTACGTAAAACACCGAAAAGAAACGTTTTCAGTAATTTTGTTTTGGATTCCCATATAGATTGACTTTCTTGGGTTTTATCGTGTTGGTTCCTAACATGCTGAAAAACACTCATAAGACAGTTTTCGGGCAAAGACGTTTAATTTCCCCATATAGGTGGCTTTGCATGCACTTTAGGGGTTTGGTACATAACAGTCCGAAAAAAAAAGCTAAATTTAACTTTTTTGATAATGTTCTTATTTTATATAATTTTCTGAAATTTGCCCGAATTTTGGCATCTCTTTACCTGTGAAGATGAATAAAAATGAAAAAAAAATATTGTATCTTTTTATTGATTTATTTGTTTTTTTCTCAATAAAGAGTGTAATTTGTGGCTATTAGCTTTTCGTACTTAATGAACTTAAAAACACTCATAATACACGTTTCTCGTAATGTCCTTTCATTTCCCAAAAATAGGGTTCTTTGCATGTATTTAAGCGTTTTTATTGGTTACATGATCAAAAACACTGAAAATACATGTTTTTGGTAATGTTATTCTGTTTCACCATAAAGTGTATTTTCCATGCGTTTTAGTGTTTTGGTATATAAGGAGCTCAAAAACACTTAAAGGCAAGTTATTATTAAAAATTGGTTTCATTCCAATGTAATGTGATTGCCCTGCTTTTCAGTGCTTCTTTGCCTAACACGCTCAAAAACACTTAAAAGACATTTTTCTGGTAATTTCATTTTTTTCCCACATAAAGCTGATTTCGCATGCAATTTGGAGTTTTGGTAACTAAGAATGTAAAAAAGCACTCAAAATACACACATTTAGTAAGATTGTTGTTTTTTCAATTAAGAGTGTTGTTCATGAGTTTCAGCATTTTGGTATCTACGAAACTTCTTCATATACACTAGCTTTTGCATTTTTTGCCTTATGGTTCTTTTGAACTATAAAACACTCATTATACACTTTTCATGGAATGTCCTTTTCTTTCCCATTATAGAGTGCTTTGCATCAATTTTCGTGTTTTTTATAGGTAAAAAGCTCAAAAACACTCAAAATATACCTTTTTGGTAATGTTTTTCTATTTCTTTATATTGGTTTGTTTGCATCCGTGTTAGCGTTTTTCTACGTAAAACACTGAGAAGACACGTTTCCAGTAATTTTGTTTTGAATTCCCATATACAGTGAGTTCCTTATTATTTACTGTTTTGGTGCCTAACATGCTGAACAACACTCAAAAGAGAGATTTCTGATAAGGTGGTTGAATTTCCCTATATAGGAGGCTTTGCATGCACTTTAGGGTTTGGTATATAAAAAAGCTAAAATTAACTTTTTTGGTAATATTCTTTTATCATATAATTGCCCTGAATTTTCCCAGAATTTTGGCATTTTGGTACCTATGAAGATAAATAAAAAAGAAAAATAAAATAATCCTATTTTTTTATTTTTTATTTATTTATTCATTTTTTCTCAATAAAGAGTGTTATTTGTGGGATTGACCTTTTTGGTACTTAAGGTTATTAAAAACAGTCATAATACACGTTTCTCGTAATGTCCTTTCGTTTCCCAAACATAAGGTTCTTTGCATGTATTTAGGCGTTTTTATAGATAACGTGATTAAATACATTCAAAATACAAGGTTTTTATAATGTTATTCTGTTTCTCCATAAAGTGTGTTTTGCAAGCGTTTTAGCAGTTTTGTATAAAAGGAGCTCAAAAACACTTAAAGTCAAGTTCTTGGTAAAAAATGGTTTTATTCCAATATAATGTGATTGTCTTGCTTTTGAGTACTTTATTACCTATCACGTTCAAAAACATTGAAAAGATACTTTTCTGGTAAAGTCATTTTTTCCCCACAAAATTATTTTCGCATGTAATTTGGGGTGTTTGGTAACTAAGAGTGTGAAAAGCACTCAAAATACACGCATTTAGTAAGGTTATTCTGTTTCTCAATTAAGAGTGTTATTTATGAGTTTCAGCATTTTGGTATCTAAGAAATCTCTCCATATACACGAGTTTTTGCGTTGTTTGCTTTGTGGTTCTTTTGAACTATAAAACTCTCATTATACACTTTTCTTGCAATGTCCTTTTTTTTCCCAATATAGAGTACTTTGCATCAATTTTCGCGTTTTTGTAGGTAAAAAGCTCAAAAACACTCAAAATATACATTTTTGGTAACGTTTTTCTATTTCTTGATATTGGTTAGTTTGCATCCGTTTTAACGTTTTTCTACGTAAAACACTGAGAAGACACGTTTTTAGTAACTTTGTTTTGGATTCCCATATGGAGTGAGATCCTTATTATTTATCGTTTTGGTGCCTAACATGGTAAAAAAAACACACAAAACAAAGATTTCTGGTAAGGCCGTTTAATTTCCTCATATTGGAGGCTTTGCATGCACTTTAGGGTTTGGTACATAACAGTCCGAAAAAAAAAAGCTGAAATTAACTTTTTTTGATAATATTCTTTTATCACATAATTGCCCTGAATTTTTCCAGAATTTTGGTATCTCGGTACCTATGAAGATAAATAACAAAAAAAAAAATCCTATTTATTTTATTTTTTTATTTTTTATTTTCTAAATAAAGAGTGTTATTTGTGAGTTTTAGCTTTTTGGTACTTAAGGAACTTATAAAAACATTCATAATACACGTTTCTCGTTATGTCCTTTTGTTTCCCAAACATAATGTTCTTTGCATGTACTTAAGCGTTTTTATAGATAACATGATCAAAAACACGCAAAATACATGTTTTTGGTAATGTTATTCTGTTTCTCCGTAAAGTTTGTTTTTCATGCGTTTTAGCGTTTTGGTATATAAGGGGTTAAAAAACACTTAAAGGCAAATTCTTTGTACAAATTGGTTTAATTCTCATATAATGTGATCGTTCTGCTTTTTAGTGCTTTGTTGCATATCACGCTCAAAAACACTCAAAAGACACTTTTCTCGTAATGTCATTTTTTTCCCAAATGATGCTAGTTTCGCATGTAATTTGGCATTTTTGTAACTAAGAATGTGAAAACTCTTAAAATACACAATTTGGTAAGGTAGTTCTGTTTAAGGTAGTAAGGTAGTTCTATTCTGTTTAAAAGTGTTATTCATGCATTTCATCATTTTGGTATGCAAAAATTTCTCTATATACACGAGTTTTTACGTTTATTGCCTTGTGGTTCTTTTAAAACTATAAAACACTCATTATACACGTTTCTCGTAATGTCCTTTTGTTTCCTAATATAGAGTGCTTTACATCCATTTTTGCATTTTTTGTAGGTAACAAGTTCAAAAACACCCCAAAAATATCTTTTTGGTAATGTTATTCTATTTCTTCATATCGGATGGTTTGTATCCGCTTTAGCGCTTTTCTACGTAAAACACTGAAAAGACACGTTTTCAGTAATTTTGTTTTGGATTCACATATTGACTGATTTTCATATTATTTATCGTATTGGTGTCTAACATGCTGAAAAACATTGAAAAGACAGGTTTCTGGTAAAGTCGTTTAACTTCCCTATATAGGTGGCTTTGAAGCACTTTAGGTTTTGGTACATAACAATCAGAAAAAAAAGCTATAATTTTATTAACTTTCATGATAATGCTCTTTTTTTCACATAAATTCCCTGAATTTTGGCAGAATTTTGGCAATTCGGTACGTATGAAGATGAAAAACAAAAAACAAAATTTCCATTTCTTTATTTTTTTTATTTATTTATTTATTTTTTTCTAAAGAGTGTTATTTGTGGGTTTTAGCTTTTTTGGTACTGAAGGAACTTAAAAATCACATATAATACACGTTTCTTGTAATGTTCTTTCGTTTCCCAAACATAAGGTTCTTTGCATGTATTTAAGCGTTTTTTTTAGATAACATGATCAAAAACACTCAAAATATATGTATTTGGTAATGTTATTCTGTTTCTCCATAAAATGTATTTTGCATGCGTTTAAGCGTTTTGTTATGTAAGGAGCTCAAAAACATTTAAAGGCCAGTTCTTGGTAAAATTTTGTTTTATTCCCATGTAATGTGATTGCCCTGGCTTTTAGTGCTTTATTGCGTAAGACGCTCAAAAACACTGAAAAGACATGCAAAGCCTCCCATATGAGGAAATTAAAGACGTTACCAGAAATCTGTCTTTTGAGTGTTTTTCAGCATGTTAGGCACCAAAACGATAAATAATAAGGAACTCGCTCTATGCGGGAATCCAAAAGAAAATTACTGAAAACGTATCTTCTCAGTATTTTACCTACGTAAAATACTGAGAGTGTTATTCATGAGTTTCAGTATTTTGGTATCTTAGAAACTTCTCCATACAGTCGAATTTTTGCGTTTTTTGCCGTGTGATTCTGGTGAACTATAAAACACTCATTATACACGTTTCTCATTATGTCCTTTTTTTTCCTTATATAGAGTGCTTTGCATCCATTTTCGAGTTTCTTCTTATGTAACAAACTCAAAAACACACAAAATATACTTTTTTTGTAATGTTATCCTATTCCTTCATATTGGTTGGTTTGCCTCCGTTTTAGCGTTTTTCTACGTAAATCTTTTAAAAGACACGTTTCCAGTAATTTTGTTTTGGATTTCCATATAGAGTGACTTTCATATTATTTATCGTTTTGGTGCCTAACATGCTTTTTGATGCCTTTTGCTTCCCAATATAGAGTGCTTTCCATCCATTTTCTCGTTTTTTGTAGGTAACAATTTCAAAAACACTTAAAATATACCTTTTTGTTAATGTTATTCTATTTCTTCATTTTGATTAGTTTGCATCCGTTTTAGCGTTTTGTACGTAAAACACAGAAAAGACACGTTTTCAGTAATTTTGTTTTGGATTCCCATATAGATTGACTTCCTTGGGTTTTATTATGTTGGTTCCTAACATGCTGTAAACACTCATAAGACAGTTTTCTGGCAAACACGTTTAATTTCCCCATAAGGGTGGCTTTGCATGCACTTTAGGGGTTTGGTACATAACAGTTCGAAAAAAAAAGCTAAATTTAACTTTTTTGATAATGTTCTTATTTCACATAATTTCCTGAAATTTGCCCGAATTTTGGCATTTCGGTACCTGTGAAGATGAATAAGAAAGAAAAAAATATTGTATTTTTTATTTATTTATTGTTTCTCAATAAAGAGTGTTATTTGTGGCTTTTAGGTTTTTGGTAATTAATGAACTTAAAAACATTCATAATACTCGTTTCTCGTAATCTCCTTTCGTTTCCCAAAAATAATGTTCTTTGCATTTATTTAAGCGTTTTTATTGGTAACATGATCAAAAACACTCAAAATACATGTTTTTGGTAATGTTATTCTGTTTCACCTTAAAGAGTGTTTTGCATGCGTTTTAGTGTTTTAGTATATAAGAAGCTCAAAAACACATAAATGCAAGTTCTTGGTAAAAATTCGTTTTCCTCTAATGTAATGTGATTCCCCTCCTTTTTAGTGCTTTATTTTCTATCATGCTCAAAAACACCCAAAATACACTTTTCTGGTAGTTTTTTTTTTTTTCCCCACAAATCTATTTTCGCACGCAATTTTGGGTTTTGATAAGAATGTGAAAAGCAATCAAAATACATGCATTTATTAAGGCTTTTCTGTTTCTCAATTAGGGATGTTATCCATGAGTTTTAGCATTTTTGTATCTAGGAAACCTCTCCATATACACGAGATTTTGCGGTTTTTGCCTTGCGGTTCTTTTGAACTATAAAACACTCATTATACACTTTTCTTGCAATGTCCTTTTCTTTCCCAATAGAGTGCTTTGCATCAATTTTCGCATTTTTTGTAGGTAACATGCTCAAAAACACTCAAAAACTACTGTTACTAAAAAACGTTTTTAGTAACGTTTTTCTATTTCTTGATATTGGTTGCTTTGCATCCGTTTTAGAGTTTTTCTACGTAAAACACTGAGAAGACACGTTTTCAGTAGCTTTTTTTTGGATTCCCATATAGGGTGAGTTCTTTATTATTTATCGTTTTGGTGCCTAACATGCTAAAAAACACTCAAAACACATATTTCTTGTAAGGTCGTTTAATTTCCTCATATAGGAGTCTTTGCATGCACTTTAAGGTTTGGTACATAACAGTCCGATAAAAAAAAAACGGAAATTTACTTCTTTGATAATACTCTTTTATCATATGATTGCCCTGAATTTTCCCAGAATTTTGGCATCTCTGTACCTATGAATATGAATATAAAAAAAAAAAATTCTTATTTTTTTTATATTTTTATTTTTTATTTTCTAAATAAAGAGTGTTATTGGTGGGTTCTAGCTTTTTGGTACTTAAGGAACTTAAAAAAATACTCATAATACACGTTTCTCGTAATATCCTTTTGTTTCCCAAACATAATGTTCTTTGCATGTAATTAAGCGTTTTTATAGATAACAATATCAAAAAAACTAAAAATACATGTTTTTGGTAATGTTGTTCTGTTTCTCCATAAAGTTTGTTTTTGTATTCGTTTTAGCGGTTTGGTATATAAGGACCTCAAAAACACTTAAAGGCATTGGTGTTATTCCAATGTAATATGATTGCCCTGCTTTTTAGTGCTTTATTGCCTATCATGCTCAAAAACACCTAAAAGACACTTTTCTGGTAATGTCATTTTTTTCTCACATAAAGGTGGTTTCGCATGCAATTTGGGGTTTTGGTAACTAAGAATGTGAAAAGCACTCAAAATACACGCATTTAGTATGGTTGTTCTGTTTCTCAATTAAGAGTGTTATTCATGAGTCTCAGCATTTTGGTATCTAGGAACCTTCTCCATATACATGAGTTTTTGTGTTTTTAGCCTTTTGGTTCTTTTGAACTATAAAAACTCATTATGCACTTTTCTTGCAAAGTCCTTTTGTTTTTTTTAATATAGAGTGCTTTGCATGAATTTTCGCGTTTTTTGTAGGTAACAAGCTCAAAAACACTAAAAATATACCTTTTTGGTAATGTTTTTCTATTTCTTGATATTGGTAGGTTTGCATCCGTTTTAGCGTTTTTCTACGTAAAAGAAAGAAAAAACACGTTTTCAGTAATTTTGTTTTGGATTCTCATATAGAGTGAGTTCCTTATTATTTATCGTTTTGGTGCCTAACATGCTGGAAAACGCTCAAAAAACAGATTTCTGGTAAGGTCGTTTAATTTCCTCATATAGGAGTCTTTTGATGCACTTTAGGGTTTGGGACATAACAGTCCGAAAAAAAAGCTAAAATTTACTTTTTTGATAATTTTTTTTTTAACATATAATAGTCCTGAATTTTCCCAGAATTTTTTTCATCTCGGTACCTATGAAGATGAAAAACAAAAAAAAAAAATCCTATTTTTTTATTTTCTTACTTTTTTTTCTAAATAAAAAGTGTTATTTGTGGGTTTTAGCTTTTTGGTACTTAAGGAACTTAAAAACACTTATAATACACATTTCTCATAATGTCCTTTTGTTTCTTATGTTTCTTATGTTTCTTATGTTTACATAAGGTTTCTTGCATGCATTTAAGCGTTTTTATAGATAACATGATCAAAAACACTCAAAATATATGTTTTTGGTAATTTTATTCTCTTTCTCCATAAAAGGTGTTTTGCATGCGTTTTAGCGTTTTCGTATGTAATGAGCTCAAAAACACTTAAAGGCAAGTTCGTGGTAAAAGTTGTTATTATTTCCATGTAATGTGATTTCCCTGCTTTTTAGTGCTTTATTGTCTAACACGCTCAAAAACACTCAAAAGACACTTTTCTGGTAATATCATTTTTTTTCCCACATAAAGCTAGTTTTGCATGGAATTTGGGGTTTTGCTAACTAAGAATGTGAAAAAAACTCAAAACACAGGGTTTAGTAAGGTAGTTCTATTTCTTAATTAAAAGTGTTATTCATGAGTTTCAGCATTTTGGTATGTAAGAAACTTTTCTAATACACACATTTGGTAAGGTATTTCTGATTCAAAATTAAAAGTGTTATTGATGAGTTTCAGCTTTTTGGTATGTAAGAACTTCTTTATGTACACTAGTTTTTGAGTATTTTACCTTGTAGTTCTTGTCAAACTATAAAACACTCATACACGTTTCTCGTAATGTCCTCTTCTTTGCCAATATAAAGTGCTTTCCATCCATTTTTGCATTTTTTGTAGGTGATAAGCTCAAAAACACATCAAAATATATCTTTTTTGTAATGTTATTCTATTTCTTCATATTGGTTGGTTTGCACCGTTTTAGCGTTTTTCTACGTAAATCACTGAAAAGACACGCTTTAAGTAATATTGTTAAGATTGCTGAAAAACACTCAAAAGACAGGTTTCTGGTAAAGTCGTGAAATTTCCCCATATAGGTGGATTTGCATGCACTTCAGAGTTTGTACATAACTCCGGAAAAAAGCTAGAATTATTTTTTTTATAATGATTTTTTTTTTTAAATTTCCATGAATTTTGCCAGAATTTTGGCATCTCGGTACATATGAAGATGAAAAACAAATTTTTTTTTCTCTCTCTATAAAAAGTTATTTGTGGGTTTTAGCTTTTTGGTACTTAAGGAACTTAAAAACACTCATAATACACGATTTTCGTAATGTCCTTTCATTTTCCAAACATAGGGTTCTTTGCATGTATTTAGGCATTTTTATAGGTAACATGATGAAAAACACTCAAAATACATGTTTCTGGTAATGTTATTCTGTTTCTCCATAAAGGGTGTTTTGCAAGCGTTTTAGCCTTTTGGTATGTAAGAAGCTCAAAAACACGTAAAGGCAGGATCTTGGTAAAAGTTGGTTTTATTCCCATATAATGTGATTGCCCTCCTTTTTAGTGCTTTAGTGCCTAACACTCTCAAAAACACTCAAAAGACACTTTTTTGGTAATGTCTTTTTTTCCCACATAAAGCTAGTTTCGCATGCAATTTTTGGTTTTGGTAACTAAGAATGTGAAAAGCACTCAAAATACATGCATTTCGTAAGGTTTTTCTGTATTCTTAAATAAGAGTGTTATTTCTGAGTTTCAGCATTTTGGTATCTAAGAAACTTCTCCATATACACCGAATTTTGCGATTTTTGCCTTGTGGCTGTTGTGAAACTATAAAACACTCATTATACACGTTTCTCGTAATGTCCTTTTGTATCCCAATATAGAGTGCTTTCCATCCATTTTCGCGTTTTTTGAAGGTAAGAAGCTCAAAAACACTCAAAATATACCTTTTTGGTAATGTTATTCTATTTCTCCATATTCGTTGGTTTGCATCCGATTTAGCGTTTTTCTACGTAAAACACGGAAAAGACACTTTTTCAGTAATTTTGTGATGGATTCCCACATTGAGTGACTTCCATATTATTTATCGTTTTGGTGGCTAACATGCTGAAAAAAACCACAGAAGACAGGTTTCTGGTAAGGTCGTTTAATTTCCCCATATAGGTGGCTTTGCATGCACTTTAGGGTTTGGTACATAGCAGTCCGAAAAAAAAGCTAAAATTAACTCTTTTTCATAATGTTCTTTTTTCACATAATTTCCCTGAATTTTGGCAGAATTTTTTCATCTCGGTACCTATGAAGATGAAAAAAAAAATCCTATTTTTTTATTTATTTTTTTTCTCTATAAATAGTGGTATTTGTGGGTTTTAGCTTTTTGGTACTTAAAGAACTTAAAAACACTCAAAATACACGTTTCTCGAAATGTCCTTTCGTTTCCCAAACATAAGATTCTTTGCATGTATTTAAGCGTTTTTATAGGTAATATGATCAAAAACACTCAAAATACATGTTTTTGGTAATGTTATTCTGTTTCTAAATAAAGGGTGTTTTGCATGCGTTTTAGCGTTTTGGTATATAAGGAGCTCAAAAACACTTAGAAAAAACACTTGGTAAAAGTTGATTTTATTCCCATGTAATGTGATTGTTTTTACAGGTAACATGATCAAAAACACTCAAAATACGTGTTTTTGGTAATGTTATTCTCTTTCTCCATAAAGGGTGCTTTGCATTCGTTTTAGCGTTTTGAAATATAAGGAGCTCAAAAACACTTAAAAGCAAGTTGTTAGTAAAAGTTAGTTTTATTCCCATGTAATGTGATTGCCCTGCTTTTTGGTGCTTTATTGCCTATCATGCTAAAAAAAAAAAAAACATTTAAAAGACAATTTTCTGGTAATGTCATTTTTTTTTCCCACATATAGCTTCTTTCACATAAAATTTGGGGTTTTGGTAACTAAGAATGTGAAAAACACTCAAAATACACGCATTTGGTAAGGTTGATCTGTTTCTCAATTTAGAGTGTTATTCAGGAGTTTCAGCATTTTGGTATCTAAAAAACTTCTCCATATATATGAGTTTTTGCGTTTTTTGCCTTGTGATTCTTGAGAATCTATAAAACACTCATTATACACGTTTTTCGTAATGTCCTTTTGTTAACCAATAGAGAAAAAGAAAAAACCACAAAAGACAGGTTTCTCGTAAAGTCGTTTAATTTCCCCATATAGTTGGCTTTGCATGTACTTCATGGTTTGGTACATAACAGTCCGAAAAAAAACCTAAAATTAACTTTTTCGCTAATGTTCTTTTTGCACATAATTTCCCTGAATTTTGCCAGAAATTTGGCATCTCAGTACCTAGGAAGAGGAAGAACAAAAGAAAAGAATCCTATTTTTTAATTATTTCTTTATTTTTTCTCTATAAAGAGGTTTTAGCTTTTTGGTACTTATGGAACTTAAAAACACATAATACACGTTTCTCATAATGTCCTTTCGTTTCCCAGACATAGGGTTCTTTGCATGTATTTAAGCGTTTTTAGAGGTAACATGATCAAAAACACTCAAAATAAATGTTTTTGGTAATGTTATTCTGTTTCTGGTTCGTTTTGGTATATAAGGAGTTAAAAAACACTTAAAAGTTGGTTTTATTCCCATGTAATGTGATTGCCCTCCTTTTTAATGCTTTATTGCCTAACTCTCTCAAAAACCCTCAAAAGATACTTTTCTGGTAATGTCATTTTTTTTTCCACATAAAAGCTAGTTTCGCATGCAATTTGGGGTTTTAATAAGTAAGAATGTGAAAAACACTAAAAATACACGGAATTAGTAATGTTATTCTGTTTCTTAATTAAGAGTGTTATTCAGGAGTTTCAGCATTTTTGTATCTAAGAAATTTCTCCATATACACTAGTTTTTGCGTTTTTTGCTTCGTGGTTCTTGTGAAACTATAAAATACTCATTATACACGTTTCTCGTAATGTCTTTTTATTTCCCAATATAGAGTGCTTTGCATCCATTTTCACGTTTTTTTTTTTTTTGTTGGTCACAAGCTCAAAAATACTTAAAATATACCTTTTTGGTAATGTTATTCTATTTCTTCATATTGGTCTGTTTGCATCCGTTTTAGCGTTTTTTTACGTAAAACACTGAAAAGACACGTTTTCAGTAATTTTGTTTTGGATTCCCATATAGAGTGACTGCCATATTATTTTTCCTTTTGGTGCCTAATATGCTGAAAAGCACTCAAATGACAGTTTGTAAAGTCGTTTAATTTCCCCATATAGATGACTTTGCATGCACTTTAGGGTTTGGTACATAACAGTCCGAAAAAAAAGCTAAAATTAACTTTTTCGATAATGTTCTTTTATCCACATAATTTCCCTGAATTTTAGCAGAATTTTGGCATATCGGTACCTCTGAAGATGAATAACAAAAAAAAAAAAAAAAATTATTATTCTCGTTTATTTTATTTATTGATTTTTATTTATTGTTTTTTTTTTTTTTTGTTTCTTCATAAAGAGTGTTATTTGTGGGTTTTAGCTTTTTGGTATTTAAGTAACTTAAAAACACTTATAATACATGTTTCTCGTAATGTCCTTTCGTTTCCCAAACATAGGATTCTTTGCATGTATTTAAGCGTTTTTATAGGTAACATGATCAAAAACACTCAAGATACATGTTTTTTGTAATGTTTTTGTTTTTCTCCATAAAGGATTTTTGCATTCGTTTTAGCGTTTTGGTATGTAATGAGCTCAAAAATATTTAACGGCAAGTTCTTGGTAAAATTTTTTTTTATTCACATGTAATGTGATTGCCCTTCTTTTAAGTACTTTATTGCCTAACACGCTCATAAACACTGAAAAAAAATTTTCTGGCAATATAATTTTTTCCCCACATAAACCTAGTTTTGCATGCAATTTCGTGTTTTGGTGACAAAGAATGTGAAAAACACTCAAAATACACGTATTTGGTAAGGTTGTTCTGTATCTCAATCAAGAGTGTTATTTATGAGTTTCAGCATTTTGGTATCTAAGAATCTTTTGCCTTGTGGTTGTTGTGAAACTATAAAACACTCATTATACAGGTTTCTCGTAATGTTCTTTTGTTTCCCAATATAGAGTGCTTTGCATCCATTTTCTTGTTTTTTGTAGGTAACAGGCTCAAAAACAATCAAAATATACCTTTTTGGCAATGTTATTTTATTTCTTCATACTGGTTTGTTTGCATCCGTTTTAGCGTGTTTCTACGTAGAACACTGAAAAGACAAGTGTTAAGTGATTTTGTTTTGGATTCCCATATAGAGTGACTTCCATATTATTTATTGTTTTGGTGCCTAACATGCTGAAAACACTCAAAAGACAGGTTTCTGGTAAAGTCGTTTAATTTCCTATAGAGGTGGCTTTGCATGCAATTTAGGTTTTGGTACATAACTGTCCGAAAAAAAAGCTAAAATTAACTTTTTTTGATAATGTTCATTTTTCCATATAATTTCCCTGAATTTTGCCAGAATTTTGGCATCTCGGTACCTAAGAAGAAGAATAACAAAAAAAAAAAAGGAAAATTTTTTTTTTCTCTATAAAGAGTGTTATTTGAGGATTTTAGCTTTTTGGTGCTTAAGGAATTTAATAATATTCATAATAAACGTTTCACGTAATGTCCTTTCGTTTCCCAAACATAGGGTTCTTTCCATGTATTTAAGCGTTTTTATAGGTAACATGATCAAAAACACTCAAAATACATGTTTTTGGTAATGTTATTCTGTTTCTTCATAAAGGGTGTTTTGCATGCGTTTTAGTGTGTTGGTATGTTAGGAGCTCAAAAACACTTAAAGGCAAGTTCTTGGTAAAAGTTGGTTTTATTCCCATGTAATGTGATTGCCTTGCTTTTTAGTGCTTTATTGCCTAACACGCTCAAAAACAATCAAAAGACATTTTTCTGGAGATGTCTTTTTTTTTTTTTTTTCTTTCCATATAAAGCTAGTTTCGTATGCAATTTGGGGTTTTGGTAACCAAGATTATGAAAACAATCAAAATACACGCATTTGGTAAGGTTGTTCTGTTTCTCAATTAAGAGTGTTATTCATGAGTTTTAGGGTTTTGGTATCTAAGAATCTCAAAAACACTTATAATGCACGTTTCTCGTAATGTCCCTTTTTTTTCCTCATTTAGGGTGCTTTGCATGCACCCTAAATTTACTAACAACACTACTAATTCCACTATCCAAGTCATTGACATATATTACAAACAACATCGGCCCTAATACTAATAATCTTTTTGGCACCCCACTAATTACTTGACTCCACTTGGATTTAGAGCCGTTTATTATTATTATTGTGGAATATATTTCATCTGGTCCTGGTGACTTGAACTTTTCACCTTATCTATCTCCTGTTCCACTATCTGTTTAGTTATGGTAATATCTGTCAGCTTCTCATTTTCTTCTACTCTAAATATCTTGTCACTATTCGGCAAATCCTGCATGTTTTCCTGGGCAAAGACAGTTAAAAAATACTCGTTCACAATTTTACTAATCTCCTCCCAACAACTAAGCAGGTCCCATTCTGCTGTCTTTAAAGAACTATTGTTTCTCTATTCTTCGTCTTATATGCCTGATAAAATCCCTTGGGGTCCATCTTCGCTTGGCTGGCTACCTTTAATTCATAACTATTTTTAGCTTTCCTTGTTAAACTCCTGACTTTTCTAATTCATTATATTATGGCCTTAAAACCATTTTTCCTGTCTTTAATCTCATATATACTTCTCTTTCGCCCTATGTAATGTTTTAACCTCTGTCATCCACTTATGATCATTTTTTCTGCGATCTTATTCTTGTGTAAGGGATATTCCCTAACTGTCCTGAATGTAATTTATCAACGAAATATTTATTTCGCTTCTCTATAAAGGGTGTTTTGCTTGAGTTTTAGCGTTTCTGTACTTAAGAACCTTTAAAACAAGTTTTTAGTAATGTTATTTTGTGTTCTTTTATGGAGCGCTTTCCATGCTTTTTAGCGTTCTGGTGTCTAACACGTTGAAAAACACTCAAAAGACAGGTTGATGAAAATGTCGTTTCGATTCCCGATAAAGGGGACTTCCAATGCATTTTGTCTTTTGGTACTTAACAATATGAAAATAAAAGTTTAAGTAAAAGTTTTCGGTTGAGTTATTTTTCCATATAAAGTTCTAATCATGTGTTTTTGAGTCTGGGTACCTAAAAAGCTCAAAATCTCTCATAATACACTTTTCTCGTAATGTCCTTTCTTTTCTCCATGAAGGATGCTTTGCGTGTAATTTGGCACTTTTATACTTAACAAGCACAAAAACAATCAAAATACAAGTTTTTGGTAATGCTAATTTGTTTCTCCGTAAAGGTTGTTTTGCATGCTTTTCTGCGATATCGGATGTAAAAAGGTGAAAAACACTCTAAAGATACTTTCTTGGTAATGTTATTTTATATTGCCAAATAGGGTGCTTTCAATGTTTTTTTAGCATTTTGATTCCTAACACTCAAGTAAACACTCAAAAGACACGTTTCCTTTAATATCGTTTTGTTTCTTCATATAGGGATCTGCATGCATTATGATGTTTTGCTACATAATGTGAAAAACGCTCAAAATAAAGATTTTAGGTAATGTTTTTTTTTTTTCTCTATATAGGGTGCTATTCATCCTTTTTAGCGTTTTGGTACTTAGGAAGCTTACTTAGGAAGCTCAGAAACACAAATAAAACTTGTTTCTCCAAACGTCTTTCCATTTCCCCATAAAGATTGCTTTGTATGTATTTTGACGTTTTGGTACATAAAAAGGAAAAAAAAACACAAAAACACGTTTTTGGTGATGTTCTGTTTCTCTATTAAGAGATATAGAATATATTTAATTTTCATTCAGGCGGTTTAGTGTTTGGTACCTAAGAGACTCAAAACTCTGATAATACACGTTTCTCGTAATGTCCTATCGTTTCCTCATACAGGGTGCTTTAAATGCATTTTTAAGATGATGTACGTAACAGACTCAAAAAGACTCAAAATACACGTTTTTGGTAAGGTTTTTTTCTGTTTGGTAAGATTATTCGTGTTTGTTGCACGCGTTTTAGCGTTTTGGAAAGTAAAAAGTTTAAAACAATTAAAAGACATGCTTATTATTTTGCATTTCTATATAAGGTGCTTTCCATGCTATTTAGCGTTTTCGTGCCTAACACGCGGAAAAACACATAAAGACACATTTCTTACAATGTTGTTTAATTTTCTCGTATTGCGAGCAAGCATTATGGTGTTTTGCTATCTGACAATGTGAAAACATTCAAATTACACGATTTCGGTAATGTTTTTTTCTTTCTCCATTTTTGCGTTTTGGTACCTGAGAAGCTACAAAAAAAAAAAAAAACTCAAAATACACGTTTTTTGTCATGTCCTTTTGTTTCCTCATATAGGCTGTTTTTGGTGCTTTGGTACCTAACAGGGTGTTTGCATGTATTTTGACATTTTAGTTCGTAAGAACCTAAAAAAACACTCTAAAGACACGTTTTAGTAAAGTTCTCTGGTATTCTCCTATGGGGTGATTTCGTTGCTTCTTACTGATTTGGTGCCTAACACGCCCAAAAAATAACAAAAGACAAGTTTGTAGTGATTTCGTTTCGTTTCTTCATATAGGTTGCTTTACATGCATGTTGGCGTTCTGGTAATTATCAATGTAAAAAAATACCCGTTTTTGGTAAGTTTGTTCTTTTTCTTTAGAGCACTATTGAAGTACTGATTTGGTACTTAAGAAAGTAATAAACAAAAAAAAAAAAAAAAAACGTTTCTCGTAATGTCCTTTTAATTTCCATATGCAGGGTGATTTGTTTGATGACAGGCGATTTTGTACATAATAAGCTCAAAAAAAAAAAAAAAATATACGTTTTTGGTTAATGTATTCTGTTTCTCTATATATGGTATTTTCATACGTTTTTAAAGTCGTTTCATATATCTATATATGGGTCTTTGCATGAATTTTGGCTTTTTGGTAACTAACAATGTCATAACACTCAAAATGCACGTTTTTTTTTTTTTTTTTGCAGTATTGTTCTGTTTCTCCATATAGAGTGTTTTCCTGCGTTTTACCCTTTTGATACTAAGAAAATCAAAAACACTCACAATACACGTTTCTCGTAATGTCTTTTAATTTTTCCCATATAGGGTATTTCCGATTCATTTAGGCGTTTTTTTTACGTAACAATCTTACAAAAGACTCAAAATACTTGTTTTGCATGCGTTTTAGCGTTTTCGTATGTAAGGAGCTTAAAAACACTTAAAGGCAAGTTATTGGTAAAAGATGGTTTTATTCCCATGTAATGTGATTGCCCTGCTTTTTAGTGCTTTATTGCCTAACACGCTCAAAAAAAAACTCAAAAGACACTTTTCTGGTAATATTTATTTTTTTCACACATAAAGCTAGTTTCGAATACAATTTGGGGTTTTGGTAAGTAAGAATGTTAAAAAGATTCAAAATACACCCATTTGGTAAAGTTGTTCTGTTTCTCAATTGAGTGTTATTCATGAATTTCAGCATTTTGGTATAAAAGAAACATCTCCATATACACGAGTTTTTGCGTGTTTTGCCTTGTGGTTCTTGTGAAACTATAAAACACTCATTATATACGTTTCTCGTAATGTCCTTTTCTTTCTCAATATAGAGTGCTTTGCAACTATTTTCGCGTTTTCTGTAGGTAACAAGCTCAAAAACACTCAAAATATAACTTTTTAGCAATATTATTCTATTTCTGCATATTGGTTGGTTTGCATCCGTTTTAATGTTTTTCTAAGTAAAACACTAAAAAGACACGTTTTCAGTAATTTTGTTTTGGATTCCCATATAGAGTGACTTCCATATTATTTATCGTTTTGGTGCCTGCCTTGCTGATAAAACACTGAAAAGACAGGTATCTGGTAAAGTCGTTTAATTTCCTCATATAAGTGGCTTTGCATACACTTTAGGGTTTGGTACATAACAGTCCGAAAAAAAAAGAAGCTAAAATTAACTTTTTTCATAATATTATTTTTTTCACATAATTTCCCTGAATTTTGCCAGAATTTTGGCATCTCGGTACCTATGAAGATAAATAACAAAAAAAAATATCCTAGTTTTTATTTATTTATTTATTTTCTCTATAAAGAGTATTATTTGTGGGTTTTAACTCTTTTCGTACTGATGGAACTTGAAAACACTCATAATATATGTTTCTCGTAATGTCCTTTCGTTTCCCAAACATAGATTTCTTTGCATGTATTTAAGCGTTTTTATACGTAACAGATCAAAAACACTGAAAATTAATGTTTTTTCGTAATGTTATTTTGTTTCTCCATAAAGGGTGTTTTGCATGCATTTTAGTGTTTTAGTATGTAAGGAGCTGAAAAACACTTAAAGACAAGTTCTTGGTAAATGTTGGTTTTATTCCGATGTAATATCATTGCCCTGCTTTTTTGTGCTTTATTTCCTAACACGCTCAAAAACACTCAAAAGACACTTTTTTTTCTGGTAATGTCATTTATTTCCCACATAAAGCTAGTTTTGCATGTAATTTCGGGTTTTGGTAACTAAGAATGTGAAAAAAACTCAAAATACACGCATTTGGTAAGGTTGTTCTGTTTCTCAATTAAGAGTGTTATTCATGAATTTCAGCGTTTTGGTATCTAAGAAACATCTCCATATACACGAGTTTTTGCTTGTTCTTTCCTTGTGGTTCTTGTGAAACTATAAAACACATTATAAACGTTTCTCGTAATGTCCTTTTGTTTCCCAATATAGAGAGATTTGCATCCATTTTCGCTCAATAACAAAAAATAATACCTTTTTTGGTAATATTATTCTATTTCATGATATTGGTTGATTTGCATTCGTTTTAGCGTTTTTCTACGTAAAACACTGAAAAGACACGTTTTCAGTAATTTTGCTTCGGATTTCCATACAGAGTGACTTCCATATTATTGATTGTTTTGGTGCCTAACATACTGAAAAACAGGCAAAAGACAGGTTTCAGGTAAAGTCGTTTAATTTCCCCATATAGGTGGATCTACATGCAGTTTAGGGTTTGGTACATAACAGTCTGAAAAAAAAGCTAAAATTAACTTTTTTGATTTTTTTTCACATAAATTCCCTGAATTTTGCCAGAATTTTGGCGTCTCGGTACCTATGAAGAATAATAAAAAAAAAATGCTATTTTTTCATTTATTTATTTATTTTTGGTACTTAAGGAACGTATAAAAACTCATAATACTCGTTTCTCGTAATGTCCTTTTGTTTCCTAAAGATAAGGTTCTTTGCATGTATTTAAGCGTTTTTATAGGTAACATGATCAAAAACACTCAAAATATACCTTTTTCGTAATGTTATTCTATTTCTTCATATTGGTTGGTTTCCATCCGTTTTAGCGTTTTTCTACGTAAAACACAGAAAAGACACGTTTTCAGTAATTTTGTTTTGGATTCCCATATAGAGTGACTTCCATGTTATTTATCGTTTTGGTGCCTAACATGCTGAAAAAAACAATCAAAAGACGGGTTTCTTGTAAAGTCGTTTAATTTCCCCATATAGGTAGCTTTGCTACCTATATGTATAACTTTAGGGTTTGGTACATAACAGTCAGAAAAAAGCTAAAATTAACCTTTTTCATAATATTCTTTTTTCACGTAATTTTCCTGAATTTTGCCAGAATTTTGGCATCTTGGTACCTATGAAGATCAATAAAAAAAAATGTTTTTTTTTATTTATATTTTTTTCTATAAAGACTGTTATTTGTGGGTTTTAGCTTTTTGGTACTTAAGGAATTTCTAAACACTCATAATACACATTCCTCGCAATGTCTTTTCATTCCCAAACATAGGGTTCTTTGCATGTATTTAGACGTTTTCATTGGTAACAAGCCCAAAAACACTCAAAATACATGTTTTTGAGAATGTTATTCTGTTTTTCCATAAAGGGTGTTTTGCATGGGTTTTAGCGTTTTGGTATGTAAGGGGCTCAAAAAAACTTAAAGGCAAGTTCTTGGTAAAAGTTGGTTATATTCCCATGTAATGTGATTGACCTGCTTTTTAGTGCTTTATTTCCTAACACGCTGAAAATCACTAAAAAGACACTTTTCCAGTAATTTTTTTTTCCACAGTTTCGCATGTAATTTGGGGTTGGACCACTAAGAATGTGAAAAAAAAAACTCAAAATACACTCATTTCCTAAGATTGTTCTGTTTCTCAATTAAGAGTATTATTCATGAGTTTCAGCATTTTGGTATCTAAGAAACTTCTCCATGTATACGAGTTTTTGCGTTTTTTGCCTTATGGTTCTTCAAAACTATTAAAACATTCATTATACAATTTTCTTGTAATTTTTTTTTTTTCCCAATACAGACTGCTTTGGAATCACTTTTACGTTTTTTCTAGGTAACAAGCTCAAAAACACTCAACTTTTTTGTAATGTTATTCTTTTTCTTCATATTGGTTGGTTTACATCCGTTTTAGGGTTCTACGCTAAAACTGAAAAGACACGTTTTCAGTAATATTGTTGAAATAACTGAAAACAAAGACACGTTTCTTGTAAAGTCGTGTAATTTCTCCATATAGGTTGCTTTGCATGCACTTCCGTGTTTTGTACATAACTCCGGAAAAAGCTTAAATTATTTTTTTTTTTCACATTTTTTCCCTGAATTTTCTCAGAATTTTGGCATTTCGGTACCTATGAAGATGAATAACAAAAAAAAAAATCCATTTTTTTTATTTTTTTTTCTCTATAAAGAGTGTTATTTGTGGGTTTTAGATTTTTGGTACTTAAGGAACTTAAACATACTCATAATACACGATTTTCGTAATGTCCTTTCGTTTCACAAATATAGCGTTCTTTGCATGTATTTAAGCGATTTTATAGGTAACATGATCAAAAACACTCAAAATACATGTTTTTGGTAATGTTATTCTGTTTCTCCATAAAGGTTGTTTTGCATGTGTTTAGCGGTTTGGTATGTAAGGAGTTAAAAAACACTTAAAGGCAAGTTCTTCGTAAAATTTTTTTTTATTCTAATGTAATGTGATTGTTCTGCTTTTTAGTGTTTTGTTGCATATAACGCTCAAAAACACTGAAAAGACACTTTTCTGGTAATGTCATTTTTTTCCCACATAAAGCTAGTTTCGCATGTAATTTGGGATTTTCGTAACTAAGAATGTGAAAAACACTCAAAATACACACATTTTGTAAGGTAGTTCTGTTTTTGAATTAAAAGTGTTATTCATGAGTTTTAGCGTTTTGGTATGTAAGAAACTTCTCTATATATACGAATTTTTGCATTTTTTGCCTTGTGGTTCTTGTGAAACTATAAAACACTCATTATACACGTTTCTCGTAACGTCTTTTGCTTCTCTATATAGAGTGCTTACCATCCATTTGCGCGTTTTTTGTAAGTAAAAAGCTCAAAAACACTTTTTGGTAATGTTATTCTATTTCTTCATATTTGTTGGTTTGCATCCGTTTTAGTCTTTTTCTACGTAAAACACTGAAAAGACATGTTTTCAGTAATTTTGTTTTGGATTCACATATTGACTGACTTCCATATTATTTATCGTTTTAGTGCCTAACATGCTGAAAAACACTGAAAATACAGGTTTCTGGTAAAGTCGTTTAACTTCCTTATATAGGTGGCATGTACTTTAGAGTTTGGTACATAAAAATCCGAAAAAGAGCTATAATTAACTTTTTTGATAATGTTCTTTTTTCCACATAAATTCCCTGAATTTGGCAGAATTTTGGCATCTTGGTACATATGTAAATCAATATAAAAAAAAGCTATTTTTTTATTTTTTTATTTTTTTTTTTATTTTTCTCTGTAAAGAGTGTTATTTGTGGGTTTTAGCGTTTTGGTACTTAAGGAACTTAAAAACGGTCCTAATACACGTTTCTCGTAATGTCCTTTCGTTCCACAAACATAGGGTTTTTTTCATGTATTTAAGCGTTTTTATAGGTAACATGATCAAAACACTTAAAACACATGTTTTTAGTAATGTTATTCTGCTTCTCCATAAAGGAGTTTTTTGCATGCGTTTTAGCGTTTTGGTTTCTAAGGAGCTCAAAAACACTTCAAGGCACGTTCTTGGTAAAAGTTGGTTTTATTCCCATGTAATGTGATTGCCCTGTTTTTTTTTGTTTTTTTTTTGTGTGATTTATTGCCTAACACGCTCAAAAACACTCAAAAGACACTTCTGGTAATGTCGTTTTTTTTTCCAACATAGTTTTGCGTGCTATTTCGAGTTTTGCTAACTAAGAATGTGAAAACACTCAAAATACACGCATATGGTAAGGTTGTTCTGTTTCTCAATTAATATTGTTATTCATGAGTTTTAGTATTTTGGTATCTAAGAAACTTCTTTATATACACGAGTTTTTGCGTTTTTTGCGTTTTGGTTCTTGTGAACCACAAGTTCTTTTGCTTAAAAATAATAAGACACTCATTACACACGTTTCTTGTAATGTCCTTTTGTTTCCCAATAGGGAGTGCTTTGCATCCATTTTCGCGTTTTTTGTAGGTAACAAGCTCAAAAACACTCAAAATGTACCTTTTTGGTAATGTTATTTTATTTCTTCTTATTGGTTGGTTTGCATCCGTTTTAGCGTTTTTCTACGTAAAACACCGAAAAGACACGTTTTCAGTAATTTTGTTTTACATTCCCATAGAGAGTGACTTGCATATTATTTACCGTTATGGTGCTTAACAAGCTGAAAAACACTCATAAGACAGTTTTCTGGCAAAGACGTTTGATTTCCCCATATAAGTGGCTTTGCATGCACTTTAGTGTTTGGTACATAACAGTACGAAAAAAAGCTAAAATTAACTTTTTTGATAATTGACTCATAATTTCCTGAATTTTGCCGAAATTTTGGCATCTAGGTACCTGTGAAGATGAAAAAAGAAAGAAAAAAATATCGTATTTATTTATTTTTTGTTTTTTTCTCAATAAAAAGTGTTATTTGTGGCTTTTAGCTTTTTGGTAAATAGTGATCTTAAAAACACTCATAATACACGTTTCTCGTAATATCCTTTCGTTTCCCAAAAATAGGGTTCTTTGCATGTATTTAAGCGTTTTTATTGGTAACATGATCAAAAACACTCAAAATATATGTTTTTGGTAATGCTATTCTCTTTCTCCATTAAGTGTGTTTTGCAGGCGTTTTAGCGTTTTGGTATATAAGGAGCTCAAAACACTTAAAGGCAAGTTCTTGGTAAAAAATTATTTTATTGCCATGTAAAGTGATTCCCATGCTTTTTAGTGCTTTATTGCCTATCACGCTCAAAAACACTCAAAAGACACTTTTCTGGTAATGTCATTTTTTTTCCCACATAAATCTGGTTTCGCATGCAATTTGGGATTTTGGTAACTAAGAATGTGAAAAGCACTCAAAATACACGCATTTAGTAAAGTTGTTCTGTTTCTCAATTAAGAGTGTTATACATGAGTTTCAGCATTTTGGTATCTAGGAAACTTCTCCATATACACGAGTTTTTGCGTTTTTTGCCTTGTTGTTCTTTTGAACTATAATACACTCATTATACACTTTTCTCGCAATGTCCCTTTGTTTCCCAAAATAGAGTCCTTTGTATCAATTTTAGCGTTTTTTTGTAGGTAACAAGCTCAAAAAAACTCAAAATATACCTTTTTGGTAATGTTTTTTTTCTATTTCTTGATATTGGTTGGTTTGCATCCATTTTAACGTTTTTCTACGTAAAACATTGGGAAGACACGTTTTCAGTAATTTTGTTTTGGATTCCCATATAAAGTGAGTTCCTTATTATTTATCATTTTGGTGCCTAACATGCTGAAAAACACTCAAAAGACAGATTTCTGGTAAAGTCGTTTAATTTCCTCATATAAGAGGCTTTGCATGCACTTTAGGGTTTGGTATATAACAGTCCGAAAAAAAAGCAAAAAAAAAACTTTTTTTATAATTTTCTTTTATCATATAATAGCCCGGAATTTTCCCAGAATTTTGGCATCTCGGTACCTATGAAGATGAATAACAAAAAAAAAAAAAATCCTATTTTTTTATTTTTTATTTATTTATTTTTTGTAAATAAAGAGTGTTATTTGTGGGTTTTAGCTTTTCGGTACTTAAGGAACTAAAAAACACTCATAATACATATTTCTCGTAATGTCCTGTAATGTCTCGTAATGTTTCCCAAACATAAGGTTCTTTGCATGTATTTAAGCGTTTTTATAGATAACATGATCAAAAACACTCAAAATACATATTTTTCGTAATGTTATTCTGTTTCTCCATTAAGTTTGTTTTGCATGCGTTTTAGCGGTTTGGTATATAAGGAGCTCAAAAACACTTAAAGGCAAGTTTTTGGTATAAATTGGTGTTATTCCAATGTAATATGATTACCCTGCTTTTTAGTGCTTTATCGCCTATCACTCTCAAAAACACTTAAAAGACACTTTTCTGGTAATGTCATTTTTTTCTCACATAAAGGTTGTTTCGCATGCAATTTGGGGTTTTGGTAACTAAGAATGTGAAAAGCACTCAAAATACACGCATTTAGTAGGGTTGTTCTGTTTCTCAATTAAGAGTGTTATTCATGAGTTTCAGCATTTTGGTATCTAGGAACCTTCTCCATATACACGAGATTTTGTGTTTTTTGCCTTTTGGTTCTTTTGAACTATAAAAAATCTCATTATACACTTTTCTTGCTAAGTCCTTTTGTTTTCTAATATAGAGTGCTTTGCATCAATTTTCGCGTTTTTTGTAGGTAACAAGCTCAAAAACATTCAAAATATACCTTTTTGGTAATGTTTTTTATTTCTTGATATTGGTTGGTTTGCATCCGTTTTAGCGTTTTTCTACGTAAAACACAAAAAAACACGTTTTCAGCAATTTTGTTTTGGATTCACATATAGAGTGAGATCCTTATTATTTATCGTTTTGGTGCTATTTATCGTTTTTTATGCTGAAAAACACTCAAAAAACAGATTTCTGTTGAGGTCGTTTAATTTCCTCTTTAGGGTTTGGTACATAACAGTCCGAAAAAAAAAAGAAAAACTAAAATTAACGTTTTTAATAATTTTCTTTAATCATATAATAGCCCTGAATTTTCCAAGGATTTTGGCATCTCGGTACCTATGAAGATGAATAACAAAAAAAAAAAATCCTATTTTTTTATTTTCTTACATTATCAAAAAAGTTAATTATAGCTCTTTTTCGGATTTTTATGTTCCAAACTCTAAAGTACATACCACCTATATAAGGAAGTTAAACGACTTTACCAGAAACCTGTATTTTCAGTGTTTTCCTGCATGTTAGGCACCAAAACGATAAATAATATGGAAGTCAGTCAATATGTGAATCCAAAACAAAATTACTGAAAACGTGTCTTTTCAGTGTTTTACGTAGAAAAACACTAAAACGGATGCAAACCAACAAATATGAAGTGTTTTTGAGCTTTTTACCTACAAAAAACGCGCAAATGGATGGTAAGCACTCTATATAGGGAAGCAAAAGACGTTACGAGAAACGTGTATAATGAGTGTTTTATAGTTTCACAACAACCACAAGGCAAAAAACGCAAAAATTCGTGTATATAGAGAAGTTTCTTACATACCAAAACGCTAAAACTCATGAATAACACTTTTAATTGAAAAACAGAACTACCTTACCAAATGTGTGTATTTTGAGTGTTTTTCACATTCTTAGTTACGAAAATCCCAAATTATATGCGAAACTAGTTTTATGTGGGAAAAAAATTACATTACCAGAAAAGTGTCTTTTCAGTGTTTTTGAGCGTTATATGCAACAAAACACTAAAAAGCAGAACAATCACATTACATTGGAATAAAACCAAATTTTACGAAGAACTTTCCTTTAAGTGTTTTTTAACTCCTTACATACCAAACCGCTAAACACATGCAAAACAACCTTTATGGAGAAACAGAATAACATTACCATAAACATGTATTTTGAGTATTTTTGATCATGTTACCTATAAAATCGCTTAAATACATGCAAAGAACGCTATATTTGTGAAACGAAAGGACATTACGAAAATCGTGTATTATGAGTATGTTTAAGTTCCTTAAGTACCAAAAATCTAAAACCCACAAATAACACTCTTTATAGAGAAAAAAAAATTAAAAAAAATGGATTTTTTTTTTTGTTATTCATCTTCATAGGTACCGAGATGCCAAAATTCTGAGAAAATTCAGGGAAAAAATGTGAAAAAAATTAATTTAAGCTTTTTCCGGAGTTATGTACGAAACACGGAAGTGCATGCAAAGCAACCTATATGGGGAAATTACACGACTTTACAAGAAACGTGTCTTTGTTTTCAGCTATTTCAACAATATTACTGAAAACGTGTCTTTTCAGTTTTAGCGTAGAACCCTAAAAACGGATGCAAACCAACCAATATGAAGAAATAGAATAACATTACAAAAAAGTTGAGTGTTTTTGAGCTTGTTACCTACAAAAAACGTAAAAATGAAAGGATATTACAAAGAAAAAAAAAGGATATTACAAGAAAATTGTATAATGAATGTTTTAATAGTTTTGAAGAACCATAAGGCAAAAAACGCAAAAACTCGTATATATGGAGAAGTTTCTTAGATACCAAAATGCTGAAACTCATGAATAATACTCTTAATTGAGAAACAGAACAATCTTAGGAAATGAGTGTATTTTGAGTTATTTTTTCACATTCTTAGTGGTCCAACCCCAAATTACATGCGAAACTGTGGAAAAAAAAATTACTAGAAAAGTGTCTTTTTAGTGATTTTCAGCGTGATAGGTAATAAAGCACTAAAAAGCAGGTCAATCACATTACATGGGAATATAACCAACTTTTACCAAGAACTTGCCTTTAAGTTTTTTTGGGCTCCTTACATACCAAAACGCTAAAACCCATGCAAAACACCCTTTATGGAAAAACAGAATAACATTCTCAAAAACATGTATTTTGAGTGTTTTTGGGCTTGTTACCAATAAAAACGCCTAAATACATGCAAAGAACCCTATGTTTGGGAATGAAAAGACATTGCGAGGAATGTGTATTTTGAGTGTTTAGAAGTTCCCTAAGTACCAAAAAGCTAAAACCCACAAATAACAGTCTTTATAGAAAAAAAAATAGCATTTTTTTTATTGATCTTCATAGGTATCTTCATAGGTTATGTACCAAACCCTAAACTGCATGTAGATATTCAGGAAAATTACGTGAAAAAAGAATATTATGAAAAAGGTTAATTTTAGCTTTTTTTCTGACTGTTATGTACCAAACCCTAAAGTGTATGCAAAGCTACCTATATGGGGAAATTAAACGACTTTACAAGAAACCCGTCTTTTGATTGTTTTTTTCAGCATGTTAGGCACCAAAACGATAAATAACATGGAAGTCACTCTATATGGGAATCCAAAACAAAATTACTGAAAACGTGTCTTTTCTGTGTTTTACGTAGAAAAACGCTAAAACGGATGGAAACCAACCAATATGAAGAAATAGAATAACATTACGAAAAAGGTATATTTTGAGTGTTTTTGATCATGTTACCTATAAAAACGCTTAAATACATGCAAAGAACCTTATCTTTAGGAAACAAAAGGACATTACGAGAAACGAGTATTATACGTTCCTTAAGTACCAAAAATAAATAAATAAATGAAAAAATAGCATTTTTTTTATTAATCTTCATAGGTACCGAGACGCCAAAATTCTGGCAAAATTCAGGGAATTTATGTGAAAAAAAAATCAAAAAATTTAATTTTAGCTTTTATTTTCAAACTGTTATGTACCAAACCCTAAACTGCATGTAGATATTCAGGAAAATTACGTGAAAAAAGAATATTATGAAAAAGGTTAATTTTAGCTTTTTTTCTGACTGTTATATACCAAACCCTAAAATGTATGCAAAGCTACCTATATGGGGAAATTAAACGACTTTACCTGAAACCTGTCTTTTGCCTGTTTTTCAGTATGTTAGGCACCAAAACAATAAATAATATGGAAGTCACTCTGTATGGAAATCCAAAGCAAAATTACTGAAAACGTGTCTTTTCAGTGTTTTATGTAGAAAAACGCTAAAACGAATGCAAATCAACCAATATCATGAAATAGAATAATATTACCAAAAAAGGTATTATTTTTTGTTATTGAGCGAAAATGGATGCAAATCTCTCTATATTGGGAAACAAAAGGACATTACGAGAAACGTTTATAATGTGTTTTATAGTTTCACAAGAACCACAAGGAAGAAACAAGCAAAAACTCGTGTATATGGAGATGTTTCTTAGATACCAAAACGCTGAAATTCATGAATAACACTTTTAATTGAGAAACAGAACAACCTTACCAAATGCGTGTATTTTGAGTTTTTTTCACATTCTTAGTTACCAAAACCCGAAATTACATGCGAAACTAGCTTTATGTGGGAAATAAATGACATTACCAGAAAAAAAGTGTCTTTTGAGTGTTTTTGAGCGTGTTAGGAAATAAAGCACAAAAAAGCAGGGCAATGATATTACATCGGAATAAAACCAACATTTACCAAGAACTTGTCTTTAAGTGTTTTTCAGCTCCTTACATACCAAAACACTAAAATGCATGCAAAACACCCTTTATGGAGAAACAAAATAACATTACGAAAAACATTAATTTTCAGTGTTTTTGATCTGTTACGTATAAAAACGCTTAAATACATGCAAAGAAATCTATGTTTGGGAAACGAAAGGACATTACGAGAAACGTATATTATGAGTGTTTTCAAGTTCCATAAGTACGAAAAGAGTTAAAACCCACAAATAATACTCTTTATAGAGAAAATAAATAAATAAATAAAAACTAGGATATTTTTTTTTTGTTATTTATCTTCATAGGTACCGAGATGCCAAAATTCTGGCAAAATTCAGGGAAATTATGTGAAAAAAATAATATTATGAAAAAAGTTAATTTTAGCTTCTTTTTTTTTCGGACTGTTATGTACCAAACCGTAAAGTGTATGCAAAGCCACCTATATGAGGAAATTAAACGACTTTACCAGATACCTGTCTTTTCAATGTTTTTTTCAGCAAGTTAGGCACCAAAACGATAAATAATATGGAAGTCACTCTATATGGGAATCCAAAACAAAATTACTGAAAACGTGTCTTTTTAGTGTTTTACTTAGAAAAACATTAAAACGGATGCAAACCAACCAATATGAAGAAATAGAATAATATTACTAAAAGGTTATATTTTGAGTGTTTTTGAGCTTGTTACCTACAGAAAACGCGAAAATAGTTGCAAAGCACTCTATATTGAGAAAGAAAAGGACATTACGAGAAACGTATATAATGAGTGTTTTATAGTTTCACAAGAACCACAAGGCAAAACACGCAAAAACTCGTGTATATGGAGATGTTTCTTTTATACCAAAATGCTGAAATTCATGAATAACACTCAATTGAGAAACAGAACAACTTTACCAAATGGGTGTATTTTGAATCTTTTTAACATTCTTACTTACCAAAACCCCAAATTGCATGCGAAACTAGCTTTATGTGTGAAAAAAAAATATCACCAGAAAAGTGTCTTTTGAGGTTTTTTTGAGCGTGTTAGGCAATAAAGCACTAAAAAGCAGGGCAATCACATTACATGGGAATAAAACCATCTTTTACCAATAACTTGCCTTTAAGTGTTTTTAAGCTCCTTACATACGAAAACGCTAAAACGCATACAAAACAAGTATTTTGAGTCTTTTGTAAGATTGTTACGTAAAAAAACGCCTAAATGAATCGGAAATACCCTATATGGGAAAAATTAAAAGACATTACGAGAAACGTGTATTATGAGTGTTTTTGATTTTCTTAGTATCAAAAGGGTAAAACGCAGGAAAACACTCTATATGGAGAAACAGAACAATACTGCCAAAAAAAAAAACGCATTTTGAGTGTTATGACATTGTTAGTTACCAAAAAGCCAAAATTCATGCAAAGACCCATATATAGATATATGAAACGACTTTAAAAACGTATGAAAATACCATATATAGAGAAACAGAATACATTAACCAAAAACGTGTATTTTGTGTTTTTTTTTTTTTTTGAGCTTATTATGTACAAAATCGCCTGTCATCAAACAAATCACCCTGCATATGGAAATAAAAAGGACATTACGAGAAACGTTTTTTTTTTTTTTTTTATTACTTTCTTAAGTACCAAATCAGTACTTCAATAGTGCTCTGAAGAAAAAGAACAAACTTACCAAAAACGGGTATTTTTTTACATTGATAATTACCAAAACGCCAACATGCATGTAAAGCAACCTATATGAAGAAACGAAACGAAATCACTACAAACTTGTCTTTTGTTATTTTTTGGGCGTGTTAGGCACCAAATCAGTAAGAAGCAACGAAATCACCCCATAGGAGAATACAAGAGAACTTTACTAAAACGTGTCTTTAGAGTGTTTTTTAGGTTCTTACGAACTAAAATGTCAAAATACATGCAAACACCCTGTTAGGTACCAAAGCACCAAAAACAGCGTATATGAGGAAACGAAAGGACATGACAAAAAACGTGTATTATGAGTTTTTTTTTTTTTTAGCTTCTCAGGTACCAAAACGCAAAAATGGAGAAAGAAAAAAACATTACCGAAATCGTGTAATTTGAATGTTTTCACATTGTCAGGTAGCAAAACACCATAATGCTTGCTCGCTATACGAGAAAATTAAACAACAATGTAAGAAATGTGTTTTTATGTGTTTTTCCGCGTGTTAGGCACGAAAACGCTAAATAGCATGGAAAGCACCTTATATAGAAATGCAAAATAATAAGCATGTCTTTTAAGTGTTTTAAACTTTTTACGTTCCAAAACGCTAAAACGCGTGCAACAAACACGAATAATCTTACCAAACAGAAAAAAACCTTACCAAAAACGTGTATTTTGAGTCTTTTTGAGTCTGTTACGTACATCATCTTAAAAATGCATTTAAAGCACCCTGTATGAGGAAACGATAGGACATTACGAGAAACGTGTATTATCAGAGTTTTGAGTCTCTTAGGTACCAAACACTAAACCGCCTGAATGAAAATTAAATATATTCTATATCTCTTAATAGAGAAACAGAACATCACCAAAAACGTGTTTTTGTGTTTTTTTTTTCCTTTTTATGTACCAAAACGTCAAAATACATACAAAGCAATCTTTATGGGGAAATGGAAAGAGGTTTGGAGAAACAAGTTTTATTTGTGTTTCTGAGCTTCCTAAGTAAGCTTCCTAAGTACCAAAACGCTAAAAAGGATGAATAGCACCCTATATAGAGAAAAAAAAAAACATTACCTAAAATCTTTATTTTGAGCGTTTTTCACATTATGTAGCAAAACATCATAATGCATGCAGATCCCTATATGAAGAAACAAAACGATATTACAGGAAACGTGTCTTTTGAGTGTTTACTTGAGTGTTAGGAATCAAAATGCTAAAAAACATTGAAAGCACCCTATTTGGCAATATAAAATAACATTACCAAGAAAGTATCTTTAGAGTGTTTTTCACCTTCTTACATCCGATATCGCAGAAAAGCATGCAAAACAACCTTTACGGAGAAACAAATTAGCATTACCAAAAACTTGTATTTTGATTGTTTTTGTGCTTGTTAAGTATAAAAGTGCCAAATTACACGCAAAGCATCCTTCATGGAGAAAAGAAAGGACATTACGAGAAAAGTGTATTATGAGAGATTTTGAGCTTTTTAGGTACCCAGACTCAAAAACACATGATTAGAACTTTATATGGAAAAATAACTCAACCGAAAACTTTTACTTAAACTTTTATTTTCATATTGTTAAGTACCAAAAGACAAAATGCATTGGAAGTCCCCTTTATCGGGAATCGAAACGACATTTTCATCAACGTGTCTTTTGAGTGTTTTTCAACGTGTTAGACACCAGAACGCTAAAAAGCATGGAAAGCGCTCCATAAAAGAACACAAAATAACATTACTAAAAACGTGTTTTAAAGGTTCTTAAGTACAGAAACGCTAAAACTCAAGCAAAACACCCTTTATAGAGAAGCGAAATAAATATTTCGTTGATAAATTACATTCAGGACAGTTAGGGAATATCCCTTACACAAGAATAAGATCGCAGAAAAAATGATCATAAGTGGATGACAGAGGTTAAAACATTACATAGGGCGAAAGAGAAGTATATATGAGATTAAAGACAGGAAAAGTGGTTTTAAGGCCATAATATAATGAATTAGAAAAGTCAGGAGTTTAACAAGGAAAGCTAAAAATAGTTATGAATTAAAGGTAGCCAGCCAAGCGAAGATGGACCCCAAGGGATTTTATCAGGCATATAAGACGAAGAATAGAGAAACAATAGTTCTTTAAAGACAGCAGAATGGGACCTGCTTAGTTGTTGGGAGGAGATTAGTAAAATTGTGAACGAGTATTTTTTAACTGTCTTTGCCCAGGAAAACATGCAGGATTTGCCGAATAGTGACAAGATATTTAGAGTAGAAGAAAATGAGAAGATGACAGATATTACCATAACTAAACAGATAGTGGAACAGGAGATAGATAAGCTGAAAAGTTCAAGTCACCAGGACCAGATGAAATATATTCCACAATAATAATAATAAACGGCTCTAAATCCAAGTGGAGTCAAGTAATTAGTGGGGTGCCAAAAAGATTATTAGTATTAGGGCCGATGTTGTTTGTAATATATGTCAATGACTTGGATAGTGGAATTAGTAGTGTTGTTAGTAAATTTAGGGTGCATGCAAAGCACCCTAAATGAGGAAAAAAAAGGGACATTACGAGAAACGTGCATTATAAGTGTTTTTGAGATTCTTAGATACCAAAACCCTGAAACTCATGAATAACACTCTTAATTGAGAAACAGAACAACCTTACCAAATGCGTGTATTTTGATTGTTTTCATAATCTTGGTTACCAAAACCCCAAATTGCATACGAAACTAGCTTTATGTGGAAAGAAAAAAAAAAAAAGACATCTCCAGAAAAATGTCTTTTGATTGTTTTTGAGCGTGTTAGGCAATAAAGCACTAAAAAGCAAGGCAATCACATTACATGGGAATAAAACCAACTTTTACCAAGAACTTGCCTTTAAGTGTTTTTGAGCTCCTAACATACCAACACACTAAAACGCATGCAAAACACCCTTTATGAAGAAACAGAATAACATTACCAAAAACATGTATTTTGAGTGTTTTTGATCATGTTACCTATAAAAACGCTTAAATACATGGAAAGAACCCTAGGTTTGGGAAACGAAAGGACATTACGTGAAACGTTTATTATGAATATTATTAAATTTCTTAAGCACCAAAAAGCTAAAATCCTCAAATAACACTCTTTATAGAGAAAAAAAAAAGAATTTTCCTTTTTTTTTTTGTTATTCTTCTTCTTAGGTACCGAGATGCCAAAATTCTGGCAAAATTCAGGGAAATTATATGGAAAAAAGAACATTATCAAAAAACGTTAATTTTAGCTTTTTTTTCGGACAGTTATGTACCAAAACCTAAATTGCATGCAAAGCCACCTCTATAGGAAATTAAACGACTTTACCAGAAACCTGTCTTTTGAGTGTTTTTCAGCATGTTAGGCACCAAAACAATAAATAATATGGAAGTCACTCTATATGGGAATCCAAAACAAAATCACTTAACACTTGTCTTTTCAGTGTTCTACGTAGAAACACGCTAAAACGGATGCAAACAAACCAGTATGAAGAAATAGAATAATATTGCCAAAAAGGTATATTTTGAGTGTTTTTGAGCCTGTTACCTACAAAAAACAAGAAAATGGATGCAAAGCACTCTATATTGGGAAACAAAAGAACATTACGAGAAACCTGTATAATGAGTGTTTTATAGTTTCACAACAACCACAAGGCAAAAGATTCTTAGATACCGAAATGCTGAAACTCATAAATAACACTCTTGATTGAGATACAGAACAACCTTACCAAATACATGTATTTTGAGTGTTTTTCACATTCTTTGTCACCAAAACACGAAATTGCATGCAAAACTAGGTTTATGTGGGGAAAAAATTATATTGCCAGAAAATTTTTTTTCAGTGTTTATGAGCGTGTTAGGCAATAAATTACTTAAAAGAAGGGCAATCACATTACATGTGAATAAAAAAAAAATTTACCAAGAACTTGCCGTTAAATATTTTTGAGCTCATTACATACCAAAACGCTAAAACGAATGCAAAAATCCTTTATGGAGAAAAACAAAAACATTACAAAAAACATGTATCTTGAGTGTTTTTGATCATGTTACCTATAAAAACGCTTAAATACATGCAAAGAATCCTATGTTTGGGAAACGAAAGGACATTACGAGAAACATGTATTATACTCGTAAGTGTTTTTAAGTTACTTAAATTCCAAAAAGCTAAAACCCACAAATAACACTCTTTATGAAGAAACAAAAAAAAAAAAAAACAATAAATAAAAATCAATAAATAAAATAAACGAAAATAATATTTTTTTTGTTTTGTTATTCATCTTCAGAGGTACCGAGATGCCAAAATTTTGTTAAAATTCAGGGAAATTATGTGGATAAAAGAACATTATCGAAAAAGTTAATTTTAGCTTTTTTTTCGGACTGTTATGTACCAAACCCTAAAGTGCATGCAAAGTCATCTATATGGGGAAATTAAACGACTTTACAAACTGTCATTTGAGTGCTTTTCAGCATATTAGGGACCAAAAGGAAAAATAATATGGCAGTCACTCTATATGGGAATCCAAAACAAAATTACTGAAAACGTGTCTTTTCAGTGTTTTACGTAAAAAAACGCTAAAACGGATGCAAACAGACCAATATGAAGAAATAGAATAACATTACCAAAAAGGTATATTTTAAGTATTTTTGAGCTTGTGACCAACAAAAAAAAAAAAAACGTGAAAATGGATGCAAAGCACTCTATATTGGGAAATAAAAAGACATTACGAGAAACGTGTATAATGAGTATTTTATAGTTTCACAAGAACCACGAAGCAAAAAACGCAAAAACTAGTGTATATGGAGAAATTTCTTAGATACAAAAATGCTGAAACTCCTGAATAACACTCTTAATTAAGAAACAGAATAACATTACTAATTCCGTGTATTTTGAGTGTTTTTCACATTCTTACTTATTAAAACCCCAAATTGCATGCGAAACTAGCTTTTATGTGGGAAAAAAAATGACATTACCAGAAAAGTATCTTTTGAGGGTTTTTGAGAGAGTTAGGCAATAAAGCATCAAAAAGGAGGGCAATCAAATTACATGGGAATAAAACCAACTTTTAAGTGTTTTTTAACTCCTTATATACCAAAACGAACCAGAAACAGAATAACATTACCAAAAACATTTATTTTGAGTGTTTTTGATCATGTTACCTCTAAAAACGCTTAAATACATGCAAAGAACCCTATGTCTGGGAAACGAAAGGACATTATGAGAAACGTGTATTATGTGTTTTTAAGTTCCATAAGTACCAAAAAGCTAAAACCTCTTTATAGAGAAAAAAATAAAGAAATAATTAAAAAATAGGATTCTTTTCTTTTGTTCTTCCTCTTCCTAGGTACTGAGATGCCAAATTTCTGGCAAAATTCAGGGAAATTATGTGCAAAAAGAACATTAGCGAAAAAGTTAATTTTAGCTTTTTTTTTCGGACTGTTATGTACCAAACCATGAAGTACATGCAAAGCCAACTATATGGGGAAATTAAACGACTTTACGAGAAACTTGTCTTTTGTGGTTTTTTTCTTTTTCTCTATTGGTTAACAAAAGGACATTACGAAAAACGTGTATAATGAGTGTTTTATAGATTCTCAAGATTCACAAGGCAAAAAACGCAAAAACTCATATATATGGAGAAGTTTTTTAGATACCAAAATGCTGAAACTCCTGAATAATACTCTAAATTGAGAAACAGATCAACCTTACCAAATGCGTGTATTTTGAGTATTTTTCACATTCTTAGTTACCAAAACCCCAAATTTTATGTGAAAGAAGCTATATGTGGGAAAAAAATGACATTACCAGAAAATTGTTATTTAAATGTTTTTTTTTTTTTTTTTTTTAGCATGATAGGCAATAAAGCACCAAAAAGCAGGGCAATCATATTACATGGGAATAAAACTAACTTTTACTAACAACTTGCTTTTAAGTGTTTTTGAGCTCCTTATATTTCAAAACGCTAAAACGAATGCAAAGCACCCTTTATGGAGAAAGAGAATAACATTACCAAAAACACGTATTTTGAGTGTTTTTGATCATGTTACCTGTAAAAACTCTTAAATACATGCAAAGAACCTTATGTTTGGGAAATTAAAGGGCATTTCGAGAAACATGTATTACCAGTATTTTTAAGTTCTTTAAGTACCATTTAGCTAAAACCCATAAATAACACTGTTTATAGAAAAAAAAAATAAATAAATGAATAAAAAGATAGGAATTTATTATTTTTTTTTTGTTATTCATCTTCATAGGTACCAAGATGCTAAAATTCTTACAAAATTTAGGAAAATTATGTGAAAAAAGAAAATTATGAAAAAAATTTAATTTAAGCTTTTTTTCGGACTGTTATGTACCAAACCCTAAAGTGCATGCAAAACCACCTATATGAGGAAATTAAACGACTTTACGAGAAACCTGTCTCTTGAATGTTTTTCAGCATGTTAGGCACCAAAACGATATGTAATATAGAAGTCACTCAATATGGGAATCCATCACAAAATTACTGAAAAAGTGTCTTTTCAGTGTTTTACGTAGAAAAACGCTAAAACAGATGCAAACCAACGAATATGAAGAAACAGAATAACATTACCAAAAAAGGTATATTTTCAGTGTTTTTGAGCTTCTTATCTACAAAAAACGCGAAAATGGATAGAAACCACTCTATATTGAGATACAAAAGGACATTACGAGAAACTTGCATAATGAGTGTTTTATAGTTTCACAACAACCACAAGGCAAAAAACGAAAAAAAACTCGTGTATATGGATAAGTTTCTTAGATACCAAAATGCTGAAACTGAGGAATAACACTCTTAATTGAGAATACAGAACAACCTTACGATATGCGTGTATTTTGACTGTTTTTCACATTCTTAGTTACCAAAACCTCAAATTGCATGCAAAACTAGCTTTATGTGGTAAAATAATGACATTACCAGAAAACTGTCTTTTGAGTGTTTTTGAGCGTGTTAGGCAATAAAGCACTAAAAAGGAGGGCAATCACATTACATGGGAATAAAACCATCTTTTACCAAGAACTTGCCTTTAAGTGTTTTTGAGCTCCTTATATACCAAAACGCTAAAGCGCATGCAAAACACCCTTTATGGAGAAACAGATTAAAATTACCAAAAACATGTGTTTTGAGAGTTTTTGATCATGTTACCTCTAAAAACGCTTTAATAAATGCAAAAAACCCTATGTCTGGGAAACGAAAGGACATTAGGAGAAACGTGTATTATGAGTCTTTTTAAGTTCCATAAGTACCAAAAAGCTAAAACCTCTTTATAGAGAAGAAAAAAGTAAATAAATCAATAGGATTTTCTTTTTTTGTTATTCTTCTTCATAGGTACCGAGATCACAAAATTCTGGCAAAACTCAGGGAAATTTTATGAAAAAAGAACATTATTAAAAAAATTAATTTTAGCTTTTTTTTTTCGGACTGTTATGCACAAAACCCTAAAGTGCATGCAAAGCCAACTATATATGGAAATTAAACGACTTTACGAGAAACCTGTGTTTCTAGTGTTTTTCAGCATGTTAGTCACCAAAACAATTAACAATATGGAATTCATTGTATTTGGGAATCCAAAACAAATTACTGAAAACGTGTCTTTTCCGTGTTTTAAGTAGAAAAATGCTAAAACGTATGCAAACCAGCCAACATGAAAAAATAGAATAAGTTTACCAAAAAGGTATATTTTGAGTATTTTTGAGCTTTTTACAAAAAAAAAAAAAAAAAAAACGCGAAAATGGATGGAAAGCTCTCTATATTGGTTAACAAAAGGACATTACGAGAAACGTGTATAAAGAATGTTTTATAGATTTTCAAGAAGCACAAGGCAAAAAACGCAAAAATTCGTATATATGGAGAAGTTTCTTAGATACCAAAATGGTGAAACTCCTGAATAACACTATTAATTGAGAAACAGAACAACCTTACCAAATGCGTGTATTTTGAGTGTTTTTCACATTCTTAGTTACCAAAACCCCAAATTTTATGTGAAAGTAGCTTTATTTGGGAAAAAAAATTGACATTACCAAAAAAGTATCTTTTATGTGTGATTGCATGATAAGAGATAAAGCACAAAAAAGCAGGGCAATCACATTACATGGGAATAAAATCAACTTTTACCAAGTGTTTTTTCTAAGTGTTTTTGAGCTCCTTATAAACCAAAACGCTAAAACGCATGCAAAACACCCTTTATTTAGAAACAGAATAACATTACCAAAAACATGTATTTTGAGTGTTTTTGATCATATTACCTATAAAAACGCTTAAATACATGCAAAGAATCTTATTTTTGGGAAACGAAAGGACATTTCGAGAAACGTGTATTTTGAGTGTTTTTAAGTTCTTTAAGTACCAAAAAGCTAAAACCCACAAATACCACTACGATTTATAGAGAAAAAAAATAAATAAAAAAATAGGATTTTTTTTTTCATCTTCATAGGTACCGAGATGCTAAAATTCTGCCAAAATTCAGGGAAATTATGTGAAAAAAGAACATTATGAAAAAAGAGTTAATTTTAGCTTTTTTTTCGGACTGCTATGTACCAAACCCTAAAGTGCATGCAAAGCCACCTATATGGGGAAATTAAACGACATTACCAGAAACCTGTCTTCTGTGGTTTTTTTCAGCATGTTAGCCACCAAAACAATAAATAATATGGAAGTCACTCAATGTGGGAATCCATCACAAAATTACTGAAAAAGTGTCTTTTCCGTGTTTTACGTAGAAAAACGCTAAATCGGATGCAAACCAACGAATATGGAGTAATAGAATAACATTACCAAAAAGGTATATTTTGAGTGTTTTTGAGCTTCTTACCTTCAAAAAACGCGAAAATGGATGGAAAGCACTCTATATTGGGATACAAAAGGACATTACGAGAAACGTGTATAATGAGTGTTTTATAGTTTCACAACAGCCACAAGGCAAAAATCGCAAAATTTGGTGTATATGGAGAAGTTTCTTAGATACCAAAATGCTGAAACTCAGAAATAACACTCTTATTTAAGAATACAAAAAAACCTTACGAAATGCATGTATTTTGAGTGCTTTTCACATTCTTAGTTACCAAAACCAAAAATTGCATGTGAAACTAGCTCTATGTGGGAAAAAAAGACATTACCAAAAAAGTGTCTTTTGAGTGTTTTTGAGAGTGTTAGGCACTAAAGCACTAAAAAGGAGGGCAATCACATTATATGGGAATAAAACCAACTTTTACCAAGATCCTGCCTTTACATGTTTTTGAGCTTCTTACATACCAAAAGGCTAAAACGCTTGCAAAACACCCTTTATGGAGAAACAGAATAACATTACCAGAAACATGTTTTTTGAGTGTTTTTCATCATGTTACCTATAAAAATGCCTAAATACATGCAAAGAACCCTATGTTTGGAAAATGAAAGGACATTTCGAAAATCGTGTATTATGAGTGTTTTTAAGTTCCTTAAGTAACAAAAAGCTAAAACCCACAAATAACTTTTTATAGAGAGAGAAAAAAAAATTTGTTTTTCATCTTCATATGTACCGAGATGCCAAAATTCTGGCAAAATTCATGGAAATTTTGTAAAAAAAAATCATTATAAAAAAAATAATTCTAGCTTTTTTCCGGAGTTATGTACAAACTCTGAAGTGCATGCAAATCCACCTATATGAGGATATTTCACGACTTTACCAGAAACCTGTCTTTTGAGTGTTTTTCAGCAATCTTAACAATATTACTTAAAGCGTGTCTTTTCAGTGATTTACGTAGAAAAACGCTAAAACGGTGCAAACCAACCAATATGATGAAATAGAATAACATTACAAAAAAGATATATTTTGATGTGTTTTTGAGCTTATCACCTACAAAAAATGCAAAAATGGATGGAAAGCACTTTATATTGGCAAAGAAGAGGACATTACGAGAAACGTGTATGAGTGTTTTATAGTTTGACAAGAACCACAAGGTAAAATACTCAAAAACTCGTGTACATAAAGAAGTTCTTACATACCAAAAAGCTGAAACTCATCAATAACACTTTTAATTTTGAATCAGAAATACCTTACCAAATGTGTGTATTAGAAAAGTTTCTTACATACCAAAATGCTGAAACTCATGAATAACACTTTTAATTAAGAAATAGAACTACCTTACTAAACCCTGTGTTTTGAGTTTTTTTTTCACATTCTTAGTTAGCAAAACCCCAAATTCCATGCAAAACTAGCTTTATGTGGGAAAAAAAATGATATTACCAGAAAAGTGTCTTTTGAGTGTTTTTGAGCGTGTTGGGCAATAAAGCACTAAAAAGCAGGGGAATCACATTACATGGAAATAATAACAACTTTTACCAAGAACTTGCTTTTAAGTGTTTTTGAGCTCATTACATACGAAAACGCTAAAACGCATGCAAAACACCTTTTATGGAGAAAGAGAATAAAATTACCAAAAACATATATTTTGAGTGTTTTTGATCATGTTATCTATAAAAACGCTTAAATACATGCAAGAAACCTTATGTAAACATAAGAAACATAAGAAACATAAGAAACAAAAGGACATTATGAGAAATGTGTATTATAAGTGTTTTTAAGTTTCTTAAGTACCAAAAAGCTAAAACCCACAAATAACACTCTTTATTTAGAAAAAAAAGTAAGAAAATAAAAAAATAGGTTTTTTTTTTTTGTTTTTCATCTTCATAGGTACCGAGATGAAAAAAATTCTGGGAAAATTCAGGACTGTTATATGTTAAAAAAAATTATCAAAAAAGTAAATTTTAGCTTTTTTTTCGGACTGTTATGTCCCAAACCCTAAAGTGCATCCAAAGACTCCTATATGAGGAAATTAAACGACCTTACCAGAAATCTGTTTTTTGAGCGTTTTCCAGCATGTTAGGCACCAAAACAATAAATAATAAGGAACTCACTCTATATGAGAATCCAAAACAAAATTACTGAAAACGTGTTTTTTCTTTCTTTTACGTAGAAAAACGCTAAAACGGATGCAAACCTACCAATATCAAGAAATAGAAAAACATTACCAAAAAGATATATTTTTAGTGTTTTTGAGCTTGTTACCTACAAAAAAACGCGAAAATTCATGCAAAGCACTCTATATTAAAAAACAAAAGGACTTTGCAAGAAAATTGTATAATGAGTTTTTATAGTTCAAAAGAACCAAAAGGCTAAAAACACAAAAACTCATGTATATGGAGAAGGTTCCTAGATACCAAAATGCTGAGACTCATGAATAACACTCTTAATTGAGAAACAGAACAACCATACTAAATGCGTGTATTTTGAGTGCTTTTCATATTCTTAGTTACCAAAACCCCAAATTGCATGCGAAACCACCTTTATGTGAGAAAAAAATGACATTATAAGAAAAGTGTGTTTTAGGTGTTTTTGAGCATGATAGGCAATAAAGCACTAAAAAGCGGGGCAATCATATTACATTGGAATAACACCAATGCCTTCAAGTGTTTTTGAGGTCCTTATATACCAAACCGCTAAAACGAATACAAAAACAAACTTTATGGAGAAACAGAACAACATTACCAAAAACATGTATTTTTAGTTTTTTTGATATTCTTATCTATAAAAACGCTTAATTACATGCAAAGAACATTAAGTTTGGTAAACAAAAGGATATTACGAGAAACGTGTATTATGAGTATTTTTTTAAGTTCCTTAAGTACCAAAAAGCTAGAACCCACCAATAACACTCTTTATTTAGAAAATAAAAAATAAAAATATAAAAAAATAAGATTTTTTTTTTTTTATATTCATATTCATAGGTACAGAGATGCCAAAATTCTGGGAAAATTCAGGGCAATCATATGATAAAAGAGTATTATCAAAGAAGTAAATTTCCGTTTTTTTTTTATCGGACTGTTATGTACCAAACCTTAAAGTGCATGCAAAGACTCCTATATGAGGAAATTAAACGACCTTACAAGAAATATGTGTTTTGAGTGTTTTTTAGCATGTTAGGCACCAAAACGATAAATAATAAAGAACTCACCCTATATGGGAATCCAAAAAAAAAGCTACTGAAAACGTGTCTTCTCAGTGTTTTACGTAGAAAAACTCTAAAACGGATGCAAAGCAACCAATATCAAGAAATAGAAAAACGTTACTAAAAAGGTATATTTTGAGTGTTTTTGAGCATGTTACCTACAAAAAACGCGAAAATTGATGCAAAGCACTCTATTGGGAAAGAAAAGGACATTGCAAGAAAAGTGTATAATGAGTGTTTTATAGTTCATAGGAACCGCAAGGCAAAAAACGCAAAATCTCGTGTATATGGAGAGGTTTCCTAGATACAAAAATGCTAAAACTCATGGATAACATCCCTAATTGAGAAACAGAAAAGCCTTAATAAATGCATGTATTTTGATTGCTTTTCACATTCTTATCAAAACCCAAAATTGCGTGCGAAAATAGATTTGTGGGGAAAAAAAAAACTTTACCAGAAAAGTGTATTTTGGGTGTTTTTGAGCATGATAGAAAATAAAGCACTAAAAAGGAGGGGAATCACATTACATTAGAGGAAAACGAATTTTTACCAAGAACTTGCATTTATGTGTTTTTGAGCTTCTTATATACTAAAACACTAAAACGCATGCAAAACACTCTTTAAGGTGAAACAGAATAACATTACCAATAACATGTATTTTGAGTGTTTTTCATCATGTTACCAATAAAAACGCTTAAATAAATGCAAAGAACATTATTTTTGGGAAACGAAAGGAGATTACGAGAAACGAGTATTATGAATGTTTTTAAGTTCATTAATTACCAAAAACCTAAAAGCCACAAATAACACTCTTTATTGAGAAACAATAAATAAATAAAAAAATACAATATTTTTTTCTTTCTTATTCATCTTCACAGGTACCGAAATGCCAAAATTCGGGCAAATTTCAGGAAATTATGTGAAATAAGAACATTATCAAAAAAGTTAAATTTAGCTTTTTTTTTCGAACTGTTATGTACCAAACCCCTAAAGTGCATGCAAAGCCACCCTTATGGGGAAATTAAACGTGTTTGCCAGAAAACTGTCTTATGAGTGTTTACAGCATGTTAGGAACCAACATAATAAAACCCAAGGAAGTCAATCTATATGGGAATCCAAAAAAAAATTACTGAAAACGTGTCTTTTCTGTGTTTTACGTACAAAACGCTAAAACGGATGCAAACTAATCAAAATGAAGAAATAGAATAACATTAACAAAAAGGTATATTTTGAGTGTTTTTGAAATTGTTACCTACAAAAAACGCGAAAATGGATGGAAAGCACTCTATATTGGGAAGCAAAAGGCATCAAAAAGCATGTTAGGCACCAAAACGATAAATAATATGCAAGTCACTCTATATGGAAATCCAAAACCAAATTACTGGAAACGTGTCTTATAAAAGATTTACGTAGAAAAACGCTAAAACGGAGGCAAACCAACCAATATGAAGGAATAGAATAACATTAAAAAAAAAGTATATTTTGTGTGTTTTTGAGTTTGTTACATAAAAAGAAACTCGAAAATGGATGCAAAGCACTCTATATAAGGAAAAAAAAGGACATAATGAGAAACGTGTTTTTTTTTCTCTATAAAGTATTATTTGTGAGTTTTAGCTTTTTGGTACTTAAGGAACTTAAAAACACTCAAAATACATGATTTTCGTAATATCCTTTTCTTATACAAACATGGGGTTCTTTACATGTATTTAAGCGTTTTTATAGGTAACATGATCAAAAACACTCAAAATACATATTTTTGGTAATGTTATTCTGTTTCTCCATAAAGGGTGTTTTTACATGCGTTTTAGCGTTTTGGTATGTAAGGAGCTAAAAAACACTTAAAGGCAAGTTCTTCGTTAAAGTTGGTTTTATTCCCAAGTAAAGTGATTGTTCTGCTTTTTAGTGCTTTGTTGCATCACGCTCAAAAACACTCAAAAGACATTTTTCTGGTAATGTCATTTTTTTACCACATAAAGCTAGTTTCGCATGTAATTTGGCAATTTCGTAACTATGAATGTGAAAAACACTCAAAATACACAATTTGGTAGGGTAGTTCTGTTTCTCGATTAAAAGTGTTTTTCATGCATTTCATCATTTTTGTATATAAGAAAGTTCTCTATATAAACAAGTTTTGGCGTTTATTGCCTTGTGGTTCTTGTGAAACTATAAAACACTAATTATACACGTTTCTCGTAATGTTCTTTTGTTTCCTAATATAGAGTGTTTTCCATCCATTTTTGCATTTTTTGTAGGTAACAAGCATAAAAACACTCAAAATATATCTTTTTGGTAATGTTATTCTATTTCTTCACATTGGTTGGTTTGCATCCTTTTTAGCTTTTTTCTTCGTAAATCTCTGAAAAGACTCGTTTTCAGTAATTTTTTTTGAAATTAATTCTGGTACAGGTTTCTGGTAAAATCGTGTAATTTTCCAAAATAGGTGGCTTTGCATGCACCTTAGGGTTTGGTACATAACTCCTTAAAAATACAAAAATTATTTTTTTTATATATTTTTTTTTCTTTATTTAATTTCCCTGAATTTTGCCAGAATTTTGGCATCTCGGTACCTATGAAGATGAATAACAAAAAAAAAAATTTTTGTATTCATTTATTTTATTTTTTTTCTCTATAAAGAGTTTTATTTGTGTGTTTTAGATTTTTGTTACTTAAGGAACCTAAAAACTCTCATAATACACAATTTTCGAAATATCCTTTCGTTTCACAAACATAGCGTTCTTTGCATGTATTTTAGCGTTTTTATAGGTAACATGATCAAAAACACTTAAAATTCATGCTTTTGGTAATGTTATTTTGTTTTTCCATAAAGGGTGTTTTGCATGCGTTTTAGCGTTTTTTTTTTTATATATAAGGAGTTAAAAACACTTAAAGGCATATTTTTGGTAAAAGTTGGTTTTATTCCCACGTAATGTGATTGTTCTGCTTTTTAGTGCTTTGTTGTATATCACGCTCTAAAACACTCACAAGACACTTTTCTGGTAATGTCATTTTTTTACCACATAAAACTAATTTCACTTGTAATATCGGATTTTCGTAACTAAGAATTTGAAAAACACTCAAAATACTCACATTTGGTAAGATAGTTCTGTTTCTCAATTAAAAGTCTTATTCATGAGTTTCAGCATTTGGGAATGTAAGAATCTTCTTTATATACACGAGTTTTTGCGTTTTTTGCCTTGTGGTTCTTGTGAAACTATAAAACACTCATTATACACGTTTCTCGTAATGTCCTTTTGCTTCCCAATATTGAGTGCTTTCCATCCATTTTTGCGTTTTTTGTAGGTAACAACTTTCAAAAACACTCAAAATATACCTTTTTGGTAATGTTATTCTATTTCTTCATTTTGGTTGGTTTGCATCCGTTTTAGCGTTATTGTACGTAAAACTCCGAAAAGACACGTTTTCAGTAATTGTGTGTTGGATTCCCATATAGATTGACTTCCTTGGGTTTTATCGTGTTGGTTCCTAACATGCTGAAAAACACTCATAAGACAGTTTTTTGGCAAAGAGGTTTAATTTCCCCATATAGGTGGCTTTGCATGCACTTTAGGGGTTTGGTACATAACAGTCCGAAAAAAAAAGCTAAATTTAACTTTTTTGATAATGTTCTTATTTCATATAATTTCCTGAACTTTGACCGAATTTTGGCACCTCGTTACCTGTGAATATGAATAAGAATGAAAAAAAATATCGTATTTTTTTATTTCTTTATTTATTTTTTCTCAATAAAGAGTGTAATTTGTGGCTTTTAGCTTTTTCGTACTTAATGAACTTAAAAACACTCATAATACACTTTTCACGTAATGTCCTTTCGTTTCCCAAGAATAGGGTTCTTTGCACGTACTTAAGCGTTTTTATTGGTAACATGATCAAAAACACTCAAAAAACATGTTTTTGGTAATGTTATTCTGTTTCACAATAAAGTGTATTTTGCATGCGTTTTAGTGTTTTGGTATATAAGGAGCTCAAAAACACTTATAAGCAAGTTCTTATTAAAAATTGGTTTTATTCCAATGTAATGTCATTGCCCTGCTTTTTAGTGCTTTATTACCTAACACGATCAAAAACACTCAACAGACATTTTTCTGGTAATGTTATTTTTTTTCCACATAAAGCTGGTATCGCATGGAATTTAGGGTTTGGTAACTAAGAATGTGAAAAGCACTCAAAATACACACTTTTAGAAAGATTGTTCTGTTTCTCAATTAAGAGTGTTGTTCATGAGTTTCAGCATTTTGGTATCTAGGAAACTTCTTCATATACACTAGTTTTTTGCATTTTTTGCCTTGTGGTTCTTTTGAACTATTAAACACTCATTATACACTTTTCTTGCAATGTCCTTTTCTTTCCCATTATAGAGTGCTTTGCATGAATTTTCGTGTTTTTTTTTTATAGGTAACAAGCTCAAAAACACTCAAAATATACCTTTTTGGTAATGTTTTTCTATTTCTTTATATTGGTTTGTTTGCATCCGTTTTAGCGTTTTTCTACGTAAAACACTGAGAAGACACGTTTTCAGTAATTTTTTTTTTGAATTCCTATATAGAGTGAGTTCTTATTATTTATTGTTTTGGTGCCTAACATGCTGAACAACACTCAAAAGAGAGATTTCTGATAAGGTCGTTTAATTTCCTCATATAGGAGACTTTGCATGCACTTTAGTGTTTGGTACATAACAGTCCCCCCCAAAAAAAGCTAAAATTAACTTTTTTGATAATATTATTTTATGATATAATTGCCCTGAATTTTTACGAGACTTTCGGCATCTCGGTACCTATGAAGATAAATAAAAAAAAAAAAATCCTATTTTTTTAATTTTTTATTTATTTATTTATTTTTTTCTCAATGAAGAGTGTTATTTATGGGATTTACCTTTTTGGTACTTAAGGAACTTAAAAACACTCATAATACGCGTTTCTTGTAATGTCCTTTCGTTTCCCAAACAAAAGGTTCTTTGCATGTATTTAAGCGTTTTTATAGATAACATGATCAAAAACACTCAAAATTCAAAGTTTTGGTAATGTTATTCTGTTTCTCCATAAAGTGTGTTTTGCATGCGTTTTAGCAGTTTTGTATATAAGGAGCTCAAAAACACTTATGGCAAGTTCTTGGTAAAAAATGATTTTATTCCAATGTAATGTGATTGCCCTGCTTTTGAGTGGTTTATTACCTATCACGCTGAAAAACACTCAAAAGACACTTTTCTGGTAAATTCATTTTTTTTCCCCACAAAGCTATTTTCACATGTAATTTGGGGTTTTTGGTAACTAAGAATGTGAAAAGCACTTAAAATCCACGCATTTAGTAAGGTTGTTTTGTTTCTCAATTAAGAGTGTTATTCATAAGTTTCAGCATTTTGGTATCTAGGAAATCTCTCCATATACACGAGTTTTTGCGTTGTTTGATTTGTGGTTCTTTTGAACTATAAAATACTCATTATACACTTTTCTTGCAATGTCCTCTTCTTTCCCAATATAGAGTGCTTTGCATCCATTTTCGCGATTTTGTAGGTAAAAAGCTCAAAAACACTCAAGATATACCTTTTTGGTAACGTTTTTCTATTTCTTGATACTGGTTGGTTTGCATCCGTTTTAACGTTTTTCTACGTAAAACACTGAGAAGACACGTTTTCTGTAACTTTGTTTTGGATTCCCATATAGAGTGAGTTCCTTATTATTTATCTTCTCGGTGCCTAACATGCTAAAAAACACACAAAACGCAGATTTCTGGTAAGATCGTTTAATTTCCTCATAATGAAGGCTTTGCATGCACTATAGGGTTTGGTACATAAGTCCGAACAAAAAAAGCTGAAATTAACTTTTTTGATAATATTCTTTTATCACATAATTGCCCTGAATTTTCCCAGAATTTTGGCATCTCGGTACCTATGAAAATAAATAATAAAAAAAAAAATTATATTTATTTTACTTTTTTATTTTTTATTTTCTAAATAAAGAGTGTCATTTGTGGGTTTTAGCATTTTGGTACTAAAGGAATTTAAAAAAAAAACACTCATAATACATGTTTCTCGTAATGTCCTTTCGTTTTCAAAATATAAGGTTCTTTGCATGTATTTAAGCGTTTTTATAAATAACATGATCAAAAACACTCAAAATAAATGTTTTTCTGTTTCTCCATAAAATGTATTTTGCATGCGTTTTAGCGTTTTGGTATATAAGGAGCTCAAAAACACTTAAAGCCATGTTCTTGGTAAAATTTGGTTTTATTCCCATGTAATGTGATTGCCCTGGCTTTTAGTGCTTTATTTTCATAACACGCTCAAAAAACACTAAAAAAACATGCAAAGCCTCCCATGTGAGGAAATTAAAGACCTTACCAGAAATCTTTCTTTTGAGTGTTTTTCAGCTTGTTAGGCACCAAAAAGATAAATAATAAGGAACTCACTCTATGTGGGTAAGAAAATTACTGAAAATGTGTCTTCTCAGTGTTTTACGTAGAAAAACGCTAAAATTGATGCAAACCAACCAATATCAAGAAGCAGAAAAACACTACCAAAAATGTATATTTTGAGTGTTTTTGAGCTTGTTACCTACAAAAAAAAACGCAAAAAATGATACAAAGCACTATATATTAAGAAACAAAGGGAAATTGCGAGAAAAGTGTATAATGAATGTTTTATAGTTCAAAAAAACACAAGGCAAAAAACGCAAAAACTCGTGTATATGGAGAAGTTTCCTAGATACCAAAATGCTGAAACTCATGAATAACACTCTTAATTGAGAAATAGAACAACCTTACTAAATGCGTGTCAAAAACACTAAAAGGCAATTTCTTCGTAAAAGTTGGTTTTATTCCCATGTAATGTGATTGCTCTGCTTTTTAGTGCTTTATTGCCTAACACGCTCAAAAACACTCAAAGACACTTTTCTGGTAATGTCATTTTTTTCCCATATAAAACTAGTTTCGCATGGAATTTGGGATTCTGGTAACTAAGAATGTAAAAAAACACTCAAAATACACGCATTCAGTAAGGTTGCTCTGTTTCTTGATTAAGAGTGTTATTCATGAGTTTCAGAATTTTCGTATCTTTGAAACTTCTCCACACATTGAGTTTTTGCGTTTTTTGCCTTGTGATTCTGGTGAAGCTATAAAACACTCATTATACACGTTTTTCGTTATGTCCTTTTTTTTTCTAATATACAGTGCTTTCCATCCATTTTTGTGTTTTTTTTTTTATGTAACAAGATCAAAAACACTCAAAATATACTTTTCTGGTAATATTATTCTAGTTTTTCATATTGGTTGGTTTGCATCCGTTTTAGCGTGTTTCTAGGTAAATCTTTTATAAGACACGTTTTCAGTAATTTTGTTTTGGATTTCCATATAGAGTGACTTTCATATTATCTATCGTTTTGTACCTAACATGCGAAAAAACACTCAAAAGACAGGTTTCTTGTAAAGTCGTTAAATTTTCCCAAATAGGTGGCTTTGCATACACTTTATGGTTTGGTACATAACTCCGAAAAAAGGCAAAATTATCTTTTTCGATAATGTTCTTTTTTTCCACATAATTTCCCTGAATTTTGGCAGAATTTTGGCATCTTGGTACCTATGAACATCAATAACAAAAAAATAAAAATGCTATTTTTTTTCTCTATAAAGAGTGTTATTTGTAGGTTTTAACGTTTTGGTACTTAAGGAACTTAAAAACATTCATAGTACACATTTCTCGTAATGTCCTTTCGTTTCCCAAATTTAGGGATCTTTGCATGTACTTAAGTGTTTTATAGGTAACATGATAAAAAACACTCAAAAACACTTGTTTTAAGGTAATGTTATTCTGCTTCTCCATAAAGGAGTGTTTTGCATGCGTTTTAGCGATTTGTTATGTAAGGAGCTGAAAAACACTTCAAGGCAAGTTCTTGGTAAAAGTTGGTTTTATTCCAATGTAATATGATTGCCCTGCTTTTTAGTGCTTTATTGCCTAACACGCTCAAAAACACTCAAAAGACACTTCTGGTAATGTCAGTTTTTTTTCCCACATAAAGCTAGTTTTGCATGCTATTTGGGGTTTTGCTAACTAAGAATGTGAAAAAACACATATGAAAAATACACGCATTTGGTAATGTTGTTCTGTTTCTCAATTAAGATTGTTATTCATGAGTTTCAGCATTTTGGTATCTAAGAAACTTCTTTATATACACCAGTTTTTGCGTTTTTTACCTTGTGGTTCTTGTGAACCACAGGTTCTTTTGCCGGAAAATAATAAGACACTCATTATACACGTTTCTCGTAATGTCCTTTTCTTTCCCAATAGGGAGTGCTTTGCATCCATTTTCGCATTTTTTGTAGGTAACAAGCTCAAAAACACTCAAAATATACCTTATTGGTAATGTTATTCTATTTCTTCATATTGGTTGGTTTGCATCCGTTTTAGCGTTTTTCTACGTAAAACAACGAAAAGACACGTTTTCAGTCATTTTGTTTTCGATTCCCAAAGAATATTACCAGAATTTTGGCATCTTAGTACCTATGAAGATGAATAAAAAAAATATTTTATTTTATTTTTTTTTCTCTATAAAGAGTGTTATTTGTGAGTTTTAGATTTTTTGGTACTTAAGAAGCTTAAAAACACTCATAATAGACGTTTCTCGTAATGTCCTTTCGTTTCCCAAACATAAGGTTCTTTGCATGTATTTAAGCGTTTTTATAAATAACATGATCAAAAACACTCAAAATACATGTTTTTGGTAATGTTTCTCCATAAAGGTTGTTTTGCATGCATTTTAGCGTTTTGGTATATAAGGAGTTAAAAAAAACACTTAAAGGCAAGTTCTTCGTAAAAGTTGGTTTTATTCCCATGTAATGTGATTGTTCTGCTTTTTAGTGCTTTGTTGCATATCACGCTCAAAAACACTCAAAAGACACTTTTCTGGTAATGTCATTTTTTTTCCCACATGAAGCTAATTTCGCATGTAATTTGGCATTTTCGTAACTAAGAATGTGAAAAACACTCAAAATACACAATTTGGTAAGGTAGTTCTGTTTATCGATTAAAAGTGTTATTCATGCATTTCATCATTTTGGAATGTAAAAATTTCTCTATATACACGAGTTTCTGCGTTTATTGCCTTGTGGTTCTTTTAAAACTATAAAACACTCATTATACACCTTTCCCGTAATGTCCTTTTGTTTCCTAATATAGAGTGCTTTACATCCATTTTTGCATTTTTTGTAGGTAACAAGCTCAAAAACACTCAAAATATATCTTTTTGGTAATGTTATTCTATTTTTTCATATAGGATGGTTTGCATCCGCTTTAGCGTTTTTCTACGTAAAACACTGAAAAGAAATGTTTCTGGTAAAGTTGTTTAACTTCCCTATATTGGTGGCTTTGCATGCACTTTAGGTTTTGGTACATAACAATAAGAAAAAAAAAACTATAATTAACTTTCATGATAATGTTCTTTTTTCCACATAAATTCCCTGAATTTTGGCAGAATTTAGGCAATTTGGTACCTATGAAGATGAAAAAAAATTCCCTTTTTTTAATTTTTTTATTTATTAATTTTTTTTCTAAAAAGTGTTATTTGTGGGTTTTAGTTTTTTGGTACTAAAGGAACTTAAAAAAACACTCATAATACACGTTTCTCGTAATGTCCTTTTGTTTCCCAAACATAAGGTTCTTTGCATGTATTTAAGCATTTTTATAGATAACATGATCAAAAACACTCAAAATACATGTATTTGGTAATATTATTCTTTTTCTCCATAAAATGTATTTTGCATGCGTTTTAGCGTTTTGGTATGTAAGGACCTCAAAAACACTAAAAGGCAAGTTCTTGGTAAAATTTGGTTTTATTCCCATGTAATGTGATTGCCCTGGCTTTTAGTGCTTTATTGCGTAACACGCTCAAAAGACAACTGAAAAGACATGCAAACCCTCCTATATGAGGAAATTAGGAACCTTACCAGAAATCTGTCTTTTGAGTGTTTTTCAGCAGGTTAGGCACCAAAACAATAAATAATAAGGAACTCACTCTATGTGGGAATCCAAAACAAAATTACTGAAAACGTGTCTTCTCAGTGTTTTACGTAGAAAAACGCTAAAACTGATAAAAACCAACCAATATCAAGAAGCAGAAAAACATTACCAAAAATGTATATTTTGAGTGTTTTTGAGCTTGTTACCTACAAAAAAGCGCGAAAATGGATACAAAGCACTGTATATTGGGAAACAAAGGGACATTGCGAGAAAGGTGTATAATGAATGTTTTATAATTCAAAAAAACCACAAGGTAAAAAACGCAAAAACTCTTGTATATGGTGAAACTCATGAATAACACTCTTAATTGAGAAACAGAGCAACCTTACTAAATGCGTATCAAAAACACTAAAAGGCAAGTTTTTTCGTAAAAGTTGGTTTTATTCCTATGTAATTCCTATGTAATTCCTATGTAATTCCTTGCTTTTTAGTGCTTTATTGCCTAACACGCTCAAAAACACTCAAAGGCACTTTTCTGGGAATGTCATTTTTTTTTCCCACATAAAGCTAGTTTCGCATGGAATTTATTGTTTTGGTAACTAAGAATGTAAAAAAAACACTCAAAATACACGAATTTTTTTCTGGTTGTTCTGTTTCTTGATTAAGAGTGTTATTCATGAGTTTCAGAATTTTCGTATCTTAGAAACTTCTCCATACAGTCGGGTTTTTGCGTTTTTTGCCTTGTGATTCTGGTGAAACTATAAAACACTCATTATACACGTTTCTCGTTATGTCCTTTTTTTCCTTATATAGAGTGCTTTGGATCCATTTTCGCGTTTTTTTTTATGTAAGAAGATCAAAAACACACAAAATATACTTTTTTGGTAATGTTATTCTATTTCTTCATATTGGTTGGTTTCCATCCGTTTTAACGTTTTTCTACGAAAATCTTGTAAAAGACACGTTTCCAGTAATTTTATTTTGGATTTCCATATAGAGTGACTTTCATAATATTTATCGTTTTGGTGCCTAACATACTTTTTGGTGCCTTTTGCTTCCCAATATAGAGTGCTTTCCATCCATTTTCGCGTTTTTTGTAGGTAACAATTTCAAAAACACTCAAAATATACCTTTTTGGTAATGTTATTCTATTTCTTCTTTTTGGTTGGTTTGCATCCGTTTTAGCGTTTTCTACATAAAACACCGAAAAGACACGTTTTCAGTAATTTTGTTTTGGATTCCCATATAGATTGACTTCCTTGGGTTTTATCGTGTTGGTTCCTAACATGCTGAAAAACACTCATAAAGCAGTTTTCTGGCAAAGACGTTTAATTTCCCCATATAGGTGCCTTTGCATGCACTTTAGGAGTTTGGTACATAACAGTCCGAAAAAAAAGCTAAATTTAACTTTTTTGATAATATTCTTATTTCATATAATTTCCTGATCTTTGCCCGAATTTTGGCACCTCGTTACCTGTGAAGATAAATGAGAATGAAAAAAAAAATAGTATTTTTTTATTTATTTATTTTTTCTCAATATAGAGTGTAATTTGTGGCTATTAGCTTTTTCGTAGTTAATGAACTTAAAAACACTCATAATACACGTTTCTCGTAATGTCCTTTCGTTTCCCAAAAATAGGGTTCTTTGCATGTATTTAAGCGTTTTTATTGGTAACATGATCAAAAACACTCAAAATATATGTTTTTTGTAATGTTATTCTGTTTCACCATCAAGTGTATTTTGCATGCATTTTAGTGTTTTGGTATATAAGGAGCTCAAATACACTTAAAGGCAAGTTCTTGTTAAAAATTTTTTTTTTTTCAATGTAATGTGATTACCCTGCTTTTTAGTGCTTTATTGCCTAACACGCTTTGGTAGTTTTTAAATTTATAATGTACCAAAACGATAAAACATGCAAAACTCCTTTCTTGCAGAAATATAAAAACATTACCAAAAACGAGCATTTTGGGCAATTTTTCAGCTTGTTTTGTACAAAAGCGTCAAAATGCATACAAAGTACCCTATATAAGAAAACGAAAAGACATTAAGAGAAACCAGCATTATGAGTTTTTTTTTTTTAGCTTATTAGGTACCGAAACGATAAAACGCACAATTTGTCTTCTGTATGGAGAAAACGTGCATTTTAAGTGTATTTAGCTTTGTTAGGTATCAAAACGCCAAAATGCATGCAAAGCACCCGATATGGGGAAAATAAACGACATTTCCAGAAATATGTCTTTTGAGAATTTATGAGTGTGTTAGGCACAAAAAGCTCTTAAAAAGCATGGAAAGTGTCGTAAATGCGAAAACATTAAGTGTTTTGAGGTACTTACATACCAAACCGCTAAAACGGTTGCAAAACACTCTTTATGGAGAAACTCAACAGCTTTACCAAAAACATGCATTTTGAGAGATTTTGCGCCTGTTACGTACAAAAACGATAAAATACATGCAAATAACCCTAAAATGGGAAAAGAAAACATTAAAAGAAACGTATATTTTGAGTGGTATTGAGCTTCATAGGTACCAGAACACTAAAACGTATGAATAATACTCTATATGGAGAAACGGAACAAGATTAACCAACCCTTGTGTTTTAAGGCTTTTTTCACGTTATTAGGTACCGCAACGCGAAAATGCATGCAAAGCATACTATATGGGGAAAGGAAACATTTCCAGAAACATGTCCTTTCACTGTTTATGAGCATGTTAGGTGCCAAGAAGCTAAAAACCAAGGAAAGCACCATATAGGAGAAAACAAAATATTACAAAAACTTTTAATTTCAGTGCTTATGAGTTACTTACATACAAAAACACTTAAATGCATCCAAAACGCCTTGGAAAAACTGAATAACATTACCAAAAAAGCGTGTATTTTCAGTGTTTTGAGCTTGTTACGCAAAAAAAAAAGAAGTAACCAATGACATTATGAGAAACTTATATAAAGAGCGTTTTTGAGCTTCTCAGGTACCAAAACGCGAAAATGCATAAATAATACTCTCTTTAGAGAAACTCAAGAATATTAGATACCAAAACGCTAAAAACCAACGAAAGCTCCCTATTTGGAAAAGCAAAACATTACCAAAAGCGTGTCTTTTGAGAGTTTTTACAGCTACGTACGTACCAAAACGCTAAAATGCATGCAAAGCACATTTTATGAAGAAACAGAATAACATTACCAGAAATATGCATTTTGAGTTTTTTTTTTATCTTACGTATAAAAAAAGCAAAAATGCATGCAAAGTAACCTAAATGGCGATACGAAAAGATATAAAAAGACACTTCATTTATCAGTGTTTTTGATATTCTTAGGTAACAAAATGCACAAACGCATGTATAACATTATATATGAAGAAACAGAACATTACAGAAAACGAATATTTTGAGTGTTTTTTCACATTGTTACGTAACAAAAACGCCAAAATGCATGGAAATCACCCAATATGGATAAAATATAGGACATTACGAGAAAGATGCCTTTACTGTTTTTGAGCGTCTTAGGTACCAAACGCGAAAACTATTTAGTACCACTGTATATGGAGAAACAGAACATTACCAAAAACGTTTATTTTGTGTTTTTCACAATTTTATGTACCAAAACGTCAAAATGACTCCAGAGCACCATCTATGAGGATATGAAACGATATTTCCAGAAACATGTCTTTTGAGTGTCGATTGTTGTTGTTAGGTACCAAAGTTATAAAAAACATGGAAAGCTACCTATATGAAAGAACAAGTCAACCAAAAATTTATTTTTTGGGTATTTTCAGCTACTTACGTACCATAACGCTGATGCTGTATGCAAAACACCCTTTATTACAATTTTTTTTCTTTTTAAATATAAAAAGAAACATAAATGCATGCAAAATACTTTGCATAAGGAAACGAAAAGACATTAGAAGAAACTTTTATAATAAGTTTTTTTTTTTATTTCTTAGGTACCAAGACCTATTTGACGCATTGAAGAACAGTCTATATGGATAAGAGAACAAGATTACCAAAAATGTGCTTTTTGTGTGTTTTTTCACATTGTTAGGTACGAAAACACTCTATAAAGAGTGTCATTTGTGGGTTTTAGCTTTCTCATACTTAACGAACTTAAAAAAAAACTCATAATACACGTTTCTCGTAACGTTCTTTCATTTTCGAAATATAGGGTTCTTTCCATGTATTTTAGCTTTTTTTTATAGTTAACATGATGAAAAACACTCAAAATACATGTTTTTTGGTAATATTATTCTGTTTCTCCGTAAAGGGTGTTTTGCATGCGTTTTAGCGTTTTGGTATGTAAGCTCAAAAACACAAGTTCTTGGTAAAAGTTCGTTTTATTACCATTTAATGTGATTTCCGTGTTTTTTACTGCTTTATTGCTTATCACGCTCAAAAACTTTTTGGTAATGTCATTTTTTTCCCACATAAAGCTAGTTTCGCATGCAATTTGGGGTTTTTGTAACTAAGAATGTGAAAAGCACTCAAAATACACGCATTTGGTAAAGCTGTTCTGTATTCTTAATTAAGAGTTTTATTCCTGAGTTTCAGCATTTTGGTATCTAAGAAAATTCTTTATATACACGAGTTTTTGCGTTTTTTGCCTTGTGGTTCTTGTGAAACTATAAAACACTCATTATACACATTTCACGTAATGTCCTTTTGTATCCAAATATAGAGTGCTTTCCATCCATTTTCCCATTTTTTTAAGGTAATAAGCTCAAAAACATTAAAAATATACCTTTTGGTAATATTATTCTATTTCTTCATATTCGTTGGTTTGCATCCTGTTTAGCGTTTTTCTACGTAAACGTAGAAAGACGTAAAACGTAAAAAGACCCTTTTTTTCATCAATTTTGTGATCGATTCCCATTTTGAGTGACTTCCATATTATTTATCGTTTTGGTGCCTAACATACTAAAAAACACTCAAAAGACAGGTTTCTGGTAAAATCGTTTAATTTCCCAATATAGGAGGCGTTGGATGCACTTTAAGGTTTGGTACATAACAGTCTGAAAAAAAGATAAAATTAACTTTTTTTCATAATGTTCTTTTTTCACGTAATTTCCCTGAATTTTTCCAGAAATTTGGCATCTCAGTACCTATTAAGATGAATAACAAAAAAAAAATTCCTATTTCTTTTATTTATTTATTTATTTCTCTATAAAGAGTGTTATTTGTGGGTTTTAGCTTTTTGGTACTTGAGGAACTTAAAAACAATCATTATACACGTTTCTCGAAATGTTATTTCTTTTCTCAAACATAAGGTTCTTTGCATGTACTTAAGCGCTTTTATAGGTAACATGATCAAAAACACTCAAAATACATGTTTTTTGTAATGTTATGATGTTTCTCCATATTGGGTGTTTTGCATACTTTTTTTTAGCGTTTTGGTATATAAGGAGCTCAAAAACACTTAAAGGCAAGTTCTTGCTAAAAGTTGATTTTATTCCTATGTAATGTGATTACCCTGCTTTTTATTGCTTTATTGCCTATCATGCTAAAAAAAAAAAAAACACTTAAAAGACACTTTTCTGGTATGTCATTTTTTTCCCACATAAAGCTACTTTCACATGCAATTTGGGGTTTTGGTAACTAAGAATGTGAAAAACATTCAAAATACACGCATTTGGTAAGGTTGTATGTTTCTCAATTAAGAGTGTTATTCAGGAGTTTCAGCATTTTGGTATCTAAGAAACTTCTCTATATATAAGAGTTTTTTACGTTTTTTGCCTTGTGGTTCTTCAGAATATATAAAACACTCATTACACACATTTCTCGTAATGTCCTTTTGTTAACGAATATAGAGAGCTTTGCATCCATTTTCGCGTTTTTTGTAAGTAAAGAGCTCAAAAACACTCAAAATGTACCTTTTTGGTAATGTTCTTCTATTTCTTCATATTGCTTGGTTTGCATCCGTTTTAGCTTTTTTCTACGTAAAACACGGAAAAGACACGTTTTCAGTAATTTTGTTTTAGATTCCCACATAGAATGACTTCCATATTATTTATTGTTTTGGTGACTAACATGCTGAAAAACACTCACAACACAGGTATCTCATAAAGTCGTTTAATTTCCTCATATAGTTAGCTTTGTATGTACTTTGGGGTTTGGTACATAAGAGTCCGAAAAAAAAGCTGAAATTAACTTTTTTGATAATGTTCTTTTTTCACATAATTTCCCTGAATTTTGCCAGAATTGTAGCATCTCGGTACCTATGAAGAAGAATAACAAAAAAAAAAAAAAAATTTTTTTTTTTATTAATTTTTTTTTCTTTCTCTATAAAGAGGTTTTAGCACGAGTTTTTTTTTGCGTTTTTTGCCTTGTGGTTCTTTTGAACTATAAAACATTCATTATACCATTTTCTCGCAATGTCCCTTTCTTTCCCAATATACAGTGCTCTGCATCAATTTTCGCGTTTTTTTGTAGGTAACAAGCACAAAAACACTCAAAATATACCTTTTTGGTAATGTTTTTCTGCTTCTTGAAGTTGGTTGGTTTGCATCCGTTTTAGCGTTTTTCTACGTAAAACACTGAGAAGATACGTTTTCAGTAATTTTGTTTTGGTTTCCCATATAGAGTGAGTTCCTTATTATTTATCGTTTTGGTGCCTAACATGCTGAAAACACTCAAAACACAGATTTCTGGTAAGGTCGTTTAATTTCTTCATATGCGAGGCTTTGCATGCACTTTAGTGTTTGCTATATAACAGTCCGAAAAAAAAAGCTAATATCAACCTTTTTGATAATATTCTCTTATCATATAATTGCCCTAATTTTTCGCAGAATTTTGGCATCTCGGTACCTATGAAGGAGAATAAAAAAAAAAAATTTATTTATTTATTTATTTTTTTATTTTTTATTTTTTCTAAATGACGAGTGTTATTTGTAGGTTTTAGCTTTTTGGTAGTTAAGGAACTTAAAAACACTTATAATACACGTTTCCCGTAATATCCTTACGTTTCCTTAACATAAGGTTCTTTGCATGTATTTAAGCGTTTTTATAGATAACATGATCAAAAACACTCAAAATACATGTTTTTGGTAATGTTATTCTGTTTCTCCATGAAGTTTGTTTTCGATGCGTTTTAGCAGTTTGGTATGTAAGGAGCTCAAAAACATATATTGGCAAGTTCTTGGTAAAAGTTGGTTTTATTCCCATTTAATGTGATTGTCCTGCTTTTTAGTACTTCATTGCCTAACACGCTCAAAAACAATTAAAAGACACTTCTGGTAATGTCATTTTTATCCCTCATAAAGCTAGTTTCGCATGCTATTTTGGGTATTGCTAACTAGGAATATGAAAAACACTCAAAATACAGGCATTTGCTAAGGTTGTTCTGTTTCTGAATTAAGATTGTTATTCATGAGTTTCAGCATTTTGGTATCTAAGAAACTTCTTTATATACACCAGTTTTTGCGTTTTTCTACGTAAAACACTGAGAAGATACATTTTCAGTAATTTTGTTTTGGATTCCCATATAGAGTGAGTTCCTTATTATTTATCGTTTTGGTGCCTAACATGCTGAAAAACACACAAAAGACAGATTTCTGGTAAGGTCGTTTAATTTCCTCATATAGGAGGCTTTGCATGCACTTTAGGGTTTGGTACATAACAGTCCGAAAAAAAGCTAAAATCAACTTTTTTGATAATATTCTCTTATAATATAATTGCCTTGAATTTTCCCAAAATTTTGGGATTTCAGTACCCATGAAGATGAATAACATAAAAAAAAAAATAAAAATCCTTTTTTTTTTTTTATTTATTTTTTTTCTAAATAAAGAGTGGGTTTTAGGTTTTTGGTACTTAACAAACTTAAAAACACTCATAATATACGTTTCTCTTAATGTCCTTTTGTTTCCCAAACATAAGGTTCTTTTCATGTATTTAAGCGTTTTTATAGATAATATGATCAAAACACTCAAAATACATGTTTTTGGTAATTTTATTCTGTTTTTCCATAAAGTTTTTTTTTTACATGCGTTTTAGCGCTTTAGTATATAAGGAGCTCAAAAACACTTAAAGGCAAGTTTTTGATAAAAATTGGGTTTATTCAAATATAATGTGATTGCCCTGCTTTTTAGTGCTTTATTGCCTATCAGGCTCAAAAACACTCAAAGGACATTTTGAGTGTTTTGAGCCTGGTAATGTCATTTTTCTCTCACATAAAGCTGGTTTCGCATGCAATTTGGGGTTCAAGAATGTGAAAAGCTCTCAAAATACTCACATTTAGTAAGGTTGTTCTGTTTCTAAATTAGGAATGTTATTCATGAGTTTCAGCATTTTGGTATCTAGGAAACTTCTCCATATCCACAAGTTTTTACGTTTTTTGCCTTTTGGTTCTTTTGAACTATAAAACACTCATTATACACTTTTCTTATAATGTCCTTTTATTTCCTAATCTAGAGTGCTTTGCATCAATTTTAGCGTTTTTTTGTAGGTAACAAGCTCAAAAACACTCAAAATATACCTTTTTGGTAATGTTTTTCTATTTTTTTATATTGGTTGGTTTGCATCCGCTTTTGCGTTTTTCTACGTAAAACACTGAGAAGACACGTTTTTAGTAGTTTTGTTTTGGATTCCCATATAGAGTGAGTTCCTTATTTATTTATCGTTTTGGTGCCTAACATTCTGAAAAACACTCAAAAGATAGATTTCTTTTAAGGTCGTGTAATTTCCTCATATAGGAGGCTTTGCATGCACTTTAGGGTTTGGTATATAACAGTCCGAAAAAAAAGCTAAAATTAACTTTTTTGATAATTTTCTTTTATCATATAATAGCCCGGAATTTTCACAGAATTTTGGCATCTCGGTACCTATGAAGATAACAAAAAAAAAAAAAAAAAATAGATAAATCGTATTTTCTATTTTTTTATTATTTATTTTTCTAAATAAAGAGTGTTATTTGTGGGTGTTAGCTTTTTGGTACTTAAGGAACTAAAAAAAAAACACTTATAAGACATATTTCTCGTAATGTCCTTTCGTTTCCCAAACATAAGGTTCTTTGCATGTATTTAAGCGTTTTTATAGATAACACGATCAAAAACACTCAAAATACATGTTTTTGGTAATGTTATTCTGTTTCTCCATAAAAGGTGTTTTGCATGCGTTTTAGTGTTTTTGTATGTAATGAGCTCAAAAACACCTAAGGGCAAGTTCTTGGTAAAAGTTAGTTTTATTCAAATGTAATGTGATTGCCCTGCTTTTTAGTGGTTTATTGCCTAACACGCTCAAAAACACTCGAAAGACATTTTCTGGTAATATTATTTTTTTCCCATATAAAACTAGTTTCGCATGGAATTTGGGGTTTTGGTAACTAAGAATGTGAAAAACACTCAAAATTCAGGCATTTAGTAAGGTTTTTCTGTTTCTTAATTAAAAGTGTTATTCATGAGTTTCAGCATTTTGGTATGTAAGAAACTTCTCTAATACACACATTCCGTAAGGTAGTTCTGTTTCGCAATTAAAAGTGTTATTCATGAGTTTCAGCATTTTGGTATGTAAGAAACTTCTTTATGTACACAAGCTTTTGAGTTTTTTTGCCTTGTGGATCTTGTGAAACTATAAAACGCTCATTATACACGTTTCTCGTAATGTCCTTTTCTTTCCTAATATAGAGTGCGTTTCATCCATTTTCGCATTTTTTTTTGTAGGTAACAGCTCAAAAACACATCAAAATATATCTTTTTGGTAATATTATTCTATTTCTTCATATTGGTTAATTTGCATCCGTTTTAGCGTTTTTCTACGTAAATCACTGAAAAGACACGTTTTCATTAATATTGTTGAATTTGCTGAAAACACACTCAAAAGACAGGTTTATGGTAAATTCCAGTAATATAGGTGGCTTTGCATGCACTTCAGAGTTTGGTACATAACTCCGGGAAAAAGCTAAAATTATTTTTTAATAATGATTTTTTTTTTTTTTACAAAATTTCCCTGAATTTTTCCAGAATTTTGGTATCTCGGTACCTATGAAGATGAATAACAATTTTTTTTTTCTCTCTATAGTGTTATTTGTGAGTTTTAGCTTTTTGGTACTTAAGGAACTTAAAAACACTCATAATACACGATTTTCGTAATGTCCTTTTCATATAGAAACATAGGATTCTTTACATGATTTTATAGGTAACATGATCAAAAACACTCAAAATACATATTTTTGGTAATGTTATTCTGTTTCTCCATAAAGGCTGTTTTACATGCGTTTTAGCGTTTTGGTATGTAAGGAGTTAAAAAACACTTAAAGGCAAGTTCTTTGTAAAAGTTGATTTTATTCCCAAGTAATGTGATTGTTCTGCTTTTTAGTGCTCTGTTGTATATCACGCTCAAAAACACTCAAAAGACATTTTTCTGGTAATGTCATTTTTTTTCCCACATAAAGCTAGTTTCCCATGTAATTTGGCAATTTCGTAACTATGAATGTGAAAAACACTCAAAATACACAATTTGGAAGGGTAATTCTGTTTCTCGATTAAAAGTGTTATTCATGCATTTCTTCACTTTGGTATGTAAGAAACTTTTCTATATACACGTTTTTTTGCGTTTATTGCCTTGTGGTTCTTGTGAAACTATAAAACACTCATTATAGATGTTTCTCGAAATGTTCTTTTGTTTCCTAATATAGAGTGTTTTCCATCCATTTTTGCATTTTTTTTGTAGGTAACAAGCTTAAAAACACTCAAAATATATTTTTTTGGTAATGTTATTCTATTTCTTCATATTGGTTGGTGTGCATCCGTTTTAGCGTTTTTCTTCGTAAATCTCTGAAAAGACTCGTTTTCAGTAATATTGTTGAAATTGCTTCTGGTACAGGTTTCTGGTAAACTCGTGTAATTTTCCCATATAGGTGACTTTGCATGCACTTCAGGGTTTGGTACATAACTCCGGAAAAAAGAAAAAAATATTTTTTTTTTTTTTTTTTCTTTATCTAGCTTCCCTAAATTTTGCCAGAATTTTAACATCTCGGTACCTATGAAGATTAATAACAAAAAATAAAAAAATTGTTCTATTTATTTTTTTTCTCTATAAAGAGTGTTATTTGTGTGTTTTAGCTTTTTGGTACTTAAGGAACCTAAAAACTCTCATAATATACAATTTTCGTAATATCCTTTCGTTTTACAAACATAGGGTTCTTTGCATGTATTTACGCGTTTTTATAGGTAACATGATCAAAAACACTTAAAATTCATGTTTTTGGTAATGTTATTTTGTATATCCATAAAGGGTGTTTTGTATGCGTTTTAGCGTTTTGTTATGTAAGGAGTTAAAAACACTTAAAGTCATGTTTTTGGTAAAAGTTGGTTTTATTCCCATGTGATGTGATTGTTCTGCTTTTTAGTGCTTTGTTGCATATCACGCTCTAAAACACTCAAAAGACATTTTTCTGGTAATGTCATTTTTTACCACATAAAACTAGTTTTGCTTGTAATTTCGGATTTTGGTAACTAAGAATGTTAAAAACACTCAAAATACTCACATTTGGTAAGATAGTTGTGTTTCTCAATTAAAAGTCTTATTCATGAGTTTCAGCATTTTGGAATGTAAGAAACTTCTTCTTTTTGCGTTTTTTGCCTTGTGGTTCTTGGGAAACTATAAAACACTCATTATACACGTTTCTCGTAATTTCCTTTTGCTTCCCAATATAGAGTGCTTTCCATCCATTTTCGCGTTTTTTGTAGGTAACAATTTCAAAAACACTCAAAATATACCTTTTTGGTAATGTTATTCTATTTCTTCATTTTGGTTGGTTTCCATCCGTTTTAGCGTTTTTGTTAGTAAAACACCGAAAAGACACGTTTTCAGTAATTGTGTTTTGGATTCCCATATAGATTGACTTCCTTGGGTTTTATCGTGTTGGTTCCTAACATGCTGAAAAATACTCATAAGCCAGTTTTCTGGCAAAGAGGTTTAATTTCCATATATAGGTGGCTTTGCATGCACTTTAGGGGTTTAGTAAATAACAGTCCGAAAAAAAGAGCTAAATTTAACTTTTTTGATAATGTTCTTATTTCATATAATTTCCTGAACTTTGCCCGAATTTTAGCACTTCGTTACTTGTGAATATGAATAAGAATGAAAAAAAAATATCGTATTTTTTTATTTATTTATTTATTTTTTCTCAATAAAGAGTGTAATTTGTGGCTTTTATCTTTTTCGTACTTAATGAACTTAAAAACACTCATAATACACGTTTCTCGTAATGTCCTTTAGTTTCCCAAAACTAGGGTTCTTTGCATGTATTTAAGCGTTTTTATTGAAAACATGATCAAAAACACTCAAAATACATGTTTTTGGTAATGTTATTCTGTTTCACCATAAAGTGTGTTTTGCATGCGTTTTAGTGTTTTGGTATATAAGGAGCTCAAAAACACTTAAAGGCAAGTTCTTGGTAAAAATTCGTTTTACTCCAATGTAATGTGATTGCCCTCCTTTCTAGTGCTTTATTACCTAACACGCTCAAAAACACTCAAAAGACACTTTTATGGTAGTCTTTTTTTTCCCACAAATCTATTTTCGCATGCAATTTGGGGTTTTGGTAAATAAGAATGTTAAAAGCACTCAAAATACACGCATTTAGTAAGGTTGTTCTGTTTCTCAATTAAGAGTGTTATACATAAGTTTTAGCATTTTTGTATCTAGGAAACCTCTCCATATACACGAGATTTTGCGTTTTTTGCCTTATGGTTCTTTTGAACTATAAAACACTCATTATACACTTTTCTTGCAATGTCCTCTTGTTTCCCAATCTAGAGTGCTTTGCATCAATTTTCGCGTTTTTTGTAGGTAACAAGCTCAAAAACACTCAAAATATACCTTTTTAGTAACTTTTTTCTATATCTTGATATTGGTTGCTTTGCATCCGTTTTAGCGTTTTTCTACGTAAAACACTGAGAACACACCTTTTCAGTAAGTTTGTTTTGGATTCCCATATAGAGTGAGTTGCTTTTTATTTATCATTTTGGTGCCTAATATGCTAAAAAAAAAAAAACACTCAAAACACAGATTTCTGGTAAGGTCGTTTAATTTCCTCATATTGGAGGCTTTGCATGCACTTTAGGGTGTGGTACATAACAGTCCGAAAAAAAAAAATGCTGAAAGTAATTTTTTTGATAATATTCTTTTATCACATAATTGCCCTGAATTTTTTCCAGAATTTTGGCATCTTGGTACCTATGAAGATGAATAAGAATTTTATTTTATTTTATTTTTTTTATTATTTTTATTTATTTATTTATTTGAAAGAATGTTGAAGAATGTTATTTGTGGGTTTTAGCTTTTTGGTACTTAAGGAACTTAAAAAAAACACTCATAATACAAGTTTTTCGTAATGTCCTTTCGTTTCCCAAACATAATATTCTTTGCATATACTTAACCGTTTTTTATAGATAACATGATCAAAAACACTCAAAACACATGTTTTTGGTAATATTATTCTGTTTCTCCATAAAGTTTGTTTTCCATGCGTTTTAACGGTTTAATATATAAGGGGTTAAAAAACACTTAAAGGCAAATTCTTCGTAAAAGTTGGTTTTATTCCCATGTAATGTGATCGTTCTGCTTTTTAGTTCTTTGTTGGATATCACGCTGAAAAACACTCAAAAGAAACTTTTCTGGTAATGTCATTTTTTTTTCCCAAATGATGCTAGTTTCGCATGTAATTTGGCATTTTCGTAACTAAGAATGTGAAAAACATTCAAAATACACAATTTAGTAAGGTAGTTCTGTTTATCGATTAAAAGTGTTATTCATGCATTTATTCATTATGTTATGCAAGAAATTTCTCTATATACACGAGTTTTTGCGTTTATTGCCTTGTGGTTCTTTTAAAACTATAAAACATTCATTATACACGTTTCTCGTAATGTCCTTTTGTTTCCTAATATAGAGTGCTTTACATCTATTTTTGCATTTTTTGTAGGTAACAAGCTCAAAAACACTCAAAATATATCTTTTTGGTAATGGTATTCTATTTCTTCATATAGGATGGTTTGTATCCACTTTGCGTTTTTCTACGTAAAACACTGAAAAGACACGTTTTCAGTAATTTTCTTTTGGATTCACATATTGACTGACTTCCATATTATTTATCGTTTTGGTGCCTAACATGCTGAAAAAACACTGAAAAGACAGGTTTCTGGTAAAGTCGATTAACTTCCCTATATATGTGGCTTTGGATACGCTTTAAGGTTTGGTACATAACAATCCGAAAAAAAAAAACTATAATTAACTTTTATGATAATGTTCTTTTTTCCACATAAGTTCCCTGAATTTTGGCACAATTTTGGCATCTCGGTACCTATGATGATGAATAACAAAAAAAAAAAAAAAATATTCCCATTTTTTAATTTTTTTATTTATTATTATTTTTTTTCTAAAGAGTGTTATTTGTTGGTTTTAGCTGTATGGTACTGAAGGAACTTAAAAATCACTCATAATACACGTTTCTCGTAATGTTCTTTCGTTTCCAAAACATAAGGTTCTTTGCATGTATTTAAGCGTTTTTATAGATAACATGATCAAAAACACTCAAAATACATGGATTTGGTAATGTTATTCTGTTCCTCCATAAAATGTGTTTTGCAAGCGTTTTAGCGTTTTGTTATGTAAGGAGCTCAAAAACACTTAAAGGCAAGTTCTTGGTAAAATTTGGTTTTATTCCCATGTAATGTGATTTCTCTGGCTTTTAGTGCTTTATTGCGTAACACGCTCAAAAATACTGAAAAGACAAGCAAACACTCCCATATGAGGAAATTAAAGACCTTACCAGAAATCTGTCTTTTGAGTGTTTTTCAGCATGTTAGGCACCAAAACGATAAATAATAAGGAACTCACTCTATGTGGGAATCCAAAAGAAAATTACTGAAAACGTGTCTTCTCAGTGTTTTACGTAGAAAAAACGCTAAAAGTGATACAAACCAACCAATATCAAGAATCAGAAAAGCATTACCAAAAATGTATATTTTGAGTGTTTTTGAGCTTGTTACCTAAAAAAAACGTGAAAATTGATACAAAGCACTCTATATTGGGAAATAAAGGGGCATTGTGAGAAAAGTGTATAATGAATGTTTTATAGTTAAAAAAAAAACACAATTCAAAAAAACGCAAAAACTCGTGTATATGGAGAAGTTTCCTATATACAAAAATGCTAAAATTCATGAATAACACTCTTAATTGAGAAAAAGAGCAACCTTACTAAATGGGTGTCAAAAACACTAGAAGGCAAGTTCTTCGTAAAAGTTGGTTTCATTCCCATGTAATGTGATTGCCCTGCTTTTTAGTGCTTTATTGCCTAACACGCTCAAAAACACTCAAAGACACTTTTCTGGTAATGTCATTTTTTTCCACATAAAGCTAGTTTCGCATGGAATTTGGGGTTTTGGTAACTAAGAATGTAAATAAAAACACTCAAAATACTCACATTTAGTAAGGTTGTTCTGTTTCTTGATTAAGAGTGTTATTCATGAGTTTCAGTATTTTGCTATCTTAGAAACTTCTCCATACAGTCGAGTTTTTGCGTTTTTTGCCTTGTGATTCTAGTGAAACTATAAAACATTCATTATACACGTTTTCGTTATGTCTTTTTTTTTCCTTATATAGAGTACTTTGCATCCATTTTCGCGCTTTTTTTTATGTAACAAGCTCAAAAACACACAAAATATACTTTTTTGGTAATGTTATTCTATTTCTTCATATTGGTTGGTTTGCATCCGTTTTAGCGTTTTTCTACGTAAATCTTTTTAAAGACACGTTTTCAGTAATTTTGTTTTGGATTTCCATATAGAGTGACTTTCACATTATTTATCGTTCTGGTGCCTAACATGCAGAAAAACACTCAAAAGACAGGTTTCTTGTAAATTCGTTCAATTCTATCAGATAGGTGGGTTTGCATACACTTTATGGTTTGAAACATAACCCCGAAAAAAAAGTAAAATTAACTTTTTCGATAATGTTTTTTCCACATAATTTCCTTGAATTTTGGCAGAGTTTTGGGATCTTGGTACATATCAACATCAATAACAAAAAAATAAAAATACTAATTTTTTTTTTTTCTCTAAAAAGAGTATTATTTGTAGGTTTTAACATTTTGGTACTTAAGGAACTTAAAAACATTCATAATACACATTTCTCGTAATGTCCTTTCGTTTCCCAAATATGGGGATCTTTGCATGTCTTTAAGCGTTTTTATAGGTAACATGATAAAAAACACTCAAAACACTTGTTTTTGGTAATGATATTCTGCTTCTCCAAAAAGTTTGTTTTGCATACGTTTTAGCGGTTTCGTATATAAGGAGCTGAAAAACATTTAAAGGCAAGTTCTTGCTAAAAAAAATTAGTTTTATTCCAATGAAAAGTGATTGCTCTACTTTTTAGTGATTTATTGCCTATCACGCTCAAAAACACTCAAAAGACATTTTTCTGGAAATGTCATGTTTTCGCACATAAATCTGGTTTCGCATGAAATTTGGGTTTTTGGTAACTAAGAATATGAAAAACACTCAAAATACACGAATTTGGTAAGGTTGTTCTGTTTCTCATGTGTTATTCATGAGTTTCAGCATTTTGGTATCTAAGAAACTTCTCCATATACACGAGTTTTTGCGTTTTTTGCCTTGTTGTTCTTTTGAACTATAATACACTCATTATACACTTTTCTTGCAATGTCCCTTTGTTTCCCAATATAGAGTGAATTGTATCAGTTTTAGCGTTTTTTTTTTTGTAGGTAACAAGCTCAAAAACAATCAAAATATACCTTTTTGGTAATGTTTTTTTCTATTTCTTGATAATGGTTGGTTTGCATTTATTTTAGCGTTTTTCTACGTAAAACACTGGGAAGACACGTTTTCAGTAATTTTGTTTTGCATTCCCATATAAAGTGAGTTCCTTATTATTTATCATTTTGGTGACTAACATGCTGAAAAGCACTCAAAAGACAGATTTCTGGTAAGGTCGTTTAATTTCCTTATATAAGAGGCAGTTTAGGGTTTGGTACATAACAGTCCAAAAAAAAAGCTAAAATCAACTTTTTTGATAATATTCTCTTATCATATAATTGCCTTGAATTTTGGCATTTCGGTATCTATGAAGATGAATAACAAAAATAATTTTTTTTTATTTTTTTTATTTATCTATTTTCTAAATAGAGAGTGGGTTTTAGGTTTTTGGTACTTAACAAACTTAAAAACGCTCATAATATACGTTTCTCGTAATGTCCTTTTTTTTCCCAAACATAAGGTTCTTTGCATGTATTTAAGCGTTTTTATAGATAACACGATCAAAAACACTCAAAATACATGTTTTTGGTAATTTTATTGTTTCTCCATAAAGTTTGTTTTACATGCGTTTTAGTGGTTTAGTATATAAGGAGATCAAAAACATTTAAAGGCATGTTCTTGATAAAAATTGGTTTTATTCAAATGTAATGTGATTGCCCTGCTTTCTAGTGCTTTATTGCCTATCAGGCTCAAAAACACTCAAAAGACATTATTCTGGTAATGTCATTTTTTTCTCACATAAAGCTGGTTTCGCATGCAATTTGGGGTTTTGGTAACTAAGAATGTGAAAAGCTCTCAAAATACACGCATTTAGTAAGGTTGTTCTGTTTCTCAATTAGGAATGTTATTCATGAGTTTCAGCATTTTGGTATCTAGGAAACTTCTCCATATCCACATGTTTTTGCGTTTTTTGCCTTTTGTTTTTTTTGAACTATTAAACACTCATTATACAATTTTCTTGCAATGTCCTTTTATATCCTAATATAGAGTGCTTTGCATCAATTTTCATGTTATTTGTAGGTAACAAGCTCAAAAAAACTCAAAATATACCTTTTTGGTAATATTTTTCTATTTTTTTTATATTAGTTGGTTTGCATCCGTTTCACCGTTTTTCTACGTAAAACACTGAGAAGACACGTTTTCAGTAATTTTGTTTTGAATTCCCATATAGAGTGAGTTCCTTATTTATTTATCGTTTTGGTGCCTAACATTCTGAAAAAAAACACTCAAAACACAGATTTCTTTTAAGGTCGTGTAATTTCCTCATATAGGAGGCTTTGCATGCAATTTAGGGTTTGGTATATAACAGTCCGAAAAAAAAGCTAAAATTAACTTTTTTTATAATTTTCTTTTATCATATTATAGCCCGGAATTTTGCCAAAATTTTGGGATCTTGGTACCTATGAAGATGAACAACAAAAAAAAAAAAATCCAATTTTTTTTTCTATTTATTTATTTTTCTAAATAAAGAGTGTTATTTGTGGGTTTTAGCTTTTTGGTACTTAAGGAACTAAAAAACACTCATAATACATATTTCTCGTAATGTCCTTTCGTTTCCCAAACATAAGGTTCTTTGCATGTATTTAAGCGTTTTTATAGATAAAATTATCAAAAACACTCAAAATACATGTTTTTGGTAATGTTATTGTGTTTTTACATAAAAGGTGTTTTGCATGCGTTTTAGCGTTTTGGTATGTAATGAGCTCAAAAACACCTAAAGGCAAGTTCTTAGTAAAAGTTGGTTTTTATTCCTATGTAATGTGATTGCACTGCTTTTTAGTGGTTTATTGCCTAACACGCTCAAAAACACTCGAAAGACATTTTCTGGTAATATTATTTTTTTCCCACATCAAGCTAGTTTCGCATGGAATTTGGGGTTTTGGTAACTAAGAATGTGAAAAACGCTCAAAATACAGGCATTTAGTAAGGATGTTCTGTTTCATAATTAAAAGTGTTATTCATGAGTTTCTGCATTTTGTTATGTAAGAAACTTCTCTAATACACACATTTGGTAAGGTAGTTCTGTTTCTCAATTAAAAGTGTTATTCATGAGTTTCAGCATTTTGGTATATAATAAACTTCATTATGTACACGAGTTTTTGAGTTTTTTGCCTTGTGGTTCTTGTGAAACTATAAAACACTCATTATACACGTTTCTCGTAATGTCCTTTTCTTTCCTAATATAGAGTACGTTTCATCCATTTTCGCATTTTTTTGTAGGTAACAAGCTCAAAAAGACATCAAAATATATATTTTTTTTAATGTTATTCTATTTCTTCATATTGGTTGGTTTGCATCCGTTTTAGCGTTTTCTACGTAAATCACTGAAAAGACACGTTTTCAGTAATATTGTTGAAATTGCTGAAAAAAAAAAACAGTCATAAGACAGGTTTCTGGTAAAGTCGAATAATTTCTCCATATAGGTGGCTTTGCATGCAGTTCAGGGTTTGGTACATAAAGCTAAAGCATAAAGCTAAAATTATTTTTTATAATGAATTTCCCTGAATTTTTCCAGAATTTTGGTATCTCGGTACCTATGAAGATGAATAACAAAAATTTTTTTCTCTCTATAAAGTGTTATTTGTAACTTTTAGCTTTTTGGTACTTAAGGAACTTAAAAAACATTCATAATACACGATTTTCGTAATATCCTTTTCTTATACAAACATAGGGTTCTTTACATGTATTTAAGCGTTTTTATAGATAACATGATCAAAAACACTCAAAATACATATTTTTGGTAATGTTATTCTGTTTCTTCATAAAAGGTGTTTTACATGTGTTTTAGCGTTTTGGTATGTAAGGAGTTAAAAAACACTTAAAGGCAAGTTCTTCGTAAAAGTTGGTTTTATTCCCAAGTGATGTGATTGTCCTGCTTTTTAGTGATTTGTTGTATAACACGCTCAAAAACACTTAAAAGACATTTTTCTGGTAATGTCATTTTTGTTTGTTTCGCATGTAATTTGGCAATTTCGTAACTAAGAATGTGAAAAACACTCAAAATACACAATTTGGTAAGGTAGTTGTGTTTCTCGATTAAAAGTGTTATTCATGCATTTCATCATTTTGGTATGTAAGAAACTTCTCTATATACACGAGTTTTTGCGTTTATTGCCTTGTGGTTCTTGTGAAACTATTAAACACTCATATTTTCTCATTTCTCGTAATGTTCTTTTGTTTCCTAATATAGAGTGCTTTCCATCCATTTTTGCATTTTTTGTAGGTAACACGCTTAAAAACACTCAAAATATATATTTTTGGTAATGTTATTCTACTTCTTCATATTGGTTGGTTTGCATCCGTTTTAGCGTTTTTCTTTGTAAATCTCCGAAAAGACTCGTTTTCAGTAATACTGTTGAAATTGCTTCTGGTACAGGTTTATGGTAAAGTCGTGTAATTTTCCCATAGAGGTGGCTTTGCATGCACTTCAGGGTTTGTTACATAGCTGCGGAAAAAAGCTAAAATTATTATTATTTTTTTTTTCTTTACGAAATTTCCCTGAATTTTGCCGGACTTCTAGCATCTCGGTACCTATGAAGATGAATAACAAAAAAAAAAAAAAAAAAAATTTATTCATTTTTTTTTTTTTTTTTATTACTTTTTCTCTATAAAGAGTGTTATTTGAGTGTATTAGCTTTTTGGTACTTGAGGAACCTAAAAACTCTCATAATACATAATTTTCGTAATGTCCATTCATTTCACAAACATAGGGTTCTTTACATGTATTTAAGCGTTTTTATAGGTAACATCATCAAAAACACTTAAATTCATGTTTTTAGTAATGTTATTTTGTTTCTCCATAAAGGGTGTTTTGCATGCGTTTTATCGTTTTCTTATGTAAAGAGTTAAAAACACATAAAGGCATGTTTTTGGTAAAAGTTGGTTTTATTCCCATGTAATGTGATTGTTCTGCTTTTTAGTGCTTTGTTGTATATCACGCTCTAAAACACTCAAAAGACACTATTCTGGTAATGTCATTTTTTCCCACATAAAACTAGTTTCGCTAGTAATTTCGGATTTTCGTAACTTAGAATGTGAAAAACACTAAAAATACTCACATTTGGTACGATACTTCTGTTTCTCAATTAAAAGTTTAATTCATGAGTTTCAGCATTTTGGAATGTAAGAAACTTCTTTATATACACGAGTTTTTGCGGTTTTTGCCTTGTGGTTCTTATGAAACTATAAAACACTCATTATACTTGTTTCTCGTAATGTCCATTTGCTTCCCAATATAGAGTGCTTTCCATCCATTTTCGCGTTTTTTGTAGGTAACAATTTCAAAAAGTCAAAATATACCTTTTTGGTAATGTTATTCTATTTCTTCATTTTGGTTGATTTGCATCCGTTTTTAGCGTTTTCTACGTAAAACACCGAAAAGACACGTTTTCAGTAATTTTGTTATGGATTCCCATATAAATTGACTTTCTTGGGTTTTATCGTGTTGGTTCCTAACATGCTGAAAAACACTCATAAGACAGTTTTTTGGCAAAGACGTTTAATTTCCCCATATAGGTGGCTTTACATGCACTTTAAGGGTTTGGTACATAAGAGTCCGAAAAAAAAGCTAAATTTAACTTTTTTGATAATGTTCTTATTTCATATAATTTCCTGAACTTTGCCCGAATTTTGGCACCACGTTACCTGTTAAGATGAATAAGAATGAAAAAAAAATACCGTATTTTTTTTTAATTAATTTATTTTTTCTCAATTACAAGAGTGTAATTTGTGGCTATTAGCTTTTTCGTACTTAATGAACTTAAAAACACTTATAATACACGTTTTTCGTAATGTCCTTTCATTTCCCAAAAATAGCGTTTTTTGCATGTATTTAAGCGTTTTTATTGGTAACATGATCAAAAACACTCAAAATACATGTTTTTGGTAATGTTATTCTGTTTCACCATAAAGTGTATTTTCCATGCATTTTAGTGTTTTGGTATATAAGGAGCTCAAATACACATAAAGGCATATTTTTGTTAAAAATTGGTTTTATTCCAATGTAATGTGATTGCCCTACTTTTTAGTGCTTTATTGCCTAACACGCTGAAAAACACTCAAAAGACATTTTTCTGGTAATGTCATTTTTTTTCCCACATAAAGCTGGTTTCGCATGCAATTTGGGGTTTTGGTAACCAAGAATGTGAAAAGCACGCAGATTACACGCATTTAGTAAGATTGTTCTGTTTCTAAATTAAGAGTGTTGTTCCAGATTTTGAGCATTTTGGAATGTAAAAAACTTCTCTATATACAAGAGTTTTTGCGTTTTTTGCCTTGTAGTTCTTGTGAAACTATAAAACACTCATTATACACGTTTTCGTAATGTTCTTTTGCCTCCCAATATAGAGTACTTTCCATCCATTTTCGCGTTTTTTGTAGGTAACAATTTCAAAAACACTCAAAATATACCTTTTTGGTAATGTTATTTTATTTCGTCATATTGGTTGGTTTGCATCCGTTTTAGCGTTTTTCTATGTAAAACACCGAAAAGACACGTTTTTAGTAATTTTGTTTTGGATTCCCATATAGATTGACTTCCATGTTATTTATCGTGTTGGTTCCTAACATGCTGAAAAACACTCATAAGACCGTTTTCTGGCAAAGACGTTTAATTTCCCCATATAGGTGGCTTTGCATGCACTTTAGGGGTTTGGTACATAACAGTCTGAAAAAAAAACTAAATATAACTTTTTTGATAATGATCTTATTTCACATAATTTCCTGAATTTTCCCCAAAATTTGGCATTTCGGTACCTGTGAATATGAATTCGAAAGAAAAAAAATATTGTATTTTTTTTTTATTTATTGTTTCTCAATAAAGAGTGTTATTTGTGGCTTTTACCTTTTTGGTAATTAATGAACTTAAAAACACTCATAATACACGTTTCTCGTAATCTCCTTTCATTTCACAAAAATAGTGTTCTTTGCATGTATTAAAGCGTATAACATGATCAAAAACACTCAAAATACATGTTTTTGGTAATGTTATTCTGTTTAACCATAAAGAGTGTTTTGCATGCGTTTTAGTGTTTTGGTATATAAGGAGCTCAAAAATACTTAAAGGCAAGTTCTTGGTAAAAATGCGTTTTCCTCCAATGTAATGTGATTGCCCTCCTTTTTAGTGCTTTATTGCCTATCACGCTCAAAAACACTCAAAAGACATTTTATCTGGTAGTCTTTTTTTTTCCCACAAGTCTATTTTCGCATGCAATTTCGATTTTGGTAACTAAGAATATGAAAAGCTCTCAAAATACACGCATTTGTTAAGGTTGTTCTGTTTCTCAATTAAGAGTGTTATACATGAGTTTTAGCATTTTTGTATCTAGGAAACCTCTCCATATACACGAGATTTTGCGTTTTTTGCCTTGTGGTTCTTTTGAACTATAAAACACTCATTATACACTTTACTTGCAATGTCCTTTTGTTTCCCAATATAGAGTGCTTTGCATCAATTTTCGCATATTTTGTAGGTAACAAACTGAAAAACACTCAAAATATATCTTTTTAGTAACGTTTTTTAATTTCTTGATATTGGTTGCTTTGCATCCATTTTAGTGTTTTTTCTACGTAAAACACTGAGAAGACACGTTTTCAGTAACTTTGTTTTGGATTTAAATATAGAGTGAGTTCCTTATTATTTTTCGTTTTACTGCCTAACAATGCTAAAAAAAAAACACTCAAAACACAGATTTCTGGTAAGGTCGTTTAATTTCCTATTATAGGAGGCTTTGCATGCACTTTAGGGTTTGGTACATAACAGTCCGAAAAAAAAAGCTGAAATTAACTTTTTTGATAATATTCTTTTATTGCCAGAATTTTGGCATCTCGGTACCTATGAATATGAATAACAAAAAAAAAAAAAAAATTAAATATTCCTGTTTTTTTTATTTTTTATTTTTTTTTTATTTTCTAAATAAAGAGTTTTATTTGTGGGTTTTAGCTTTTTGGTACTTAAGGAAATTAAAAAAACACTCATAATACAAGTTTCTCGTAATTTCCTTTTGTTTCCCAAACATAATGTTCTTTGCATGTATTTAAGCGTTTTTATAGATAACATGATCAAAAACATTCAAAATACAATTTTTTGGTAATGTTGTTCTGTTTCTCCATAAAGTTTGTTTTGCATGCGTTTTAGCGGTTTGGTATATAAGGAGCTCAAAAACACTTAAACGCAAGTTTTTGGTACAAATTGGTGTTTTTCCATTGTAATATGATTGCCTTGCTTTTTAATGCTTTATTGCCTATCACGCTCAGAAACACTTAAAAGACACTTTTCTGGTTATGTCATTTTTTTTCACATAAAGGTTGTTTAGCATGCAATTTGGGGTTTTGGTAACTAAGAATGTGAAAAGCACTTAAAAACTTAAACTTAAACTTAAGTTTACACACATTTAGTAAGGTTGTTCTGTTTCTCAATTAAGAGTGTTATTCATGAGTTTCAGCACGAGTTTTTGTGTTTTTTGCCTTTTGGTTCTTTTGAACCATAAAAAAACACTTATTATATACTTTTCTTGCAAAGTCCTTTTGTTTTCTAATATAGAGTGCTTTGCATCAATTTTTGCGTTTATTGTAGGTAAAAAGCTCAAAAACACTCAAAATATACCTTTTTCGTAATGTTTTTCTATTTCTTGATATTGATTGGTTTGCATCCGTTTTAGCGTTTTTTCTACGTAAACCACATAAAAAACACGTTTTCAGCAATTTTGTTTTGGATTCTCATATAGAGTGAGTTCCTTATTATTTATCGTTTTGGTGCCTAACATGCTGAAAAACACTCAAAAAACAGATTTCTGTTAAGATCGTTTAATTTCCTCATATAGGAGTCTTTGGATGCACTTTAGGGTTTGGTACATAACAGTCCGAAAAAAGCTAAAACTAACTTTTTTGATAATTTTCTTTTATCATATAATAGTCCTGAATTTTCCCTGAATTTTGGCATCTCGGTACATATGAAGATGAATAACAAAAAAAAAAAAAAATCCTATTTTTTCATTTTCTTACTTTTTTTTTCTAAATAAAGAGTCTTATTTGTGGGTTTTAGCTTTTTGGTACTTAAGGAAATTAAAAACACCTATAATACACATTTCTCGTAGTGTCCTTTCGTTTCGCAATCATAAGGTTCTTTGCATGTATTTGAGCGTTTTTATAGATAACATGATCAAAAACACTCAAAATATATGTTTTTGGTAATCTTATTTTGTTTCTCCATAAAAGATGTTTTGCATGCATTTTAGCGTTTTGGTATGTAATAAGCTCAAAAAACACTTAAAGGCAAGTTCTTGGTAAAAGTTGTTTTTATTCCCATGTAATGTGATTGCCCTGCTTTTTAGTGCTTTATTGCCTAACACGCTCAAAAACACTCAAAAGACACTTTTCTGGTAATATCATTTGTTTTCCCATATAAAGCTAGTTTTGCATGGAATTTGGGGTTTTGGTAACTAGGAATGTGAAAAAAAACTCAAAACACAGGCATTTAGTAAGGTTGTTCTATTTCTTAATTAAAACTGTTATTCATGAATTTCAGCATTTTGGTATGTAAGAAACTTTTCTAATACACACATTTGGTAAGGTATTTCTGTTTCAAAATTAAAAGTGTTATTCATGAGTTTCAACTTTTTGGTATGTCAGAAACTTCTTTATGTACACAAGTTTTTGAGTTTTTTACCTTGTGGTTCTTCTCAAACTATAAAACACTCATACACGTTTCTCGTAATGTCCTTTTCTTTGCCAATATCAAGTGCTTTCCTTCCATTTTTGCATTTTTTGTAGGTAACAACCTCAAAAACATCAAAATATATCTTTTTGGTAATGTTATTCTATTTCTTCATATTGGTTGGTTTACATCCATTTAGCGTTTTTCTTCGTAAATCACTGAAAGACACGTTTTCAGTAATATTTTTTGAAATTGCTGAAAAACACTCAAAAGACAGGTTTCTGGTAAAGTCGTGTAATGTCCCCATATAGGAGGATTTTCCTGTACTTCAAGGTTTGTACAAAACTCCGGAAAAAATCTAATATTATTTTTTTATGATGATTTTTTTTTATAAAATTTCCATGAATTTTGCCAGAATTTTGGCATCTCGGTACCTATGAAGATGAATAACAAAAAAAAAAAAAAAAATTCTCTCTATAAAGAGTGTTTTTTGTGGGTTTTAGCTTTTTGGTACTTAAGGAACTTAAAAACACTCATAATACTCTATTTTCGTAATGTCCTTTTGTTATACAAACATAGGGTTCTTTACATGTATTTAAGCGTTTTTATAGGTTACATAATCAAAAAACACTCAAAATACATGTTTTTCGTAATGTTATTCTGTTTCTCCATAAAGGGTGTTTTGCATGCGTGTTAGCGATTTGGTATGTAAGGAGTTAAAAAACACTTAAAGGCAAGTTCTTCGTAAAAGTTGGTTTTATTCCCATGTAATGTGATTGTTGTGCTTTTTAGTGCTTTGTTGCATATCACGCTCAAAAACACTAAAAAGACACTTTTTTGGTAGTCATTTTTTTTTCCCACATGAAGGTAGTTTCGCATGTAATTTGGCATTTTCGTAACTAAGAATGTAAAAAACACTCAAAATACACAATTTGGTAAGGTAGTTCTGTTTATCGATTAAAAGTGTTATACATGCATTTCATCTTTTTTTTCTATGTAAGAAATTTCTCTATATACACGAGTTTTTGCGTTTATTGCCTTGTGGTACTTTTAAAACTATAAAACACTCATTGTACACGTTTCTTGTAATGTCCTTTTGTTTCTTAATATAGAGTGCTTTACATCCATTTTTGCATTTTTTTGTAGGTAACAAGCTCAAAAACACTCAAAATATATCTTTTTGGTAATGTTATTCTATTTCTTCATATAGGTTGGTTTTCATCCGCTTTAACGTTTTTCTACGTAAAACACTGAAAAGACACGTTTTCAGTAATTTTCTTTTGGATTCACATATTGACTGACTTCCATATTATTTATCGTTTTGGTGCCTAACATGCTGAAAAACACTGAAAAGACAGGTTTCTGGTAAAGTTGTTTAACTTCCCTATATAGGTGGCTTTGCAAGCACTTTAGGCTTTTGTACATATCAATCCGAAAAAAAAGATATAATTAACTTTTTTGTTAATGTTCTTTTTTCCAAATAAATTCCCTGAATTTTGGCAGAATTTTGGCATCTCGGTACCTATAAAGATAAATAACAAAAAAAAAAATCCTATTTTTTTATTTTTTGTTTATTATTATTGTTTTTTTCTAAATAAAGAGTGTTATTTGTGGGTTTTAGCTTTTAGGTACTGAAGGAACTTAAAAAACACTCATAATACACGTTTCTCGTAAAGTCCTTTCGTTTCCCAAACGTAAGATTCTTTGCATGTATTTAAGCGTTATTATAGATAACATGATCAAAAGCACTCAAAATACATGGATTTGGTAATATTATTCGGTTTCTCCATCAAATGTATTTTGCATGCGTTTTAGCGTTTTGGTATGTAAGGAACTCAAAAAAACACTTAATGGCAAGTTCTTGGTAAAATTTGGTTTTATTCCCATGTAATGTGATTGCCCTTCCCTTTAGTGCTTTATTGCGCAACACGTTCAAAAACACTCAAAAGACATGCAAGGCCTCGCATATGAGGAAATTAAAGACCTTACCAGAAATTTGTCTTTTGAGTGTTTTTCAGCATGTTAGGCATGAAAACGATAAATAATAAGGAACTCACTATATGTGGGAATCCAAAAGAAAATTACTGAAAACGTGTCTTCTCAGTGTTTTACGTAGAAAAACGCTAAAACTGATGCAAACCAACCAATATTAAGAAGCAGAAAAACATTACCAGAAATGTATATTTTGAGTGTTTTTGAGCTTGTTACCTACAAAAAAACGCAAAAATTGATACAAAGCACTCTATATTGGGAAACAAAGGGACATTGCAAGAAAAGTGTATAATGAATGTTTTATAGTTCAAAAAAACCACAAGGCAAAAAACGCAAAAACTCGTGTATATGGAGAATTTTCCTAGATACCAAAATGCTGAAACTCATGAATAACACTATTAATTGAGAAACAGAACAACCTTACTAAATGCGTGTCAAAAACTCTAAAAGGCAAGTTCTTTTTTTTTATGTAACAAGCTCAAAAACACACAAAATATACTTTTCTGGTAATGTTATTCTATTTTTTTCATATTGGTTGGTTTGCATCCGTTTTAGTATTTTTGTGCGTAAATCTTTTAAAAGACACGTTTTCAGTAATTTTTTTTTTGGATTTCCATATAGAGTGACTTTCATATTATCTATCGTTTTGGTGCCTAACATGCGGAAAAACACTGAAAAAAAGATAGGTTTCTTTTCTTCTAAAGTCGTTAAATTTTCCCAAATAGGTGGCTATGGATACACTTTATAGTTTGGTACAAAACTCCGAAAAAAAAAGGTAAAATTAACACATAATTCTTCCACATAATTTCCCTGAATTTTGGCAGAATTTTGGCGTCTTGGTACCTATGAACATCAATAACAAAAAAATTAAAATGCTAATATTTTATTTATTTATTTTTTCTCTATAAAGAGTGTTATTTGTAGGTTTTAACGTTTTGGTACTTAAAGAACTTCAAAACATTCATAATACACATTTCTCGTAATGTCCTTTCCTTTTCCAAATATAGGGATCTTTGCATGTATTTAAGCGTTTTTATAGGTAATATGATAAAAAAAAACACTCAAAAAAACTTGTTTTTGGTAATGTTATTCTGCTTCTGCATAAACGAGTGTTTTGCATGCGTTTTAGCGATTTGGTATGTAAGGAGCTGAAAAACACTTCAAGGCAAGTTCTTGGTAAAAGTTGGTTTTATTCCAATATAATATGATTGCCTTGCTTTTTAGTGCTTTATTGCCTAACACGCTCAAAAAACACTCAAAAGACACTTCGGGTAATGTCATTTTTTTCCCACATAAAGCTATTTTCGCATGCTATTTGGGGTTTTGTTAACTAAGAATGTGAAAAAAAAACACTCAAAATACACGCATTTGGTAATGTTGTTCTGTTTCCCAATTAAGATTGTTATTCATGAGTTTCAGCATTTTGGTATCTAAAAAACTTCTTTTATATACACGAATTTTTGCGTTTTTTGCGTTGTGGTTCTTGTGAACCACAAGTTCTTTGAACCGAAAATAATAAAACACTCATTATACACGTTTCTCGTTATGTCCTTTTCTCTCCCAATAAGAAGTGCTTTGCATCCATTTTCGCGTTTTTTGTAGGTAACAAGCTCAAAAACACTTAAAATATACCTTTTTGGTAATGTTATTCTATTTCTTCATATTGGTTGGTTTGCATCCGTTTTAGCGTTTTTCTACGTAAAACACCGAAAAGACACGTTTTCAGTAATTTTGTTTTCGATTCCCAAAGAATATTGCCAGAAATTTAGCAGCTTAGTACCTATGAAGATGAATAACAAAAAAAAAAAAAAATTATATTATTATTTTTTTTCTCTATAAAGTGTTATTTGTGGGTTTTAGCTTTTTTGGTACTTAAGGAACATAAAAACAGTCATAATACACGTTTCTCTTAATGTCCTTTCGTTTCTCAAACCTGAGGTTCTTTGCATGTATTTAAGCGTTTTTATAAATAAAATTATCAAAAACACTCAAAATACATGTTTTTGGTAATGTTACTCTGTTTCTCCATAAAGGGTGTTTTGCATGCGTTTTAGCGTTTTGGTATGTAAGGAGTTAAAAAAACACTTAAAGGCAAGTTCTTCGTAAAAGTTGGTTTTATTCCCATGTAATGTGATTGTTCTGCTTTTTAGTGCTTTGTTGCATATCACGCTCAAAAACACTCAAAAGAGACTTTTCTGGTAATATCATTTTTTTTTCTCACATAAAGCTAGTTTCGCATGTAATTTGGGATTTTCGTAACTAAGAATGTGAAAAACACTCAAAAAACACACATTTGGTAAGGTAGTTTTGTTTCTCAATTAAAAGTGTTATTCATGCATTTCAGCATTTTGGTATGTAAGAAACTTCTCTATATACACGAGTTTTTTGCGTTTTATGCCTTGTGGTTTGTGTGAAACTATAAAACACTCATTATACACGTTTCTCGTAATGTTCTTTTGTTTCCCAATATAGAGTGCTTTCCATCCATTTTCGCATTTTTTGTAGGTAACAAGCTGAAAAACACTCAAAATATATCTTTTTGGTAATGTTATTCTATTTCTTCATATTGGTTGATTTCCATCCGTTTTAGCGTTTTTCTTCGTAAATCACTGAAGAGACACGTTTTCAGTAATATTGTTGAAATTGCTGAAAAAAACACTCATAAGACAGGTTTCTGGTAAAGTTGAGTAATTTCTCCATATAGGTGGCTTTGCATGCACTTCAGGTTTTGGTACATAACTCCAGAAAAATGCTGAAATTATTTTTTTATAATGATCTTTTTAACAAAATTTCCCTGAATTTTTCCAGAATTTTGGTATCTCGGTTCCTATGAAGATGAATAACAAATTTTTTTTTCTCTCTATAATGTGTTATTTGTGAGTTTTAGCTTTTTGGTACTTAAGGAACTTAAAAACACTCATAATACACGATTTTCGTAATGTCCTTTTCTTATACAAACATAGGGTTCTTTACATGTATTTAAGCGTTTTTATAGGTAACATGATCAAAAACACTCAAAATACATATTTTTGGTAATGTTATTCTGTTTCGTAAAAGTTGGTTTTATTCCCAAGTGATGTGATTTTTGTGCTTTTTAGTGCTTTGTTGCATATCACACTGAAAAACACTGAAAAGACATTTTTCTGGTAATGTAATTTTTTTTCCCATATAAAGGTAGTTTCGCATGTAATTTGCCAACTTCGTAACTAAGAATGTTAAAAACACTCAAAATACACAATTTAAAAAACACTCAAAATATACCTTTTGGTAATGTTATTCCATTTCTTCATTTTGGTTGGTTTCCATGCGTCTTAGCATTTTCTACGTAAAACACCGAAAAGACACGTTTTCAGTAATTTTGTTTTGGATTCCCATATAGATTGACTTTCTTGGGTTTTATCGTGTTGGTTCCTAACATGCTGAAAAACACTTATAAGACAGTTTTCTTGGAAACACGTTTAATTTCCCCATATAGGTGGCTTTGCATGCAATTAAGGGGTTTGGTACATAACAGTCCGAAAAAAAAAGGTAAATTTAACTTTTTTGATAATGTTCTTATTTCATATAATTTCCTGAACATTGCCCGAATTTTGGCACCTCGTTACCTGTGAAGATGAATAAGAATGAAAAAAAATATCGTATTTTTTTTATTTATTTATTTATTTTTTCTCAATAAAGAGTGTAATTTGTGGCTATTAGCTTTTTCATACTTAAAGAACTTAAAAATACACGTTTCTCGTAATGTCCTTTCATTTCCCAAAAATAGGGTTCTTTGCATGTATTTAAGCGTTTTTATTGGTAACATGATCAAAAACACTCAAAATACATGTTTTTGGTAATGTTATTCTGTTTCACCATAAAGTGTAAAATACACTTTATGGTGAAACAGAATAACATTTTAGTGTTTTCTACGTAAAACACCGAAAAGACACGTTTTCAGTAATTTTGTTTTGGATTCCCATATAGATTGACTTTTTTGGGTTTTATCGTGTTGGTTCCTAACATGCTGAAAAACACTCATAAGACAGTTTTCTGGCAAAGACGTTTAATTTCCCCATATAGGTGGCTTTGCATGCATGGGGTTTGGTACATAACAGTCCGAAAAAAAAAGCTAAATTTAACTTTTTTGATAAAGTTCTTAATTTATATAATTTTCTGAACTTTGCCCGAATTTTGGCATCTCTTTACCTGTCAAGATGAATAAGAATGAAAAAAAAAATATTGTATCTTTTTATTGATTTATTTGTTTTTTCTCAATAAAGAGTGTAATTTGTGGCTATTAGCTTTTCGTACTTAATGAACTTAAAAACACTCATAATACACGTTTCTCGTAATGTCCTTTTATTTCCCAAAAATAGGGTTTTTTGCATGTATTTAAGCGTTTTTATTGGTTACATGATCAAAAACACTGAAAATACATGTTTTTGGTAATGTTATTCTGTTTCACCATAAAGTGTATTTTGCATGCGTTTTAGTGTTTTGGTATATAAGGAGCACAAAAACACTTAAAGGCAAGTTCTTATTAAAAATTGGTTTCATTCCAATGTAATGTGATTGCCATGCTTTTCAGTGCTTCTTTGCCTAACACGCTCAAAAACACTCAAAAGACATTTTTCTGGTAATGTCATTTTTTTCCCACATAAAGCTGATTTCGCTTGCAATTTGGGGTTTTGGTAACTAAGAATGTAAAAAAGCACTCAAAATACACACATTTAGTAAGATTGTTCTGTTTCTCAATTAAGAGTGTTGTTTATGAGTTTCAGCATTTTGGTATCTACGAAACTTCTTCATATACACTAGCTTTTGCATTTTTTGCCTTATGGTTCTTTTGAACTATAAAACACTCATTATACACTTTTCATGCAATGTCCTTTTCTTTCCCATTATAGAGTGCTTTTCATCAATTTTCGTGTTTTTTATAGGTAAAAAGCTCAAAAACACTCAAAATATACCTTTTTGATAATATTTTACTATTTCTTTATATTTTTTTTGTTTGCATCCGTGTTAGCGTTTTTCTACGTAAAACAGTGAGAAGACACGTTTCCAGTAATTTTGTTTTGAATTCCCATATAGAGTGAGTTCCTTATTATTTATTGTTTTGGTGCCTAACATGCTGAACAACACTCAAAAGAGATTTCTGATAAGGTGGTTGAATTTCCTTATATAGGAGGCTTTGCATGCACTTTAGGGTTTGGTATATAAAAAAAGCTAAAATTAACTTTTTTGGTAATATTCTTTTATCATATAATTGCCTGAATTTTCCCAGAATTTTTGCATTTTGGTACCAATGAAGATAAATTTAAAAAAAATTCAAAAATCATATTTTTTTTATTTTTTATTTATTTATTTAGTTTTTCTCAATAAAGAGTGTTATTTGTGGTATTTATCTTTTTGGTACTTAAGGTTATTAAAAACACTCATAATGTCACTCGTAATGTCCTTTCGTTTCCCAAACATAAGGTTTTTTGCATGTATTTAGGGGTTTTTATAGATAACGTGATCAAAAACACTCAAAATACAAGGTTTTGGTAATGTTATTCTGTTTCTCCATAAAGTGTGTTTTGCAAGCGTTTTAGCAGTTTTGTATAAAAGGAGCTCAAAAACACTTAAAGGCAAGTTCTTGGTAAAAAATGGTTTTATTCCAATATAATGTGATTGTCCTGCTTTTGAGTACATTATTGCCTATCACGTTGAAAAAACATTCAAAAGATACTTTTCTGGTAAAGTCATTTTTTTCCCCACAAAATTATTTTCGCGTGTAATTTGGGGTTTTTGGTAACTAAGAGTGTGAAAAGCACTCAAAATACACGCATTAAGTAAGGTTATTCTGTTTCTCAATTAAGAGTGTTATTCATGAGTTTCAGCATTTTGGTATCTAAGAAATCTCTCCATATACACGAGTTTTTGCGTTGTTTGCTTTGTAGTTCTTTTGAACTATAAAACTCTCATTATACACTTTTCTTGCAATGTCCTTTTGTTTCCCAATATAGAGTACTTTGCATCAATTTTCGCGTTTTTGTAAGTAAAAAGCTCAAAAACACTCAAAATATACATTTTTGGTAACGTTTTTCTATTTCTTGATATTGGTTAGTTTGCATCCGTTTTAACGTTTTTCTACGTAAAACACTGAGAAGACACGTTTTTAGTAACTTTGTTTTGGATTCCCATATAGAGTGAGATCCTTATTATTTATCGTTTTGGTGCTTAACATGCTAAAAAAACACACAAAACAAAGATTTCTGGTAAGGTCGTTTAATTTCCTCATATTTGAGGCTTTGCATGCACTTTAGGGTTTGGTACATAACAGTCCGAAAAAAAAAAAGCTGAAATTAACTTTTTTTGATAATATTATTTTATCACATAATTGCCCTGAATTTTTCCAGAATTTTGGTATCTCGGTACCTATGAAGATGAATAACAAAAAAAAAATCCTATTTATTTTATTTTTGTATTTTTTATTTTCTAAATAAAGAGTGTTATTTGTGAGTTTTAGCTTTTTGGTACTTAAGGAACTTATAAGGACATTCATAATACACGTTTCTCGTTACGTCCTTTTTTTTCCCAAACATAATGTTCTTTGTATGTATTTAAGCGTTTTTATAGATAGCATGATCAAAAACACGGAAAATACATGTTTTTGGTAATGTTATTCTGTTTCTCCATAAAGTTTGTTTTTCATGCGTTTTAGCGGTTTGGTATAAAACACTTAAAGGCAAAAACACTTAAAGGCAAATTCTTCGTACAAATTGGTTTTATTCTCATGTAATGTGATCGTTCTGCTTTTTAGTGCTTTGTTGCATATCAAGCTCAAAAACACTCAAAAGACACTTTTTTGGTAATGTAATTTTTTTCCCAAATGATGCTCGTTTCGCATGTAATTTGGCATTTTTGTAACTAAAAATGTGAAAAACACTTAAAATACACAATTTGTTAAGGTAGTTCTGTTTAAGGTAGTAAGGTAGTTCTGTTCTGTTTAAAAGTGTTATTCATGCATTTCATCATTTTGGTATGTAAAAATTTCTCTATATACATGAGTTTTTACGTTTATTGCCTTGTGGTTCTTTTAAAACTATAAAACACTCATTATACACGTTTCTCGTAATGTCCTTTTGTTTCCTAATATAGAGTGCTTTACATCCATTTTTGCATTTTTTGTAGGTAACAAGTTCAAAAACAGTCAAAAAATATCTTTTTGGTAATGTTTTTCTATTTCTTCATATCGGATGGTTTGTATCCGCTTTAGCGCTTTTCTGCGTAAAACACTGAAAAGACAAATTTTCAGTAATTTTGTTTTGGATTCATATATTGACTGATTTTCATATTATTTATCGTATTGGTGCCTAACATGCTGAAAAACATTGAAAGGACAGGTTTCTGGTAAAGTCGTTTAACTTCCCTATATAGGTGGCTTTGCATGCACTTTAGGTTTTGGTACATAACAATCAGAAAAAAAAGCTATAATTAACTTTCATAATAATGTTCTTTTTTTCACATAAATTTCCTGAATTTTGGTTGAATTTTGGCAATTCGGTACCTATGAAGATGAAAAACAAAAAACAAAATTTCCATTTTTTTATTTTTTTTTATATATTTATTTATTTTTTTTAAAGAGTGTTATTTGTGGGTTTTAGCTTTTTTGGTACTGAAGGAACTTAAAAATCACTTATAATACACGTTTCTCGTAATGTTCTTTCGTTTCCCAAACATAAGGTTCTTTGCATGTATTTAAGCGTTTTTTTTAGATAACATGATCAAAAACACTCAAAATACATGTATTTGGTAATGTTATTCTGTTTCTCCATAAAATGTATTTTGCATGCGTTTAAGCGTTTTGTTATGTAAGGAGCTCAAAAACATTTAAAGGCCAGTTCTTGGTAAAATTTTGTTTTATTCCCATGTAATGTGATTGCCCTGGCTTTTAGTGCTTTATTGCGTAGGACGCTCAAAAACACTGAAAAGACATGCAAAGCCTCCCATATGAGGAAATTAAAGACGTTACCAGAAATCTGTCTTTTGAGTGTTTTTCAGCATGTTAGGCACCAAAACGATAAATAATAATGAACTCGCTCTATGTGGGAATCCAAAAGAAAATTACTGAAAACGTTTCTTCTCAGTGTTTTACGTAGAAAACATTGCGAGAAAAATGTAAAATGAATGTTTTATAGTTCAAAAAAACCACAAGGCAAAAAACGCAAAAACTCGTGTAAATGCTGAAACTCATGAATAACACTCTTAATTTAGAAACAGAGCAAACTTACTAAATGCGTGTCAAAAACACTAAAAGGCAAGTTTTTCTTAAAAGTTGGTTTTATTCCCATGTAATGTGATTGCCCTGCTTTTTAGTGCTTTATTGCCTAACACACTCAAAAACACTCAAAGACACTTTTCTGGTAATGTCATTTTTTTCCCACATAAAGCTAGTTTCGCATGGAATTTTGGGTTTTGGTAACTAAGAATGTAAAAAAAACACTCAAAATACACGCATTTAGTAAGGTTGTTCTGTTTCTTGATTAAGAGTGTTATTCATGAGTTTCAGTATTTTAGTATCTTAGAAACTTCTCCATACAGTCGAATTTTTGCGTTTTTTTCCGTGTGATTCTGGTGAACTATAAAACACTCATTATACACGTTTCTCATTATGTCCTTTTTTTTCCTTATATAGAGTGCTTTGCATCCATTTTCGAGTTTCTTTTTATGTAACAAGCTCAAAAACACACAAAATATACTTTTTTGGTAATGTTATTCTATTCCTTCATATTGGTTGGTTTGCCTCCGTTTTAGCGTTTTTCTACGTAAATCTTTTAAAAGACACGTTTCCAGTAATTTTGTTTTGGATTTCCATATAGAGTGACTTTCATATTATTTATCGTTTTGGTGCCTAACATGCTTTTTGATGCCTTTTGCTTCCCAATATAGAGTGCTTTCCATCCATTTTCGCGTTTTTTGTAGGTAACAATTTCAAAAACACTCAAAATATACCTTTTTGTTAATGTTATTCTATTTCTTCATTTTGATTAGTTTGCATCCGTTTTAGCGTTTTGTACGTAAAACACAGAAAAGACACGTTTTCAGTAATTTTGTTTTGGATTCCCATATAGATTGACTTCCTTGGGTTTTATCATGTTGGTTCCTAACAAGCTGTAAACACTCATAAGACAGTTTTCTGGCAAACACGTTTAAATTCCCCATATAGGTGGCTTTGCATGCACTTTAGGGGTTTGGTACATAAAAGTTCGAAAAAAAAGCTAAATTTAACTTTTTTGATAATGTTCTTATTTCACATAATTTCCTTTTTCTATTTCTTGATATTGGTTGCTTTGCATCTGTTTTAGAGTTTTTCTACGTAAAACACTGAGAAGACACGTTTTCAGTAGCTTTTTTTTTGGATTCCCATATAGGGTGAGTTCTTTATTATTTATCGTTTTGGTGCCTAACATGCTAAAAAACACTCAAAACACATATTTCTTGTAAGGTCGTTTAATTTCCTCATATAGGAGTCTTTGCATGCACTTTAAGGTTTGGTACATAACAGTCCGATAAAAAAAAAAACGGAAATTTACTTTTTTGATAATACTCTTTTATCATATGATTGCCTTGAATTTTCCCAGAATTTTGGCATCTCTGTACCTATGAATATGAATATAAAAAAAAAATCTTATTTTTTTATATTTTTATTTTTTATTTTCTAAATAAAGAGTGTTATTGGTGGGTTCTAGCTTTTTGGTACTTAAGGAACTTAAAAAAACACTCATAATACACGTTTCTCGTAATATCCTTTTGTTTCCCAAACATAATGTTCTTTGCATGTAATTAAGCGTTTTTATAGATAAGAATATCAAAAAAACTAAAAATACATGTTTTTGGTAATGTTGTTCTGTTTCTCCATAAAGTTTGTTTTTGAATGCATTTTAGCGGTTTGGAATATAAAGACCACAAAAACACTTAAAGGCATTGGTGTTATTCCAATGTAATATGATTGCCCTGCTTTTTAGTGCTTTATTGCCTATCATGCTCAAAAACACCTAAAAGACACTTTTCTGGTAATGTCATTTTTTTCTCACATAAAGGTGGTTTCGCATGCAATTTGGGGTTTTGGTAACTAAGAATATGAAAAGCACTCAAAATACACGCATTTAGTATGGTTGTTCTGTTTCTCAATTAAGAGTTTTATTCATGAGTCTCAGCATTTTGGTATCTAGGAACCTTCTCCATATACACGAGTTTTTGTGTTTTTAGCCTTTTGGTTCTTTTGAACTATAAAAACTCATTATACACTTTTCTTGCAAAGTCCTTTTGTTTTTTAATATAGAGTGCTTTGCATCAATTTTCGCGTTTTTTGTAGGTAACAAGCTCAAAAACACTAAAAATATACCTTTTTGGTAATGTTTTTCTATTTCTTGATATTGGTAGGTTTGCTTCCGTTTTAGCGTTTTTCTACGTAAAAGAAAAAAAAACACGTTTTCAGTAATTTTGTTTTGGATTCTCATATAGAGTGAGATCCTTATTATTTATCGTTTTGGTGCCTAACATGGTGAAAAACACTCAAAAAAAAAATTTCTGGTAAGGTTGTTTAATTTCCTCATATAGGAGTTTTTGGATGCACTTTAAAGTTTGGGACATAACAGTCCGGAAAAAAAAGCTAAAATTTACTTTTATGATAATTTTTTTTTAACATATAATAGTCCTGAATTTTGCCAGAATTTTGGCATCTCGGTACCTATGAAGATGAAAAAAAAAAAAAAAAAAATCCAATTTTTTTATTTTCTTACTTTTTTTTCTAAATAAAGAGTGTTATTTGTGGGTTTTAGCTTTTTGGTACTTAAGGAACTTAAAAACACTTATAATACACATTTCTCATAATGTCCTTTCGTTTCTTATGTTTCTTATGTTTCTTATGTTTACATAAGGTTTTTTGCATGTATTTAAGCGTTTTTATAGATAACATGATCAAAAACACTCAAAATATATGTTTTTGGTAATTTTATTCTCTTTCTCCATAAAAGGTGTTTTGCATGCGTTTTAGCGTTTTCGTATGTAATGAGCTCAAAAACACTTAAAGCATGTTCTTGGTAAAAGTTGTTATTATTCCCATGTAATGTGATTCCCCTGCTTTTTAGTGCTTTATTGCCTAACACGCTCAAAAACACTCAAAAGACACTTTTCTGGTAATATCATTTTTTTTCCCACATAAAGCTAGTTTTGCATGGAATTTGGGGTTTTGCTAACTAAGAATGTGAAAAAAACTCAAAACACAGGGTTTAGTAAGGTAGTTCTATTTCTTAATTAAAAGTGTTATTCATGATTTTTAGCATTTTGGTATGTAAGAAACTTTTCTAATACACACATTTGGTAAGGTATTTCTGATTCAAAATTAAAAGTGTTATTGATGAGTTTCAGCTTTTTGGTTTGTAAGAACTTCTTTATGTTTCTTCTTCTTCTTTATGTTTTTGAGTATATTACCTTGTGGTTCTTGTCAAACTATAAAACACTCATACACGTTTCTCGTAATGTCCTCTTCTTTACCAATATAAAGTGCTTTCCATCCATTTTTGCATTTTTTGTAGGTGACAAGCTCAAATACACATCAAAATATATCTTTTTTGTAATGTTATTCTATTTCTTCATATTGGTTGGTTTGCACCGTTTTAGCGTTTTTCTACGTAAATCACTGAAAAGACATGTTTTAAGTAATATTGTTAAGATTGCTGAAAAAACACTCAAAAGACAGGTTTCTGGTAAAGTCGTGAAATTTCCCCATATAGTTGGATTTGCATGCATTTCAGTTTGTACAAAACTCCGGAAAAAAACTAGAATTATTTTTTTATAGTGATTTTTTTTTTTACAAAATTTCCATGAATTTTGCCAGAATTTTGGCATCTCAGTACCTATGAAGATGAATAACAATTTTTTTCTCTCTCTCTATAAAAAAGTTATTTGTGGGTTTTAGCTTTTTGGTACTTAAGGAACTTAAAAACACTCATAATACACGATTTTCGTAATGTCCTTTCATTTTCCAAACATAGGGTTCTTTGCATGTATTTAGGCATTTTTATAGGTAACATGATCAAAAACACTCAAAATACATGTTTCTGGTGATGTTATACTGTTTCTCCATAAAGGGTGTTTTGCAAGCGTTTTAGCGTTTTGGTATGTAAGAAGCTCAAAAACACGTAAAGGCAGGATCTTGGTAAAAGTTGGTTTTATTCCCATATAATGTGATTGCCCTCCTTTTTAGTGGTTTAGTGCATAACACGCTCAAAAACACTCAAAAGACACTTTTTTGGTAATGTCATTTTTTTCCCACATAAAACTAGTTTTGCATGCAATTTTTGGTTTTGGTAACTAAGAATGTGAAAAGCACTCAAAATACATGCATTTCGTAAGGTTTTTCTGTATTCTTAAATAAGAGTGTTAT